>NC_088648.1:29621410-29748910 GCF_964019385.1 Sycon ciliatum
AGAGAGAGAGAGAGAGAGAGAGAGAGAGAGAGAGGGAGTGAGAGAGAGAGAGTGAGAGAGAGACCATAAGAGAGCGCCACTGGTCCAGACAGGTAGCAACAGCCACTGGAACGTACCGACCAAAACCGTTCTTCTTCATGTGAGGGAACGCGGCCTGTGTGACAAGGAAGGAACCACGCAAGTGCACACGCTGAATGATATCTGCACAGAACACAACCAGGTGTACATATACACTCTTAGGAACTTCCAGAACATGCAGCAGAATTCAACCTATTATGTTGTAACGGCACAGGGGCGCCGGAAGGTATTCGACATTGGTGCGGCCGCATGAGTAGGCGGGGGTCCGGAGGTTCCCCCCCCCCCCCCCCCTCCCCTCCCGGACAATTTTAGGGAAATTGGGCCAAAATAGCCCATATTTCACTGCTTCAAAAGTAACAAGATAAATTTTTGGTGCGGCTTTGGCCGGACCTTCCGCACCGACGCCCCTGTGTTATAACAGTCCACTTCACTAAACTGCGTGGGAAAGGTAGGACTTACCAAAAGTCAAAGAAAGTGCTCATGTCTTGCAATGTAAAGAGAAAGGACCAGTAGTTTAGGAGTTATGACTAACAGTCCAGCAAGGTAACGAGATAATATACTGTCAGATAGTGTGACAACGAGGCACAAAACTGACAGGAGTACTGAGACATTCGACATTTCTCTAATACATAAATACTATTGGCTCAGCACCAGAGTTTTAAATCTTGCAATGAACAATAAATATTGTTACGACTTGAAGCAACGAAGCCGGATTCCACCAGTTTCCCCGCTCAACCGGACGACGCGACTATCGAGACAAGTCACTTACCGAAATCTTCCTTTGTGATACGCAGGAAAGACTTGTCACGCAGAATTCTAAGCACAGCAAACACAAACAAGACAACACCCAAATATGGTCAGCGCTAAAAGGAGCTGTGTCGGATAACCAGCACCATGCACCAACAGGGCTTGAAAGTGATGATGTCACACACGACTGACAAGTACAAGTAGAAAGCTGGCGCAAGATTACTACTTTTGACTCCACATTTCTGTTGCCTCTGTAGGGCTGGTGTACAATATTCACTCGTCACACATCACACGTCACCAGCTGACACTTACCCAGCATTATTCACCACAATATCTACAAGCAAAACAAGAATAACAGAGACAGCAAGCAAACAAACAAAAGAGCTTCAACACACGGGTACAGACAATACACAGACTCAAACTGAAAGCATCGCTCAGAAGCTGTAACCCAATGAGGCCGCACACAAGAGTCAAAATACATGTACACGTACTGCTAAGCAGATTGCTTTTTTGGTTTTATATAACTTCACCAGATACACGGGCATTTCTGCCTTCTCGTCTAGAGTCGTCGCAGCATGAGCTGAGCTGTTGGCCAGTGAACACCGACCGTCATGACCACTGTCACCGCTGTCGCTCACATCACAGAATAACAAGCATGGTTGATGTAGGTGAGGGGATTACCAGTCACATCATGGCATGCATGACCATACTGACTACTAGGGACTGGGCCTATAGCAAGTCCAGAGGATCTCCCAGTAATCCGATTACGCATGTTGCGTGCCATGCAACCAAGGAATGCTGTGTGTACACAGCACAATCAGTAAAAGCAATAACTGCAGGGGGGGGGGGGGGGGGGGGGGGGTATGGAAATGGAATCAAAGTGACCCTCACCGATTCTGCCAAAAGCATCCAGCGCAGTCTTGACCAGCTTCTCTCCCTCTTCCACTGAATCTGAACACATGCACAAACACAAAATAAGAACATACAAGAACACACACACGCACACACACGCACACACACACACACACACACGCGCGCGCGCGCACACACAAACACCGAGTCATTAGGAGAATACTGCATAAGCAGAAAATGTAGGGGGGAGAATTTCAGTTCACACAAACAAAAAACATCACAGTATAAAGACAGCCAGGCAGCCAGCCAGGCAGCCAGCCAGGAAGACACACTGATGTGCAGAAAAACAGACAGATGCATAGAGAGACAGACAATCGTAGACGAACAGACAGAAAAACAGACAGATGGTTGTAGATAAACAGAAACACAGACGCACAGAGTCAGACACACGCACACACACACACACACACACACACACACACACGCATACGCACGCACACACACACAGCATCGGCTCACCATAGTTAGCGACTGCTTTCCCGCCTGCAGCGCGAATCGCCTCGACAACTATATCAGCGGGGCGAGAAGAGCCACCATCACCTCCTTGAGCACCACCACCAAGGTCATTCACTAGAAGAACAAAACAAAACATTTAAAAAAATCATTTCAATGACAAGTACATGTATATGTGTTCACTCGACTCCGGAACATGCATTTTGATGGCGCTGTCACAAAAACACGAAAGAAGAAAAAAAGAAATGTTCCCACACCGGGAATCGAACCCGGGCCGCGGCGGTGAGAGCGCCGAATCCTAACCACTAGACCATATGGGAGACACAGTTCATGAGAAAGGAGATCCGGTACCAAATGTTGAGAAGCCCAGTAATATGGCAGTATGAAAAGCAGCAGATCAGAGCCAACCCTCTCCACTAGCATACCGCAGAACCCCGCGGATAAGCGCATTACATAGGCTTATCTGTTTCACAAGGACATTTCGGTGGGCTTATACAAGAACATGGGCTGATATGAGGGCATGGGCTTATACGCCGACACCAAAATTGTGCTATTGAAAAGTATCAAGGAAGTGAGAAGTACATTGCTGAAAACCACTGTGCAAACCAAAAACAACCGATGATTGTGCTGAAATGTACAAAAAATCCTACACGTACTACCAAGAGTATGGTTATGTACTCTTGGTACTACAGTCAACTTCGCTAATAACGACTGCGGATATAACGACAATTCGCGAATTACGACAGAATTTTCATGCCCAGAGCAAGGTCCCATCCAACTGTGACACATATAATGAGACTTCGGGTATAACGACACTTCGTGAATAAGGACACTTTTCTGATGCCCCGCCGAGTGTCGTTATAAGCGAAGTTGACTGTACGTACATGGTGCGACCTAGGCCCATGGGCTTGTACGACGAAGCTTCGCGATGTTCGAACTTGGCCTGGGGTTATGCGCGATCATGGGCTTATACGCTGGTGAGCTTATCCGCGGGATTCTACGGTATCGCTCTGACACAGCATCAGCGTAAACTCTTCGGTAAGTTCATGGATATTACCAAGAGTATATTACCCCCCAAGAGTGTGCAACTCCTGATACCCTTTCTATGGGGTACGCCGACGGCGAAAACTCACATCACGTGGTGCAGTGTCGCAGTTGTACGTTTCCAGCCCGTTTTTAGCGAGCAGCGGAGTACTAAAAAAAGCACTCTCTGACCGAAACTCACTGCGCGTATGCAAATCCCCAGCATGATCACGGCAGATGTTCGGATTGCGCGCACGCTATCCTACGTTTGTACGTAGTACAAAGGTATCTGAGACACGTGATGTGAGTTTTCGCCGTCGGAGACCCCATATGCAGAGTTGCACACTCTTGGGGGGGTTATAATAACACTCTTGATATTACTAGAAGTGGTCAAACAGCAAGGGGACAGATTGCTGTCATGACTGTCACTAGTGTGCAGACGGGGGGGGGGGGGGGGGGGGGGGGGCATTCTGGATCTCAATGTCTCCTATCGGTTTCCTTGTTGATGGCAAGGCCTCTCTGGCAAGAAT
This sequence comes from Sycon ciliatum, assembly GCF_964019385.1. NCBI lineage: Eukaryota > Metazoa > Porifera > Calcarea > Leucosolenida > Sycettidae > Sycon > Sycon ciliatum. The sequence continues at coordinate 29,625,154 of NC_088648.1, forward strand.
CTGTGACTTGGCACGGTGCTTGAATATGCTCTGAAAGTTGTTTTTTTCTCTTCTTTTGGTCAAACCCACCTCACAAGTAAGCCAGTTTAGTGTTCTTGCCAACTGTGTGCCCAGGACATGTGAACTCTACAGTTGCGCTCACCGAAATCCGACCCAGTGTGCAAAACTGGCACTCTGGACCAGTTTCCATTACATCCCTGTACGTGTATTGACTGTATTCACTGCATTGTGTACGTCTAGCAGCATTTGTACCACTTCCGGGGCACCAGGGACAGTGCAAGTGAAGGGCGTCAAATATGCACATGGGACGTCAAATATGCATTTGGGGCGTCAAATAAGCACTTGGGGGCATCAAATATGCACTTGGGGCATCAAATAAGCACTTTGGGGCGTCAAATAAGCACTTGGGGGCATCAAATATGCACTTGGGGCATCAAATAAGCACTTTGGGGCGTCAAATATGCACTTGGGGTTGGATTTCATAGAGCTCACACTGTAGTCTTAATTGAAAAACGGTAGGCTGGATTGTGGGAGAGAGACTTACCGACTACTGCCGCTCCGCGTGAAGCCAGCAGAATGGCGTAGGCACGGCCCAGACCTAGTAGTGCACACACACACACACACACACACAAAACAATAAAGTCACACAAGCACATAAGAACCGAGTATGAGCACATTTACATGTGGAGTGAAACTTCCATTATAGGTAATTTTTTCATTATTAATTTTTAGAATTAGATAACTTCTCTTGGCACGTCAAATGACTGCCAATATTTGAGTTGAGATGAAGGGTGAGAGCCAGCCATGGCAAACAGAACAACCGACAAAGAGGATGGAAAAAGAAGGAAAGGAAAAGAAGAAGAAAGCATGCTGACAGGATACCTCCACATATGGGACAATTAATTTGCTCAGTTCCACAGGTGCTCGCGCAAGTAGGAATGAATTTAGCAGTCAGAAAAAAGCCAAAAAAATAGGAAAGATATGTTTGGTTACCTGATGTCCGTTGTACAGAGAGGGATGTACTTCCCATCAAGTTTATACATGAAAAAAGAGAAGAAAAAAAGTAATGTTCCCACACCGGGAATCGAACCCGGGCCGCGGCGGTGAGAGCGCCGAATCCTAACCACTAGACCATATGGGAGCTCTGATGAATACTGGCAGTGTTGGGCCTTAGAACATCAAGTCTTCAAGAGTCCATACCTCACTGTCCTCAGTACAGTACCGTAAAGTACTACTGTAGTACCGTTGATCCGCCCCCACGCCATGTCGCTTCCCAGCTGGGTTTTCGGCAGGGGATGGGAATTAGATCAAGGCTGTCAAGTGCAGTACGATGTACAACAACGTAGAAGACTCGATGTGCTGGATTGTGCACATTTTCATCCTGGATTGGCAAGTATTGTGTACAGCAGTGCATGCGGTGGTTCAACATCGTATTTTCGTTGTATACGCCAAAGTCGCTTCACAGGTAGAAAATCGACAGGGGACGGGAATTAGAGAGGGGGCGGATCAACGATACTTTACGGTACATGTACTAGCAAGAGTATCAGCTTTGCACATTACATCATAATCTCTGGTCTGGCGAGGCGCACTCCTCACATTATCACTCAGACAAGAACTGGGGAATCAGCTCAGGCAGCTGATCTGCTACGGTTTCCAGATGCTAAGTACGTTTTCTCTGAGACTTTGGATCATGCTGTACGTGATACGCCGCGAACAGGAACCTGCCGTATTCTGCGTCAAATGTTTGCTCCCGCACCGTAGGAGCTCTCAAATCCAGTCGGCTTGTTCGTCATTTCACTACGTACCGAAGGCAGCTCGGAGATCTGAGTTACTGTAAAACATGTAAATAATTATAACGAGGAAGCAAATCTAACGTTTTAACGGGTGATATTTCTTCGTTATAATAAGTCCTGTTGAGGCTGTAAGGCCACATACGTAATATGTGCGGATTTGAATGCAGACTGTAAGATCGTTATCGTATGTTCTCGGTAACCTATGGATATTGGACAATCGTTAAATTTGCGCCTCGTGATAATAACATGTCCTACAGTACACACTCTTGACAACATGCATCAACATCCCACAACAAGCAGTTCTAGCACAGTACCGGTAGTTGCTGCCATACCGGTGCTACCAGGGATGGGAGTCGCACAAACACACACGCACATGCCACGTATGTCATAGCGTGCAGCCAGCAAATCGCATAGAGCATAGTCACGACATCTATCCGCTAGTACCCTTGGTGGTGTTAATTACTTGTCAGGCGAGGAGCCAGGTACAACTACTTCAAAGTACTGTAAAACATGTCATTTTAGGTGAATTAAAATTTCGGTGCCAGGGACCTGCCAGGTTTCAGTTGTAATGTAGAATTAGGCTTAGGCGACCAGCGTTCCCGCCACATACAGTGCATGCTCTAGTGCCTTTTGATGTAATTTAAATTTAGGTGCCTGCTTTTTGTCTACCGTAATCATCGAAATTAAAGTTACACCGAAAATAACATGTTTTATATTGTACCAGAGATTTCACTGTGCAGTCACAAGTGACCACAACGACAATGGACAACACTGTTATGTGGCGTATCTTGTTTGGCAGACACATACCACTACACATAGTACACGACAATGTACAGTCATTGTACATGCACTGGGTTTGCTCTTGGTCGAACAGTGATAATGGAAGCTGTGTATGGCATGCACCGTGCACATGCAGGAAAATCTGTCCAATCAACTCTGTAAAAGAGGTTTCCGATTAAGTGCATGCTCGCCGCAAGCATGTCAGCCCCCCCCCCCCCCCCCCCACACATTACTTGGTTCGGCACACGTGTACAGCGATACAGACGAAACCAACACTGTTTGGCACGCGTGGCATACACCGGTAGATGACGTCATTGTGCTACACTCGTCTCACTGATGGCCAGGAAGCACCCACTCAATCCAAGGTGTATGGAAAAATACATGCAGTAGTACACGTGCAGTGTACATTACTCTTCGCTGCAGCATTTTCTGCGCGTCGTTCGTGTTGATGGTTCATGCTTTCCTGTATGTACGCCATGAGAGACCTCTGCCAGCCCGCTACACAAGGCACCTATGTGCAGCGTCATCAAGGTGAGCATAAGACTTCTGATTTTGTTGTCTTCTCCGTTTACCATAAGGCACAGACTGTACGCTAAAGTGTACTGCAGCAAGTGTGGAACGGTTGTGAGATCAACCCAACTCCCACTGAAATCGGTCTGCACAAGTCAAGCGTTGAGTTTTGAGAACGAAATTCTCAACATGTACACGCACTGCTCAACGATTCGACACACTAGTCCACGGTGTAATGCATACTAGTACAGCCATTCAGCCAGTCGTAGGAGCACACACACCCCAGCACCGCCCACAGTAAAAAAACGACTTCTCTCAAAGATACGAATACTTCGTACACCAGCCCTACCTTGACCCGCGCCTGTGACGAGCGCGACGCGTCCATCGAACCTGATCTCTCCAGACATGGCGTACTACAGCTCCTTATCTACTCACAAGCAGTAAGTTTCCCTAAGTTTCCCTCACTACAAGGGTCAGAACGGGAGAGATTCGACTCACAAACCAAAATGTCCTGGGCAGAACTGAGAGAACGAAGTCAAACGATCGTGTATGCAAGCAGATCACAAAAATGTACAAGAGGGATGAACCTTCACCTTTCATGTGCACGTGACGTCGCTTCCTTTGGAATTACGTCAGAGATACGAAAGGATGATACAAAAAACGTGGACAGACAAGTCGGGCCGGGAGATTTGAAAAACGAAAGAGGCATTCTTGTTGTTCTCTGTCAAATCTTGACGCGAATGTTCATGTATTTCACTTTTGCTCGTGATGAAGCCAGAGTCCGATCTCGCCTATTGAGCTTGATCTAATCTCTCAAATCGAACAGACGAAGCAGCTCCAATACAGGGAGAAGCCGAGTTGGAAATTTCAGACTAGGCGGAGAGGTGAGTGCTGCATGCATGTAGGTTTACATCAAGTCAGTCTTCCCCAAGTAAATGTGCAGTGTACTAATTTTGTGATAACCTAAAAGTGAGTAGGACATCAGATGTGTACAGTAGACTATTACAGTGGTCCCTCTATAATCCGGCACCATTTGTGCCACGAAAATCTGCTGGATTAGGGAGGGTGCTGGATTAACAAATCTGATTTACTGCTGCAATGTGCATAAAGAGGACATTTTGGCTACTGAAAATTGTGCTGGTTTATCGAGGGTGCTGGATTATAAAGTGCCGGATTAGAGAGGGACGACTGTACTAGTATTAGCAGCAAGTGGTCTGAAGTTCTCACGTCTGCTGTGATCTGATTTGAGAAAAGGAAATCATGTGTGTGCATATGTCTGCGTGTGTGTGTGTGTGTGTGTGTGTGTGTGTGTCCACCCCATCCCAACGCTGGCTTTGCGTAAAGAAAACACGACGTGTATAGAGTAGAGCATCGATTTCCGGAACCCCTGGTGGCAGACGCCTTTCAGAAGGGGTTCGGATAGGGGAAATGTTCGAATAATGATAGAGTCACAGATGTGCTTGTAGTATAGGCTATAGGGCCCATAATAATAATATACAGTGAAAGCTGTCTAAGACGGCCGCTCAAGGGACCTTCAGAACACGGTCTCTGTTACCAGGTGGTCTCCTTATCCAGGGTCATTTGACTGGAAATAGCATCCTTGGGTCCTGGTTGCAGTGGTCTTCTGGGACAGGTGGTCGCCTTGACCGGTTTTACTGTATGCATTCCACACAGTTTCATCATTGAAAATGTGTACTTGATCATGCACTACAGTACTGATCAATGAAATCCAGTCGTCGTGTCGCTCGAGTACTCGCCGGGCGTTGCACAGCCCAAGACCTGCTAACACTGGGCTGCGAAATGATGCAAGACGCAAACGTGACTCGGACGCGACTGGATTTCATTGAGCAGCACTGCAGTACACTGTAGTTACTAGTTATGCATGAAGTAGGGAACTTGTCTCGTCTTGTGAACAAAACAGCATTTTTTTAATATCGGCTCGGTGTCAAAGTTGGTCTAACTTTTAGAAAGCCTTTTGTTACATTTTTCACAATAGCTGTAATCATAGATAGAGCTGGAAGTTCCGTTATAAGTTAGGGTTCAGTCCCGCGTGCTTTTTTGAAATCTGGGACTCCACGGCGGCGGTGTCGCAACATTGTGTATCACCATGGATATTGCGACTAGCGGAACTAACTTCCGCCGTGGCGGAGAATCCCAATCCGCTACCTCACCGAAATTTGGGATCGGATCCTCTCCTGCGGAAGTTGTTCCTCTCCTGTGACAGCTCACGATTCGTGTGTTGTGTGTGCTTTCGAGTGATGTACTAATGGCGTACAATCGCCGTACATGTATCACACCATATTGCACGTGCACACAGTGAGAGTCAACACTGCACGCAGCACCCTGAAAGCCTATTCCAACACCCTTCATCACACGGGCACGCAGACTACCGACGCATCTGCTCAGAAAAAAAGACGTGCACTCCGGGCTGCACAACACCACACCACAGCAGCGACATCAGGGCTATAACTTATGAACCGTTCTGTAAAAAAAAAAATAACTAAAAAATAAGTTTGCAATTGAAAAGAGTTTTGATCCTAAATAGAGTGTAGCAGCCTAGCACATGGTGTGAGTGTGTTGTGAAGAAATAAATAGCACGCCTGTAATCGAGCATAATAAGTTACGAACAGCACAGCGGCGGCACCTGTGCCCAGCAATGCCGCAATGTCTCCCTGACCTGTACACACTACGTGTATGCCCGGGTTTGATGTACAAGTACACGTCTAGTCTGTGTCAGTGCTGATTTATTCAACACACGCCAATCCACTTCCCCGGCGGCGCCGGCTACACGGCCAGCCTCGACCGATTCCGCTTCGCTCTGGCCACCACTGCCCCGTGTGCAGGTACTGACGTCAGGTTGGATGATGACTCGTCGGCAACTTGGTGTTCGCGATCATCACCGCGCAGCTTAACACGTACACGACTTTTACCGTGCGTTCCCAGCCGCTTGAATTGCTGCAAGTTTTCAACCAGACCTGGTGGCTCTGCCGTGTGAGTTGCAAATATCCTCTCGATGTGCGCCTGGAGCAATTTCTCCGCAGGTTTTCCTGGCTTGCGGTGAGCGCCGTGGACTGCAGTAGACCGTCTCGGCATTCTCACACCTCGTTTCGCCCTCGGGAAGTACTCGTACATGAGAGTCGCCAGGATGAGTAGCGTCGTGAAGATCAACAGCAGGTGGAGAGTGGTGCGTGTAACACACACGGCATGGTGGCCGCGGCGACGATATCTGCTCTTCAAGCCAGCACCAGTGTGACTACCCATCGTGTGTGCGTATGTGTGCGTGTGTGTGTGTGTGTGTGTGTGTGTGTGTGTGTGCGCGTGCGTGTGTGTGCGTGTGTGTGGTGTGTGACCACTGATGCCGTAACCTGCCGGTGTAGATCTGTTCAAATGTAGTTCCACTGCACCGCACCGTGCCGCGGGGTTGAGTCTGTACAATGTACTAATGCACTGTACTTCAAACTACGTACAGGTATGTAGCTTCTCGTCAGGGGAATCTCCGTCGGTTGAGCGCCTTGAACGACTCGCGCAGCTGTCCCTCACTCCTCTCAGCTACGACGGGGCAGTTATGAGGACCACCATTTCTTGTCCTAAGCAGCTGACTGTGACAGCAACAGGTTCACGAATTCAACAAACCAGCAGCAGCAGCAGCCGAAGCAGGGGCGACGGTCGGACCCAGGCAGGCCGTGGCTTCAGGGGAGCACAGAGCTATTGTCGTCACAGGCTGGCAGTATCGCGGTATGTTGGTTGACCCACGGTCCGTTGTACGAGAGACTTGAGCTAACTTGAACTTCACCTGCACTAGCCAACAGCCTCGGACTTCACTTCGTTGGCAAAACACGAAACTACACTGAAACTTCGAAAGTGACACTCTGAAAATGATGTGGAAACTACAAACATCCGCTGAGGCTCAGAGCTGTGTACTACTGGGGGTGTGAAGCAAAACGAGCGGAGCCGGAGAGGATCGGCCAAACGAGGATGTCGAAACCGCCTGTCGAGCTGTCCTGGACTGGCGAGTTGTTTATGAACCAACGCCTCGCGCGGCTGACCCGGCCAGCTAGCTTGTCTTCCACAAAAATGGCACATTTCTCGAAACATTTTTTCTGCGAAGCTGCATCTTCGTGATTTGAAACTTCGTGACCGATCGACCAGACGCGTAGACTTACGCGCTGCTCCGCGCGAGTGCACGCTCACAAGCACCGTAAAGTAACGCTAGCGCGTTACCTGGTTACATAGCTCGGTAATACTGTACACTGTAGTCACGTGGCGTGGGGATAAGCCAAAACGCACATGGCGCATTTTCGGGGGTGCCAGCACGGGAAACCCCCCTGCAAGGCCAGGGCGCTAGGGCCACGCTACTCAACCAGACCACATGGCCCCTGCATTGAGCAAGCAATCGCACCCAGCTCCACTGACTGTGCAAAGTGAAGACTGAAGCATGGATGAATTTATCCTGTATCGCATCGCAGTTTGCGATGCAAAATCGATCTACTGCTACGCAAAAGTCACCGTGACTCGCAGAAAATTGCGAATACATACAGTATATCCATACGTAGCCTGTGCAGGCATGTAACATGCATACAGTGCGGTGTATGTCTTGCAGGCACTAGGCCCAGACAGATTCTGCTCCGCTCGCCTCGATATTTTGCCGCAAAATGTTGCTGCGAAATCTACGATATTTTGCCAAGCCTGGCACAAGAATCTCGATATTTTGCTCCATTTTGCTCCGGAAAAACGTGTAATTTTATCCAATTCCCGTACAATCCCGTACAACGTTTCATAAAATCGCAGGGTCGGTTTCTCAACACGGATTTCCACGCACGTGTCCCTGAGTTCTTCCAAAATCCTGTGGATCCACAGTGAATCCCAGTGATATTTCGGTGGCATGATCTTGTCCTGGGCAGTGTATCCTGCTGAACCAAGGAAATCCAAGTATCAGGCATTGATTTTACCCAACATCTCGATATTTTGCTCCGATTTTGCCGGCAATTTTTTCAATTCTTCGATATTTTGCCGAAAGAATTGCCGGCAGGATCTGTCTGGGCCTAGCAGGCACTCTCAATCTGCGTGCACATGTATGATTCAGTGGTTTTTTTTGCAAATGGGCTTTAAGGCATCACTCTCAAGAAGGACAATGTGGTAAACACCCAACCTTCAAAGAAAATTTTTAATCAAAATAAAAGACTGCTACACATTTTATAATAGCTATAAAGAGAAAAAATTCTGCTGTCATCGCCACCCTACAACAAAGTCATGAAGGTTTACCAAAATCGATTTTCTTGTCACAATCATCAGTGGAAAGCCGTGACTGAAGAGTAACCATGCTGAATCAATGATTAATATACATTCAATAATGTGTTACGAGAACAAAACAAAGTGCTAAAATAGAATGAGGGAAGGTGAGACAATAGAAGTGAAGTGAGAGCTAAGTGCAACAGGGGTGAGGAACTAATTACAACGCTAGAACTGTGTATTGAGACAATCATGCTGTGCACCTGCGAAAACAATCTTAACGCAACTACATGTTTCTTCTGCTTACAAAGATCAGGCTTATGCAAACAAATACAAACAGCCTCAAGTACTTTCAACTGACTAGCGTACCGTGCACGACAAAGAACAGAAAAACTAAAATCATCATACACCTGCAGACACTTAGGGTGAGACAACAGATGAAGAAAAACGGCAGACTTCTTACGATCACAATCACCATCCGATTCCTCGTCTCCACCAACCGCAACCTCGTCCTCCGTCTCATCTTCCAACTCGTCAGGAGTGTACTGAATCTGAGGTAGTCGTGATAGGAAAGGAACGAACGAGCCGAACTATACAGACGTTTAAATTGAGACTTAACAGAACACAATGTGTCAGTAGAGCGCGCAATGTCGTCTTTGAGGAATACTCTTTCTATTGCTAATGAGTGATATGCACGGGCTTTGTGCACCCGCTTCTGGATGGAAGTAGGGCACACGCCATTTTCCTTACAGCGCTTCAAGAAGATAATATTATGTGAAATGTTTCTAGCTACGTAGCGTTTGCGCAGAACATCATTCAGGATTTCAACCTGACTCCTAGAGTATCTCCGTTTAAAATATGTAAATAATCGACGTGGAGACAACAATTTTATAATAGCTATAAAGAGAACAAATTCTGCTGTCATCGCCACCCTACAACAAAGTCATGAAGGTTTACCAAAATCGATTTTCTTGTCACAATCATCAGTGGAAAGCCGTGACTGAAGAGTAACCATGCTGAATCAATGATTAATATACATTCAATAATGTGTTACGAGAACAAAACAAAGTGCTAAAATAGAATGAGGGAAGGTGAGACAATAGAAGTGAAGTGAGAGCTAAGTGCAACAGGGGTGAGGAACTAATTACAACGCTAGAACTGTGTATTGAGACAAACAATCATGCTGTGCACCTACGAAAACAATTTTAACGCAACTACATGTTTCTTCTGCTTACAAAGATCAGGCTTATGCAAACGAATACAAACAGCCTCAAGTACTTTCAACTGACTAGCGTACCGTGCACGACAAAGAACAGAAAAACTAAAAACATGTAGTTGCGTTAAGATTGTTTTCGTAGGTGCACAGCATGATTGTTTGTCTCAATACACAGTTCTAGCGTTGTAATTAGTTCCTCACCCCTGTTGCACTTAGCTCTCACTTCACTTCTATTGTCTCACCTTCCCTCATTCTATTTTAGCACTTTGTTTTGTTCTCGTAACACATTATTGAATGTATATTAATCATTGATTCAGCATGGTTACTCTTCAGTCACGGCTTTCCACTGATGATTGTGACAAGAAAATCGATTTTGGTAAACCTTCATGACTTTGTTGTAGTGTGGCGATGACAGCAGAATTTGTTCTCTTTATAGCTATTATAGAATTGTTGTCTCCACGTCGATTATTTGCTACACATTTATTGTGATTTTGTATAGCAGAAACTGCTATGCAAAAATATGACAATAAATTCATCCCTGTGAAGTATTCAGCCCCTGCCGTGTATACAGTCAACTTTGCGTATAACGACACTCGGCGGGGCATCAGAAAAGTGTCCTTATTCGCGAAGCTAGGTCTGCCCTATTCGTAAATCCCCCTTTCTTTTCCTCCTACTCCACGTGGCTCCAACTGCCTCCCAGTGTTAAGCAAGCGCCAGATATGCCCAAATTCCGTACCCTCGTCAGACAGCACTTCAGTATCCTCCAGTAAACAAAATCACAGTCACACCACTTCCGCTGTATAGCTCGCTGGGCATCCCATTGCTTTGTAACTTGCTAATCCTTACCCCTTTTGTGTACGTGCTTTTCTTTTCTTTTCTTTTCTCTTCTCTCCTTCCGTGGTTGGTCTCACCCTCTCCTCAATTCAATTGGCTGTCTTGACATGCTACGAGGTGCATAAATAAATAAATAAATAAAATAAGTGTCCTTGTACCCGAAGTCTCATTATATTATGCATTACAGCTAGATGGGACTTTGCTCTGGGCATGGAAATTCTGTCGTTATTCACGAATTGTCGTTATATCCGCAGTCGTTATTCACGAATTGTCGTTATATCCGCAGTCGTTATTCGCGAATTGTCGTTATATCCGCAGTCGTTATTCGCGAATTGTCGTTATATCCGCAGTCGTTATTAGCGAATTGTCGTTATATCCGCAGTCGTTATTAGCGAATTGTCGTTATATCCGCAGTCGTTATTAGCGAATTGTCGTTATATCCGCAGTCGTTATTAGCGAATTGTCGTTATATCCGCAGTTGTTATTAGCGAATTGTCGTTATATCCGCAGTCGTTATTAGCGAATTGTCGTTATATCCGCAGTCGTTATTAGCGAATTGTCGTTAGATCCGCAGTCGTTATTAGCGAATTGTCGTTATATCCGCAGTTGTTATTAGCGAATTGTCGTTATATCCGCAGTCGTTATTAGCGAATTGTCGTTATATCCGCAGTCGTTATTAGCGAATTGTCGTTATATCCGCAGTTGTTATTAGCGAATTGTCGTTATATCCGCAGTCGTTATTAGCGAATTGTCGTTATATCCGCAGTCGTTATTAGCGAATTGTCGTTATATCCGCAGTTGTTATTAGCGAATTGTCGTTATATCCGCAGTCGTTATTAGCGAATTGTCGTTCTATCCGCAGTCGTTATTAGCGAATTGTCGTTCTATCCGCAGTTGTTATTAGCGAATTGTCGTTATATCCGCAGTCGTTATTAGCGAATTGTCGTTATATCCGCAGTCGTTATTAGCGAATTGTCGTTATATCCGCAGTTGTTATTAGCGAATTGTCGTTATATCCGCAGTCGTTATTAGCGAATTGTCGTTATATCCGCAGTCGTTATTAGCGAATTGTCGTTATATCCGCAGTTGTTATTAGCGAATTGTCGTTATATCCGCAGTCGTTATTAGCGAATTGTCGTTATATCCGCAGTCGTTATTAGCGAATTGTCGTTATATCCGCAGTCGTTATTAGCGAATTGTCGTTATATCCGCAGTTGTTACTGTATAGCAGGAAATTTTCGGACGGAATTTATTTTCGTACGATTTCGTACACGGCCTCTTTTGTACTAAAATTAATTCCGTACTAAAATTTGTTCATGTGAAATTATGTACACTGTACATGGGTACTGCTTGCGAACACGTGCATTCAGCATGCAGCACTGTACGAAAATAAAATCCGTACGAAAGGTCGAAATTCGGCTTTGTCCGAAAATATTTCCGTCCGAAAATTTCCTGCTATACAGTATTAGCGAATTGTCGTTATATCCGCAGTCGTTATTAGCGAATTGTCGTTATATCCGCAGTCGTTATTAGCGAATTGTCGTTATATCCGCAGTTGTTATTAGCGAATTGTCGTTATATCCGCAGTCGTTATTAGCGAATTGTCGTTCTATCCGCAGTCGTTATTAGCGAATTGTCGTTATATCCTCAGTCGTTATTAGCGAATTGTCGTTATATCCGCAGTTGTTATTAGCGAATTGTCGTTATATCCGCAGTCGTTATTAGCGAATTGTCGTTATATCCGCAGTCGTTATTAGCGAATTGTCGTTATATCCGCAGTCGTTATTAGCGAATTGTCGTTATATCCGCAGTTGTTATTAGCGAATTGTCGTTATATCCGCAGTCGTTATTAGCGAATTGTCGTTATATCCGCAGTCGTTATTAGCGAATTGTCGTTATATCCGCAGTTGTTATTAGCGAATTGTCGTTATATCCGCAGTCGTTATTAGCGAATTGTCGTTATATCCGCAGTCGTTATTAGCGAATTGTCGTTATATCCGCAGTTGTTATTAGCGAATTGTCGTTATATCCGCAGTCGTTATTAGCGAATTGTCGTTCTATCCGCAGTCGTTATTAGCGAATTGTCGTTCTATCCGCAGTTGTTATTAGCGAATTGTCGTTATATCCGCAGTCGTTATTAGCGAATTGTCGTTATATCCGCAGTCGTTATTAGCGAATTGTCGTTATATCCGCAGTCGTTATTAGCGAATTGTCGTTATATCCGCAGTCGTTATTAGCGAATTGTCGTTATATCCGCAGTCGTTATTAGCGAATTGTCGTTATATCCGCAGTTGTTATTAGCGAATTGTCGTTATATCCGCAGTCGTTATTAGCGAATTGTCGTTATATCCGCAGTCGTTATTAGCGAATTGTCGTTATATCCGCAGTCGTTATTAGCGAATTGTCGTTATATCCGCAGTTGTTATTAGCGAATTGTCCTTATATCCGCAGTCGTTATTAGCGAATTGTCGTTATATCCGCAGTCGTTATTAGCGAATTGTCGTTATATCCGCAGTTGTTATTAGCGAATTGTCGTTATATCCGCAGTCGTTATTAGCGAATTGTCGTTCTATCCGCAGTCGTTATTAGCGAATTGTCGTTCTATCCGCAGTTGTTATTAGCGAATTGTCGTTATATCCGCAGTCGTTATTAGCGAATTGTCGTTCTATCCGCAGTCGTTATTAGCGAATTGTCGTTCTATCCGCAGTTGTTATTAGCGAATTGTCGTTCTATCCGCAGTCGTTATTAGCGAATTTAACTCAGTAACTCAGTAACTCAGTAACACAGTAACTCAGTAACACAGTAACACAGTAACTCAGTAACTCAGTAACACAGTAACTCAGTAACTCAGTAACACAGTAACACAGTAACTCAGTAACTCAGTAACACAGTAACTCAGTAACACAGTAACACAGTAACACAGTAACTCAGTAACACAATAACTCAGTAACACAGTAACACAGTAACTCAGTAACACAGTAACACAGTAACTCAGTAACACAGTAACTCAGTAACACAGTAACTCAGTAACACAGTAACTCAGTAACTCAGTAACTCAGTAACACAGTAACTCAGTAACTCAGTAACTCAGTAACTCAGTAACTCAGTAACACAGTAACTCAGTAACTCAGTAACTCAGTAACACAGTAACTCAGTAACTCAGTAACTCAGTAACACAGTAACACAGTAACACAGTAACTCAGTAACTCAGTAACTCTACCTTTTCTCAACACAGCATATTTTTCAGGGTTCTTACAGTTTGGGTCACGGCTGACTTGAATGGCCATCATCCGAGCGGGAGGCCGTTTGCAATGTGTTTGTTCACAGACCGACTGACATCAGATAATAATGTGTACATCAGGGTTCTAGCCAAAGGGGGGTAGGGGGGGGGGGGGGGGGCACAGCGCCCTCCTACTCTGTTTGCGCGCCCCCTACTCATTTTCCGATTTTGGGTTTTTTCCATGCCATTCAACGCAAATGCAGTCGATGGTCAGTACTAGAGGGTTCATAAAGGCACATTTGCCTGGGGTGAAGTCAGGTGTTCGCCCATTTCGCATTGGAAGACAGTTATTTTGAAAATGGAAAAAAATGCATTACGGGGTAGCTGTTTTCCCTGCCCCCTCCCCTATTATTTTAACCTGGCTAGAACCCTGGTACATGTATGTGTGCTGTGTAATTCCAATCAAACTAAGTGAACCAGCCAGCAGTGTGCCCTATCCGGCACATTCTGCTGATGACGTCACTGAGACTAGCCAGAAAACTGCCGGTGTGTTGCAGTTCCGGGAAAGATTGCAGGCGGCAGCTTTGTATCCTTATCTAGCGGCCCTCCGTTTTGAGCGTGGCGTCCATTCCTAATGTCTATAACGTTACTGTAGCAGTGCTGTGGTCCAGAATAGAGACTCAGCGATACTAAACCATGGCAGCATGCATTCACCACTGAGATATAATGGGATTACAGACTAGAGAGAGAGACAGAGAGACAGAGAGACAGAGAGACAGAGAGACAGAGAGACAGAGAGAGAGAGAGAGAGAGAGAGAGAGAGAGAGAGAGAGAGAGAGAGAGAGAGAGAGAGAGAGAGAGAGAGAGAGAGAGAGAGAGAGAGAGAGAGAGAGAGAGAATTGACATGTAGGGAGTGTGTTTGTTTGTTCAACTAAATTCTTACTTGATAAGATCCGCGGTAGCCATAGCAACCAACACCATAGTGCTAGTAATGCCAACACATGTGTGTTTGTACGGCAGTCCCTTCGAGGTGCATGCATTCACACGCCTGAACCTCCAGACTGGGGACACCTACAAATTGAGGACACGTAAAAATGAGCACAGTTTGGTCTAGTACCTTCTCAGGTGCCACTGTTCCACTTTGCCATTGTCGGTGTACCACAGGCTTGTGGTGCCTGTGACAATGTACAACCAGTTGCCAGCAACTTTGGAAGACTTAGGTCTGGCTGACGAAAGAGATGCTGGCGCGAATGTGTGCGAACACGAATGCGGAAATATTTTCTTCTGTTTGGTTTTCTCTTCACTGTGGTGCAGATTGCGCTATCGGACAGGCGTAGTCATCAAGTGTGTACTCGCTGCATTGTCCTGACGCTGGTCACCAAGCGTGTGCCCGCTGTACTGCCCTCACGCTGATCACCAAGCGGCTGTAATCACTATGTTGCTCTCACGCTGACGTATTGGTGGCTTCACTGAGTGTGTATATTGCCCTAACACTGACGTACCGGTGCAGTCACCGAGTGTATATATTGCGGTCCTGATGGTTACCTAACATGAGTGCGGCACTGAAGGAGAGACTGGCACGTTCTCGACGACGACGCTCCTCGTTTCAGGTGAGCCAACTAGTCTGCCTCCCCGCTGTCTCCCATCCCCCATCACCTGCCCTATAGGCCTATCCCCTGCCCCCCCCCCCCCCCCCCCCCCCTGTCCATGTTCCCATCCCTATCCTCCGTCTCCTGTCCCTGTCCCCTATCCCCATCCCTGTCCCCCCTTCCCCTATCCCCGTCTCCCATCCTCTGTCCCCTATCCCCATGTCCTATCCCCATCCCTGTCCCCCACCCCATATCCCTGTACCCATCCCTTGTCCCCTGTCCCTGCATCTGGTGCAGTGGCGTAGCCAGGGGGGTGCTTTGGGTGCCCAAGCACCCCCCTCAAAAATTCCAGGTACCATTTTCGTACTGCTGTGGATCTACGCCCGCCCGCGATCGAGACTCGACGTCGACAAGATCGACGCCACACGACGCTGCGCTGCACGACGGGGCCCTGCAAGATCGTTTGGTGCAGAATATGATGGGCGTCGTCACCCGAGTAGCAGTTTTCTTCGACTCCCATCCGAAACGCCAGAAAGCGCTCGAGGCCGCTTTGAATGATGCAGACGAGGAACCTGATACATCCAAGGTAAAGGATCTCTGCAGGACACGGTGGGTGCAGCGACTTGATGCACTGGAATCCTTCCTGGCCCTTCACCCCATGCTTGTGGTCTGCTTCAATGCAATCCTGGATGAAGGTCCCCAGCCGCTACAAATCTCATGAGGCGGATTGAACATGAGCACTCGTCGGCAGACATACGTAACCTCTAATAACTGTATAATAAGATTTCCCCTGTATTATAAAATTTTCCTATCCTGGCTGGTATAATGTGCAGCAGTGTCCTGGTGATTACATGTATTCAATCGTGGATTGAACGAACTTCAACAATTGTGTGTATTATATTCTGGGTCTAACCACACCCTGTCAATCTCTTACCATCCAACTTCTGTAGCAAAGTACTGTGCGTTTCATACGATTATCTGACTTTTTATTAAATCATTGGTGGAATGGAAAATAATGAAATAGATGCAAAAATGAAGGATTTGGCACTCAATATCGAAACATTTTCCGGGGGACGGCCCCCGGACCCCCCCATTTTTCGCGCACTTCGGGCGCAGGCCCACACTTCCAGTGAGCACCCCCCTCAGCCACAATCCTGGCTACGCCCCTGTGGTGAGCACTATGTGGTAGTTGGTTTGGAATACTGTAGACAGCTGGGAGGGGGTGTCAATGACTTGATCTGCTTCAAACCTTTTTGTGCAGTTTCATTATTTCATCATCCACAGAGTGTGTACATGTGTATGCATACTGGGAACACACACATGCGCACACAGAGCATAGTGTACAGATGGCTGCATAGCAGCTCCTTTGGCGTGTCGTGCAGTGGGCTATGGGAATTTATGTGTGTGTGTGTGTGTGCACGTGAATGCGCGTGTGTGTATGTGTGTGGGGGTGGTGGGCAGTGTGTGTCTGTGTGTTTGTGTGCGTCTACGTGTGGGTATCCATGTGTCTCCGCGTACCCGACCCACATGTTTACTTCTATATGTAAAAAAAGGAGAAGAACAAAATGTTACGAGTTATGACTAACTGTCCACCGACGTAACCAGATCTTATACACTCAGCGAGTGCGACAAAATGGCACATCACTGACAAGGAGTACTGAGACATTCAGCGATCTGACACCTAGCTCCGACACTTCTCCAAGGCGCAAACCAACAACCTTCCAATGGTAGACAGTTAGTCATAACTCGTAACATTCTGTCCTTCTCCTTTTTTACCATAATTAAATTGGCTCATCATCCGAGTTCAACTTCTACATGTGTCCTCTTTTGCCCCGCTTGTATTTAGTCTCCAGTCCTGGACAATGCCAAGAAGGCACGTACCGACACTGATGCACACCAGCCGCATACTGATAACACCACCTTCTCTGAAGGAAACACCAGCTCTGTATCAGACTGCGTAGTCAACACCACACCGACTACACTCACACCGGATCAAGTGACACCCTGCCGACCAAAGACGGCCAATCGACGGCAGCACATCGGCAGCACGGATCCCGTCCCGCCGCTCGGCAATCCCGATTTGATTTCGCCGCCGTTCGGGCTTCAACCGCTCCCGGACTCGCCTCAGAGCTTGTCTGCTGATCCTGAGGGTCTTGTGAGGAGGCATGATGTAGGCGAACAACTGTCACCACCGACGGTTAGTTCTGATTTACCCGCCTCCAGCACAGTCACATCGCGAGACGAGCGTAGTCATACAGGTGCTGATGTCGACTGCGATGATGGCGATTCCGGATGGGCTTCGTCTTCGCAGGACACGAGTCAGACAGCGCTCAGTGCCGCAGCGCCCATTCCGCAACCATCTCTCTCCGGCACACCGGCTTCACTCACACCACCATCCGCATGCAGTACCATAGCAACCACCACTCCAGTCGTCTCGGATGAGCAGTGTGGAGGAACGGACCACGGCGAGAAAGACGCCGTCGAAGCGCAGCACTCGGAGTTGACTGCCCAGCTGGAAGCAGACCGCGAGAAGTTACGCAAGCTACGCCTCGTGCAGCTGTACCGTTCAAAGGTGAGCAAGTAAGCGCATAGCACACAGCTGCGCGCGCACGAGCGCACACACACAGCTGTGCAGTGGAGAGTTTCACACAGAGTGCCAGTGTAAATATCACTTTCTCTGGACAACAGTCACAACGTAATTAGAGATTCCCTCGATTTAGCCTTAGGTCTGCGGAGAATCCACATACTGTATACAAAATACAAAAATGGAATCCCCCCCCCCCCCCCCCACACACACACAAACTAACAATGTACAACAAACAGGTGTACAATGAGTCTCGACTGCTGGAAAGAAGTGCTCTGGTCCATTTCTTCCAGCATGGTGAGTTTCCGTAGTGTAGTGGTTATCACGTGTGCTTCACACGCACAAGGTCCTCGGTTCGAACCCGAGCGGAAACATTTTTTCTTCTTTTTCCACACTTTATTGATGAGACTTTTATTACTATTATCTCTATCCACTCTTTATCCCATGTAAATGGTACAGTTGGAAACCATTCTTCCAGCCAATCAGCATCCGATCTAAGCGGAACGTTTTGGCCAATAGTACCCCGCTCAGCTAGCAGTCTAGAGCTAAACGGCACCCGGCATGGCGTTGACTCGTTTGATCTGATGTCATTGATCAGCACTGTAGTTTGCGTTCCTGTGTGATGTCATCGATCAGCACTGTAGCTTGCATTCTCTATTTTCGTATGATGTCATTGATCAGCACTGTAGCTTGCATTCTCTATTTCCGTGTGATGTCATTGCACAGCACTGTAGCTTGCATTCTCTATTTTCGTATGATGTCATTGATCAGCACTGTAGCTTGCATTCTCTATTTCCGTGTGATGTCATTGCACAGCACTGTAGCTTGCATTCTCTATTTTCGTGTGATGTCATTGCACAGCACAACCCGCAAGAACTGTCGGAGCTGATCGGTCGGTGGCGACAGGCCGGCCAGGATGCCTTGCTGGAACTGCACGCCCTCATGCCCGAGCCTCGCTGCGCTCTGACCGAGTTCCTGCAGCGCATGAACGTCGACACCAAGCTGATGCGCTACGACGCCGAAGAGGAGGCGTTTGAACCGTGAGCATGACGGTGTTATGCGGAGAACCGTGCCTCCGCCGTGTGACTGTAAACCCTTGCCATAGTGCCTGTCTTGGGATGGCACCCCGGTGAAGAATGACGTGGATTAGATACATTCTAACATGACTACTACTGGCACTGTACTGGTGAGACTGCAGAGTGCAACAAGCTGACCGTGACAGCAAGAGATCAGTATCCTGCCCTGTGAATCAATACTACTGACTACTAGTAGCATGAACATGAAGTATTTCCACCTGCGCCGCATGCAGTCTCCGCGCTGTTTACCCGTGTATCACTGTAGCATCAGAAATTGCAGTTTCTGTACCGTATTATCGTTTTGTGCATTCAATATCCAGTGTGCAAAACTAGAGTGTTCTTTCTCTTCTTCCACTGCTCATATCTTGTGTTTGGTTGTGTTCAGTCCTAAGCTGTGGCTGTGCCACTGCAGGATATTGTGCGTTGTAATGGCTTATCAGTAAATCCAGCAGTGTATCGGGTGTAGACCAATGTACTTGTGCTTGCTACAGTATCCACGTTATCCTGGCTGCCATCATCCTTGCCGCCGTTTGTCCTTATCCGCGTTGCCCCCGCCACTATTATCCTCATCGCCATTCTTTGCCACTGCACATCATGTTGGTGGGTGTGTTTGGCCCGTTCTGCTCTGTTAGCTATCTTATTTTGTGCCTAGCC
This sequence comes from Sycon ciliatum, assembly GCF_964019385.1. Classification (NCBI taxonomy): domain Eukaryota; kingdom Metazoa; phylum Porifera; class Calcarea; order Leucosolenida; family Sycettidae; genus Sycon; species Sycon ciliatum. Next base: position 29,644,639 of record NC_088648.1, read on the forward strand.
AATTTTAAGATCATTGCTGACCACCTTGACTTGAGTGTGCATTGAGCTTTCCGAAACCAGCATGCAGCCAGAATAATCATGCTGCATCAAAACATGTGGTGCATGATGTAATTGAAATGGAAACTCGGCGCTACTCTTGACGCGTGGGTCGGATTTCGTGGTGTGTACAGTACAGTCTATGGCCAAAGAACTGGGGGGGGGTCAGCCTAGTCCTAGCCTAGACCGTTCTTATTTTCATGTATTACACAGTCTATGCACTGTTGAGTCACCGTGTATACATTGGTATGCTGTGCTTGGTGAAATTCTAGCCTGGTCGTTCTTCGGTGCCCGGCGGTACTGTAGGTCTTCAAGTCGACTGGTGAAGTGATTATAATTATTGTAGACGGTCTACTGCTGTATATGCACCACAGACCAGTACTGCAGTGCTTCTGATTCATGCAGTCAAGAGTACCGTGTTGCTCAATGAAATCCGATCGTGTGAGTCAAGTCTGCGCCCTGCACCACGCACTTCGCAGCCCAGTGTTTGCAGATCTAGGGCTGTGCAATGCCCGCGGCGCAAACTTGCATGAGTGACTCGATCAGATTTCATGGAGCAGTACATGTACTGTAGGACATGTGCACGGCAAGTGTGACTGTTCACACTGGATTGCTTTGCTGTGTACGATGCACTGCACATGTCATCACATAATAACACAACATGTGTGTGTGTGGGGGGGGGGGGGGGGATACTGAGTATAACACAGCGCACCAACCCTCCAGGGTCAAGGCAAAAAACAAACAAACAAAAAAACAGATGAAGTACACAGCTCCCTTGAAGCGAATGAAGAAGGTTTACCCCATATCAACTCCACTGTAGCTGTATAGTGTGGAGTGGGCGCAGAGAGGACTGCAGATCAGCACGACCGCACGTGAAACTTGGCAATAACACAAAAACAAATTACCGGTAGGAACAAATGGGCACACAACACTCAAAACATGTGCTTCAGTGTTACCATGAAGCGCCGGCAACAACTTGCATGCGTTCTCATTCCTTCTCGTGCTCCTGCAACAGAGCGGCAGCACATGCAGCATCATACATGCACTGACTGCAGTGTCCACTCCGCCACGTACGTAGCCACCATCACATGTGCGAATATAGCTAGTACAGGACAGAGTTAGAGTTAGAAAACGGGCATGCCAGCACTATACTGTACACCGGGGCACATTATAGTTCACAGTCCTGGATGCTGCTGGTTAAAAGCTAGCTGGTGATCAGTGATCAGTCATGTCCTAACTAACCCCTGCCCTGGTTGGCAATCGAGCTGCCCAGCCAGAGCAGGAATTCAGAGAGGCCCACGTCACCGCCGCTCCAAGTCAAGGCCACATCGACGCGGCTACCGCCGCCGCCCTCCTTCGCCACCACCGTCATGCCCGCGTCCGTGACGACCAGCCGCAGCGCGGTCATCTCCAGGAATCCGTCGGCGGCGGACGTGGACATCATCGTCGCCACGGCGTCCATCAGCGCGCCGCTGGAGAGCACTGGCGAGAGGGAGCACTGTTGTAGTGGGCAGCGCGGGCATAGGTACACCCAGGACTCGGCGAACGCCATGCCAGCCGGGCCGCCGCGGAGCAGGGCCGAGAACGACTCCCCTCGCAGTATGGCCACGCCGCAAGTATCCAGCGGTGTCACGGCGACCGGCCAGGCGGCCGACAGCAGGGAGCGTGTGCACTCCACGCACAGGCGCGCATTGTACTCCGCCACCGGCACCGTCGAGTTGTTGTAGCCGTGGTGGATGCTGCCAATCATGGCGCGCACGGCGTGCACACGCGGCACCACCTCCGGGTAGCGCTTCAGCAAGCTGGGGAAGTTGGTCGGCGGTGCTATGGCGATGATGTCGACGGGTATCGGCGAGCTCATGATGACGTCATACATGGCCTTCACGCCGTCTTCGTAGATGATGCCGCCTTGCTTTTCAGTGTATGTGTCCAAGTTGACGTTGCCAGCCCAGTCGTAGAGTGTCTGTATGGTATCGATACCTGGCACACCAACGCCAATGGGGACGTCCGTGCGGTTTACCGCCAGCAGGTACTTGGCCATGATGCGGGCGCGTGCCGTGGTGTCGTTGGTTGCCGTGACAATCAGCTTGACGTCCAGCTCTGGGCTCTGCAGGGCCAGCAGAATGGCGGCGGTGTCGTCCATGTAGGAGCCAAGGTCAGTGTCGATGATCACCGGTCGCTTTGGAGCGGCGGCGGCGCTAGTCGCCATGGTAACAGCGATCACGCTGCACAGCATCACGCACGCCCGCCACGCAGTGCTCGGACTCCAGTCCCTGAGAGTGGCCATTGCAGAGTGGCGCGCACACACACACTAGGCTAAACGTTGGGGCGGCGGCAGGGCAGGACAAGCGCAGGATCAACGACTCCCGACAGCGCACAGATAGAGAGGTGTGCCGGATCTGCAAACCGTTCGCTCCGGGTACGTCTCAAACCAGTACAGAACACTCACACTGCAGCAGGTACGGAGTTGGCAACGCAGGCGATGGCAGGTTGCGCTCAGCGTCACTGAAATCTGTGGCCAAGCACACATGAAAAGAACGTTACATTATGGCGTTGCAGGGTTCTAGCCAGGTAAAAATAGTAGGGGGGGGGGGGGGGGCGGGCCGGGGAAACAGGTACCGGTAACCCATTTTTTTCCATTTTCCAAAATTGACTTGCCACACAAAATGCAACGGACGGGGGCTTCGCCCCCGTACCCCCAACTTCCCTCCCGATAATCATGTCTTTATGAAACCTGGCTAGAACCCTGGCGTTGGCTGAATGTGTTGCTAACTAACTTGCTATGGTGATTGCTATTACTGTATTAGGCTGGACAGAGGACCATACGAGCTATGATGTGTATTGCATCATTGCATCCCTAAGTAAATTAGGGCTGAAACAACCAGCCATGTGATTTATTTTATTTCTGCACCTCGTAGCATGTCAAGACAGCCAATTCAATTGAGGAGAGGGTGAGCCCAACCACGGATGCACTCTTGATCACAACGATGAATAGTTGGTTGTTATCGGAAAGAGCTGGTACCGCCATTTACGGTTTAAAAAAAGGAGAAAAGAGGGCAAACATGCGCCCGAAATTCTGAGTTCCATCTGATAGAACACTCTGTGACGACCTAACACCTAACACCTTACATGACAACACATCATGCTACTGTACTAATGAAACTACAGTAGCAGGCTGCAATATTCAATGACGTATACAGTACATTTCAAAACTATAGACGCGTACCTAGGCAAAAACCGTTATGCCAGCATCTAGACCACATAAAATCTGTGATCACTTTGTGCATAAATTTTTCCAAATTGGGCGTCTGTTATCCAATCGTTTAGAAACTATATGAGAGTAATTGTGGAGCGGTCCTGAGCAATATTCCGAAAACTATTCTCAAAAAGTTCCAGCCAAATTTGAAATATTTCAAAAACCCTACGCGTCTATAGTTTTGAAATGCACTGTAAAGCATGTGAACCGAATAACGCTGGACACTGCACGGCCCTGGCACCATGAACACAGTCACTGTTCTGTCCTTCCCCCCCCCACCCCAAAATTTAAATTCCACCTAAAAGCCTCTAGAGTACACACTGTATGTGAAGGGAATGCAGGTCACCTAATTCTACATTACACCTGAAACCTGGCAGGTCCCTGACACCGAAATTTTTAAATTTTTAATACACCTAAAATTACATGTTTTAGTTTTACAGTACTGCCGGGTGCCGAAGAACGAATAGGCTAGAATTTCACCAAAACTTGGTGAAATTCTAGCCTGGTCATTTACTTAGTACACTATAGCAGCTACATTATGGGGGTTCAATAGCATAAAGCCTGATTCATACTTCGTTGCGCGTACGGGAAACGCGTCGCATCGCGAACAAGTTGACTTGAGCTCAACTATTTCGCGTACGGGAAAGTCGTCGCGCGACGATCGCGCGATGACTTTCCCGTACGCGAAATGAAGTATGAATCGGCCTTTATACTAGTGAGCATAATTATCACTATGATAAATCCACAATGCAAGGACTGGAGACACAGATGCTGATGTGCCTTTATTGGAGACTGTTTAGTTTATTTCGATGAGTGCACACACTGCTCACTCTCAACACATGTACACAGGTTGCTAACAGTGGAGACGTGCATTCATCAGACACTGCGCTGATACCAGAGAAACATACAGTACGCAGACGAACCAGCTAGGCCTGACAAGTCTGAAAGAAAATGAAGGACTCAGGACGATTGCCTTCGAAACAAGTTACATCAAACAATGGGGACATAGTCTTTCAGAAAAGAAAGAATGAAAGAAAGAAAGAAAAAAACCCGATGAAACTCAATCGCACACACACTGCATGCGCATGATCAAGTGTGAGCACAATAATATAAAGGTGATCAAACGTGGGCGCACAGCACGTGATCATGTAGGAGTCAGAGCGCCATCATCCTCTTGCGCTTTCCCCGGGGAGCAGACAACGCAGTACACCAGCAGGGAACGAATATCTGGCCACCAGGCACCATACGTCTCCACTGTGCTCGTCGCTATGTTCACCACTGCACTCGCTGCCGTGCTCGCACACACACACACACACCTACGGCCATCGGGGTGCCGTCGAGCAAGAAATACACCAGCGAACGGCATCAAGGATCACACACATGGGCACCCAATGTACGCAACTAACGTGCAGTCGTACAGCACATCATGACTCAGCGTGGCTCATCACAATCATAACGAGTCATTGTAGTGGCGCACGAGTCATCGTAGCGACACATGACACAACGCCCGGCACTGCAACCGTTGATCATTCACCCACCCACACATACTCGCCACAGCTCACCGTCAATAGTTACAAGTCGCCAGCGCCCGCAATGCTCTTGCCCAGCCACATCAGGAACTGCGAGAGGCCCAGGTTGCCGTCGCGCCAGGACAGAGCCACGTCCACCGAGCGACCTTCGCCACCACCCACCACCACCGTCATACCCGTGGCGGTGACGTTTATCCGCAGCGCCGTCATCTGCACAAACTCCTCCGCCGTCGTCGGCATGGCCAGCAGGGTTGCCACGGTATCCATGAGCGGCCCGCTGCGCAGCGGCATCAGTGAGCAATGATCGACGCCGCTCACCGAGCAGAAGTACACCCAGGATTCGGCGAAGGCGCGACTGGCCTCGCTGTCGCCGCGTAGCAGCGCGTGGTACGACACGCCGGCCAGGTTCACGTAGCCGCACGTGTCCAGCGGCGTCATGGCGACGGGCCAGTTCGCCGCGAACATGACGCGTGTGCACTCCACGCACAGGCGCGCGTTGTACTCGGCCACCGGCGTGGTGCTGTTGTCATAGCCACGGTGAATGCTGCCAATCATGGCGCGCACGGAATTCACGCTGTACACCGCCGCCGGGTAACGCTTCAGCAAGCTGGGGAAGTTGGTCGGCGGCGCTATGGCGATGATGTCGACGGGTATCGGCGAGCTCACGATGACGTCATACATGGCCTTCACGCCGTCTTCGTACACGGTGCCGCCTTGCTTTTCAGTATACGTGCGCAGGTCGATGTTTCCAGCCCACGCGTAGAGCGTCTGCAGCGTTTCCAAGCCGGGAACGCCGATCCCGATCGGCACGTCCGTGCGGTTCACCGCCAGCAGGTACTTGGCCATGACGCGGGCGCGTGCCGTGGTGTCGTTGGTTGCCGTGACGATCAGCTTGACGTCCAGCTCTGGGCTCTGGAGGGCCAGCAGAATGGCGGCAGTGTCGTCCATGTAGGAGCCCAGGTCAGTGTCGATGATCACGGGTCGCTTCGGAGCGGTGGCTGCACTGACACAAGCCACGCCGGCAAACATCATCAGCACGCCACTGCTCCATAGTGCGAGCAATACCGTAAGACCAGAAGCACTTGGTCCACGCCTGGGCAGAAGCACGGATCTATGCTCTACCATGGCGAACATCCGCTATTCGTACTGCTAACACGCAACGCGATAAAAGTGCCTGCCGTGAGTGTGCAGCCCGTCGTAACGGCGTGCATTAACAACGTGCCGTGCCCAGAGACAGAGAAAGCAAAGAGGCTATACGACACTGTTCAACAAGACTCTACCTGGTACGTGTAGGGGCTGGACTGGCCGGCTGTGTCGGGACGGAAACGCGGTGGAAACAAACGCGCGTACAAGCACAGTGACAACCTCCCGCGACGCACGTGCAGAGGAAATGTCAACGTTCGCACCAGTCGTCCAACTGCCAACCCTGTCAAAGACAACCAGAATGAAACGAGAAGGCACGGTGAGTAGAAAGTCTACTAGAAACCATACCAGAGTTCGGGCCAGGGGAAAACAATTGTAGGGGGTGGAGGAGGGGCGGAGGGGGACAAACAATTCACCCATTTTCCATGTTTCACTATTGTCTTGTAGCAAACAAATGCTGGTTACGGGTGAATAGAGCGCCTGGAACGATCGATTTGTGGTCCATTGTCGGTGTGTGAACTGAAAAAATCGAAACACGAGTAGTGCACAATGTAGTGCGCTATCGGAGTGCGGGGGGGGGGGGGGGGCTGCACCCCCCGCCTCCTTTGGCTAGAACACTGCATACACACCGAAAACACACAGTAAAGCCCTGAGTGCACAATCCCCGCCACCCCATGCTAAAGCTAACACTAGCCTAACAGTCTGATGCCATGGTAACAATATTGTGGACTTCGGAGTCGGAAAAAGAACTTCTCATCCTTTGCGGCAGAAACACAAGGAGCATAGTGTATGATCGATTGGGCGAATTCGGAGTAGGTGCACTTGAAATGCAATCTGACCACACCGGCCCCCCAGGAAATAGGGACGTTTTTTTGACAGCCTTCACAGAATCTTTGTACGATATGCGTACCATTCAACGTACTACACCGTTGCTTTGTTCGATTGGGCGGGTGTTGCTCGGACCACACCACCTGCTCGCACTCAATCGAGATTCGCCATCCCCCCCCCCCCCCCCCCCCCCACACACACACATACTAGCCTCACCGCTACAGAGCATGGGCAGAGTTGTTCCCAACCCAAATTCTGAGCTGCCAGCGGCACTTCAGTCTACCTGGCACCCTTTTAGACGTGGCCCAGCGGATACTCTAATTTCAGAAATTTTCGGTGCTCAATATTTTCGGTATGAGGGCAAAAGGCCAGGTTAGGTGAACAGAAAGTTTTGGTACAGAGAAGCAGTTCCCTATTGGATTATGTTTGTTAGTATTTGCTCGGTGTATTGAAATTTTAGATATGAAACAGATGCACCGAAAATAAAAGTACACCGAAAATTTGTGAAATTACAGTACATGTACCGGTATACTACTACCACGTGCTAGTTTGTAGGTGAAGTGTGTGGGTCTAATAGCGAGGGCTGCGTCCCACCAGCCTGTGTGTGGATTCATAGGAAGCGTGAGTTTTCGCAGCCCGAAGAAAATGTCGAACGGTCGCTCCTTTGATGAGCAGCACTTCTGACAGCACACTAAATGCACACACACACACACCACCACCACCACCACTGAATTGTATGAGATTCAGGGTTGTGGAAGGTATAGGAATTTCGAGCGTACGGACAGTGCCTGGCACTAAACTGTCCGGACAAACGTGATACAGTCAAAAGTTCTTTTGCTGCAATTTTACACACTGCAAGTATCAGGTGAAGCGCAAGGAATGTGAATGTGTGCGCATTCGTTACACAACAGGCAACCATAGCAATGAACTACTTGCAGTAGTTCGATTTTAAGAACGTTTTCTGGTCACGTTTATCCCTGGGACTACCCATCGCATGCATTGGAAACAACAAGAAGATTTTATACTACATGTAGTAAACAGTTTTTAATGCGTGTGAACAAAGAGCATCCAAATTATACTACTTAGGCACATACATACATGTGTAATGTGAATAGTTCTTCACATTTCTTTACTTAGACCTTTGTCTCCACGTCGCCTTTGCAATAGGAGAAAAGATCTGACTTTTTTGAAGTTGTGAACAGATATGCTAGTATGCTAGTATGCAAGTCTTACAGAAGTGTTCGACTCCTCTCCGCTTTACGTTTGGTGCAATAGGTCTAAAACTCTTCCTCAGTTCCAATCCAACAAGGAGGATAGGACTTGAATTAGTCTAATAGTAAAGAGATAGCACTTGGAGCGTTGGATCTACACCGTACACAGGCGGAAAACAATTTGGGCAACAATTTGCGACAGCACCAGCGCTTGTCTTTACAGTAGGTGACAATACAGGTACAACATGATTGTATTGTACTTGTAGCAAGAGTACTGTACAGTCAATCAGAGTTCATGAGTTATGATTCAAAAAAATTGTGATACATTTTCGCGGGATCTCGAGGACAGCGCCGCGGGCCGGCCATGACCAGGGAAATACTTCATTCAAACCAGGGAGTAGTAAAATACACTGTATTTTACTACTCCCTGATTCAAACACTGTCTGTAGAACTGTTTGGAGCACTAAAATTTCGGTGCCAGGGCGAGGGACCTGCCAGGTTTCAGGTGTAAAGGTAGAATTAGGTGACCAGATTTCCCTTCATATACATGTATACAGGGCACACTCAGGTGCCGTTGTAATACGCGTATACGTGTAATCTAAATTTTGGTCTTCAGAAATCACCGAAATTAAAGTTTCACCGAAAATAACCTGTTTTGCAATACCGTACTTGGGCTACTACTAGCCACGTGCACATGGTGGGACCCCGGACCGCGTATACCGGGTGATCCTTGATTGGCATACCCTCACACTCACAGTCGACTAGGCCTGTCATGTACATGTAGATCTCTTCTAGTACAGTGAACACGGTGACTCATTACAGGAGGGACCGCATCCAACGCCTTTTTTTTACGTAGATGCTCGTCGACGTTGTGCATAATCATGACAACGCAAGTAGGTCTCATCCCTAGCACACTCGTCCGTGGCTTATTTTCCTATAGGCACCATGGACAGCAGCACCGATTGACTGTATCGGCAGTACCCTAAGATACTATCATGGCCAGAATCGAGCACTGCAAATTATGCTGCTGCTGCACGTCGGCAATGCCAGGCAAACTAATTTTACAAACAAACAAAAACACTACATCATTTACACCAAAAGCAAGCACGCGCACACTGTTGGTTTATCAACTAACACTGGCCGTAGACGTCATAAACGTGATAAACCGCTGATATAAATAAGGAAAACAAATTCATGGTTGAGAGAAGAATGGAGCTTGAATGTGCTCGATTGAAAATGTGATCGAAACAGGCTTATAATACAGCATAAACACATGATCATGGGTGTTGCCAGAACACTTCTAGTCTATCGATTTCCTCAGCGCAGCATGGCAAGCCCGGGGGCCAAGCTAAGCTAAACAAGCTCAGGCGCCCGGCACATTGTTCACTATACTACAGAGTTGTGTGAAATCCAGTCGCGTCATCGACGCCACTCAAGCTTGCGCCCTGCACCGTTTCGCGGCCCAGTGCAGAGTTCGCAGGTCGTCTAGGGCTGCGCAACGCCCGGCGCGCACCTGAGCGCCGCCGCGACTGGAGTTGATTGAGCAGCAGCACTGTAGTATACTAGTAGTTGTGTCTGTGTTGCATTCACACTGATACGGGTTTGCTGCACACACACACACACACACACACACACACACACACACACACACACACCTCAGACCGCAGACTTCAGACCTGCCCATCGCGGAAGCGATGATAGCGAACAGCTATGTTAGACATAGCAACTTGTGCACACACACAAGCACACACACACACACACACACACACACACACACACACACACACACACACACACACACACACACACACATACGATGGCACTCTACGGGCAGACCATGGTGTATGCCGTGCTTTCGGCTCGCCTCCGCTTCTCAGATGATTATCGAAAGCCGCCGAGGCTCCAACTGCACCATCACCCCAGCCAGCTACAGTACACCAGGCGCTGAATCAAACGTGAGTGACTTCCGGTGCAATAGGATCCAGCAGTAGGACGAGTTCACCCTGAGCCTCTACCGGATTAGTATACGGCTGGGGTCCGCGTAGCACTACAAAACTTAAGCCATGAGATGCAGAAGTACTGGCTTGACTTGAGATTTGTTTGCACGTAAGCGCGAGGTCTGTTGCATATACTAGTACGGCCCTTTACGGGAGTCGGTGGCCGTGCATGTGTTGCATTGCAGTGCATCATCATGACACAGCTCTACAGGGCTCCCGCTTCCTTTAGCATGCTTACCAGGCGGCCTTGTCGATGCAGGCTAACAGTGTCATCGCAGCCGCCGATGCACTTCTCTCTGACGAACACTTTCGGCACGGACCTGGAGCCGGTTCGACGCTGCAGCTCGTCCTGGATGACGTAACCGTCCGAGCGAGTGTCCAGCTCCATTACAAACGGCTTCGCTCCCACTTCTCTGAGCAGCTGCTTCGCCCGGACGCAATAAGGACAAGTAGTCTTGGAAAAGACGGTGAGAGAGTGAGAGGTGATCGCCTCATCTACGGCCTTGACGGCCTCGACTGGGGGCACAGTCGATGACTGGAAACTGCCCATGATCAAGCGCTGCTGAAGTTTTCCAGCGCACGAGATCAGCGACGCTGAACCACAGCAAAGTCTACGACGAAGTTCTGAAAACATTGATTGAATGGAGGGCCTGGAGTAAGAGCAGCTAACTATCGGTACTCTGTTTTTAGTTTGCTGATCTGACCAAAAGCAAACCAAACCAAAGCAACGAAATCAACAATCGCCATGCACTGCACTACTTTTCAAACTGTGAAATCTTTGTTGTGCAACCAACTAGGGAGTCGTAAAATACCGGTATTTTACGACTCCCTGCTTGCAACCTTGATAATGGCTTGTTCCACATGCTTTGGAGCAGGGAGTCGTAAAATACCGGTATTTTACGACTCCCTGCTTTGGAGCCATCGGCGTCATCATGTCATCGGCTGTGGAAACAGTGGCGGGAAGCTGCCCTGCAACCGCAACTGCTACAAGTTAGTTACAACAAAAATTTATGATTCGATCTGAGAAAGGGTACGACCGCGAATCTCGGTTGAATATTGAGTATTTCAAGCCTTTTCACGACGACGAGGGAGTCTTTTTGGAGATGGACGTCGCGGCAAAGGACATGGTGTCCGACTTCTGGCATCTGGTGAAGCCAGGGATCATTTGTCCAGTCAGGTCGGCAGCCTAACCGTCGGTAAGCTTGTCTGTGTCTCTGTGTGGCCGTCCTATGCCACGAGAAACTCCAATCAGGCTCCTATGTCCTCTGCCTTCATGATTGAATGTCCACTTCGTTTGAACAACGAACACAACAATCGAGGACGGCTTTGCAATGCAAAATACAGCTATGCTGGAGCTGAAAAAAGAAGAAAAAAACGTGCTCAGGATGAGACTCGAGTACACGCATACTCTCCCAGCAGGTGAAACGCAAATTTTCGGCAAAAATGCGTGTCGCCGACTGACCAGTAATTTCGCCTGACGTCTATGACCACCTGAGGCAGTCTGACTGGGACTGGGCAACCTTCACTTTCTTTGCCCGCTGCTACCACTAGATTATGGCATGTTCTCTAATTTTCTTTCCTTGGCGCTGATACTGATAGGTGGAATTCTCTGCCTGTCTCGTGTCGTCAGGTTGAGCATCTATCCGTTTTTGTTCCGCTCTGTAAAGAGCACTTAGGGTTCCCTGTAACAAGACGGCAACGTCTGTTGGGCCTTCCCTATCAAAATAACGAGAGAGCTTGGAAGCTCAGGGCCCTACGCTATGCTTTTTTGCCTTGATGACCTAGACAAAGAAAGCATAGGGATGTTATAAATTCTTATAAGTTTCTACTTTTTGTTTTTAGACATAACCTGGGATTCGAACCCGCACTATCGCCCTACATGCATCCCCTGATACACTTCGCATACATACTAATCCTTCCAAGTTGCTTCACGTTATGATCTTGTATTTGAAAGCCCTATTTGAATATGCATTGTGGCCAGCCGGCTTTGATTGTACGGTACGGTACGGGACAGGTACGGTCGAGGGTAATACGACACCACCTACCGCCTTGATGACGGCAAAAAAAGAATAGGGATGTTATAAATTTTTCAATTTTCCTATCTTTTTAAGGCATTACCTGGGATTGGAACCCGCACTATCGCCCTACATGCATTCCCCCATACACTTCGCATTCATACTCATTCTTCCAAGTTGCTTCACGTTATGATTTTGCGTTTGAAAGCTCTATTTGAATAGTGCGGCCAGCTGTATGCATGGTATGTGGCCAGCTGTGTTTGATGGTACGGTACGGTACGGGACAGATACGGGATAGCGCCAGGCGTGACACAAACACACAAACAAACAAACACCAAATTAAAGCTGTGTGGACCCTGGCTAGCGCCAGACGCTACTGAAGTAACGTCTTCTGCATAGCTACGGGAATAAATTCTACTACTACTACTACTACTAACCGACCGTCTCTAGCCTCCTCCGGGATTATGCCCCTGCTTCTCCCACCCCAAGCCTAATTGTCGCCAATCCTGAGTAGCCAATCTCCATTGCTACCCTATTGCACCCTTCATTCGACACTCTTCTTTCACTCCTATTATCTGTTTGATTACATGCATGTATTTGCTATTTTCTGCTGTGTTCCAAAATTAGATCCTCTCCTTCGTTCTAAATCTTCCATTTTCTCCCGTCCTTTTTTCCCCTCATGCTTATGCTCCCCTCCCTAATTTAGTGCGCCTGTCATGTGAAGATGCGGAGACCTCTGGTCGGTTGAGCATGGCCACCCCCACCAGCACCACCTCACCCCATGCTAGCTCCATGGCCATGTCCCTGCCGGTGAGTCGTGTATTTTGTAAAAAAAAACCACACACACACACACACATGTACGGGTACATAAAGCTTTAAAGAGACGACAAGGAGACAGAAGCTTCAACAAGGATAAGAAAAATGTGAACGCAGACCCAGAGCAACATGTAGTTATAGTTCAAACGTTTTCTCGTGGCTTTTATCAAAAGATGGTCGTCCGGACCAGGCCCGAAAATTTGGTGTAAATGTAAACTTTAATTCCCGTAGCTATGCAGAAGACGTTACTTCAGTAACGTCTGGCGCTAGCCAGGGTCCACACAGCTTTAATTCCCGTAGCTATGCAGAAGACGTTACTTCTGCCTGGTAACGTCTGGCGCTAGCCAGGGTCCACACAGCTTTAATTCCCGTAGCTATGCAGAAGACGTTACTTCAGTAACGTCTGGCGCTAGCCAGGGTCCACACAGCTTTAATTTGGTATTTGTTTGTGTGTTTGTGTCACGCCTGGCGCTATCCGTATCTGACGGCAAAAAAGCATAGGATGTTATAAATTTTTCAATTCTCCTATTTTTTTTTCAGGCATATCCTGGGATTCGAACCCGCACTATCGCCCTACATGCATTCCCCCATACACTTCGCATTCATACCCATTCTTCCAAGTTGCTTCACGATATTATCTTGCGTTTGAAAGCCCTATTTGAATATTGCGGGCAGCTGTATATGGCCAGCTGTGTTTGATGGTACGGTACGGGAGACGGTGTCGTATTACCCTCGATCGTACCTGTCCCGTACCTATCCCCTACCGTACCGTGCCATCAAAGACGGCTGGCCACAATGCATATTCAAATAGGGCTTTCAAATGCAAGATCACAATGTGAAACAACTTGAAAGAATTAGTATGTATGCGAAGTGTATCGGGGATGCATGCAGGGCGCGCGATAGTGCGGGTTCGAATCCCAGGTTATGTCTTAAAAAAAAGGATTTTTTTAAAGAATTTATAACATCCCTATGCTTTTTTTGTCTTCTAGTTCAGGCCTCGGTCACACTACGGCAAAAATGCTGCGTCAGCGTCAGAATCATGAGCTTTTCCATGGCAACTGACGCAAACGCGGCAAGTAACACGTTAGTTTGAGCGTCAGACGCTGCTGCGTCTGACGTGGGGAAATCGGCTGCGTTGCCGCTGATGGGAGTGACGCTTGGCGGAAAAACAGTACCGGTATCTTTCAAGTAAAATTAGTTTCAAGGCTCGAGTTGAGCAGTCATTCGACATTCGTCTCTTCAAGGCTTGTTTTGTTTCCTCTTTTTTTTCGAGATGAGTCCGTGGACCTACGAGGCCGAGGCTGCTCTGCTCCGAACCTGGCGGAAGAGCGAGGCGTTTTCTGAGAAGAAAATAATGTCGAGAAAGGACCAGTTGTTTGAGTGGGTCATCGGCCAACTGGAGCCTGTTGACTTGTGAGCGTTGTGTTGTCGTCAAGAGCCCCAAAAAGGACCACCAGTGTGACGAAGTCAGGAGAAACACAGCTGTGATGCGGACTTTTCTTGCCTGATCCATGACACTACAACTGAAAATGGCTTCAAATTCGGAAAGAAACAACAACGATCGTGCACGCGTGGACCTTCCGTCTTCTTGTGATCAAAAATCAATAAAAAATTTGAAAACTTTCTCCGACAATTTTTTTGTATAATAAGCAAGTTGTACAATGTACTGTTGAGATACCGAATTCAAATAAATCAATACCATACCATACCAAAAAAAAAAACCAAGCAAAAGGCCGGTTTCCGTGGGAATCCGTGTCGTCATTGAGTTTCCCTGGTGATTTTGTGACGTAGACAAATGCGCCAGGCCGCGGCAGTCATGAGCTGCAAGAAAAACAAAACACTGTGTGACCCCGCGTCTGCGTCAAGTGCTGCGACTTGACGCTGCGTCCATCTTCAAACTTGCCGTAGTGTGACCGAGGCCTCATCAAGGCAAAAAAGCATAGCGTAGGGCCCTGAGCTTCCAAGCTCTCTCGTTTGGTTTTTGTGTGTTTATGTGTTTGTGTCACGCCTGGCGCTTTCCCGTATCTGTCCCGTACCGTACCATCAAACACAGCTGGCCACATACAGCTGGCCGCACTATTCAAATAGGGCTTTCAGACGCAAGATCATAACGTGAAGCAACTTGGAAGAATGAGTATGAATGCGAAGTGTATTGGGGAATGCATGTAGGGCGATAGTGCGGGTTCGAATCCCAGGTAATGCCTGAAAAAATAGGAGAATTGAAAAATTTATAACATCCCTATTCTTTTTTTGCCGTCATCAAGGCGGTAGATGGTGTCGTACTACCCTCTACCGTACCTGTCGCGTACCTGTCCCGTAACTGTCCCGTACCATACCGTACAATCAAAGACGGCTGGCCACAATGCATATTCAAATCGGGCTTTCAAATACAAGATCATAACGTGAAGCAACTTGGAAGAATTAGTATCTCTAAGTCATCAAGGCAAAAAAGCATAGCGTAGGGCGCTGAGCTTCCAAGCTCTCTCGTTTGGTGTTTGTTTGTGTCACTCCTGGAGCTATCCCGTATCTGTCCCCTATTTGTGACTAAAAAGGCTCTACAGGATTGTACATAACAGCTGGCCACAATATTTGCTGGCTCCGGTATCTGTCCCGTACCGTCCCGTACAAACAGCTGGCCACAGTATTCGTCGTATTATGTATACGACTCCCTGGTGTAGAGGGAGATTTGGAAAGAAGTAGGGAGACGAGGAGGAATAGAATTTAGAATGGGCGTTAGTTGCCGAATAGATGATAGGATGCGTCAGCAAAAACATACTTTCGAAGAGAGATCCCGTCATCTCCAAAATAAGCGTGAACGAGCGATTCAGCGCCGGTGACAGGAAACGTCGGAAGAGACATCAGGACAGACATCCCGTCGACTCCAGAACGCCCGTGATCGGCAGAGTCAGCGCCAGTCCCAGGAAACGTCAGGACAGACATCCCGTCGACGCGCAGAAAAACTAAATCTGCAGCCTCTTTTGCCGTCGGACAGGATACGTATTTTAGGAGACTGTAAAGTTATGTAATGTGCTCCACAGGCAACCATGCATTCGGCCGTCCTCATTGGCTCAACAGGTCAATTTATTACTACAAAAAGCCCAGAAAATCCGATTACTGTATTAAAATCAACTAATTTTCGCTGGCGATTTAATTTCGCTGATTTCGCCGCCGTCCCATACAAACAGCTGGCCACAATATTCGTCGTATTATGTATACGACTCCCTGATGTATAGAGAGATTTGGAAAGAAATAGGGAGACGAGGAGGAATAGAATTTAGAATGGGCGTTAGTTGCGGAATAGATGATAGGATGCGTCAGCAAAAACATACTTTGGAAGAGAGATCCCGTCGTCTCCAAAATAAGCGTGAACAAGCGATTCGGCGCCGGTCGCAGGAAACGTTGGAAGAGACATCAGGAGAGACATCCCGTCGACTCCAGAACGCCCGTGATCGGCAGAGTCAGCGCCGGTCCCAGGAAACGTCAGGACAGACATCCCGTCGACGCGCAGAAAAACTAAATCTGCAGCCTCTTTTACCGTCGGACAGGATACGTATTTTAGGAGACTGTAAAGTTATGTAATGTGCTCCACAGGCAACCATGCATTCGGCCATCCTCATTGGCTCGACAGGTCAATGTATTACTACAAAAAGGCCAGAAAATCCGATCACTGTATTAAAATCAACTAATTTGTCTCGTTCCCTCAAACCAGTTAAAATTTTCGCTGGCGATTTAATTTCGCTGATTTCGCCGCTTGGTGCCAACCGGCCAAAGTTAATCGCAGACCAAAGTTTGTCATAGAGGCAAATGATGTATCATTGAGCAATGGATGCATGTGAGAGCAAAAAATACCGATCGATTTCTTTTTGAAAACTCCAATCGGCCAAAGTTTAATGTCGGCGAAAAGTTTCGTTTCGAGATCGGCCAAAGTTTCTCATCGGCCAATATTTGTTGATTTACAGTATAAGGAGATAAAAAGAAAAGAAGGAGCAAACTAAAAGTGGACGAAATTAGAGAAGTAACAATCCGCAATAAATTCTGCAAATACTTTTGCCTAACTAATATTCTTAAAAAAATACTCATATTTAATGGTCCTTATGCACATTGTACAGATGTACGAAGTTCTGTACTAGGGCCGTAGGTGTGTACATACCCGGTTGGGTGTTCATTGTGTGCTATACATGCGTGTTTGACCCATTTAGCCTCACAATTCATGGCAAACGATCACTTTTCAAGCCTTCTTCACTTTGGGATTGAACTAACGACTAGCTAGATCTCTGCCGGAAAAAAGATTTCGTATGAAATGCCTTCATGGCCCATTTCATAGTGGAAATAGCAGTAAACACAATAGGGTCCTGCACATTCAACACCCAACCGGGTCTACGGGATTCTACAAGATTCTACGGGATTCCGTGCATCTGTACAAAGTGCATAAGGCCTATGTATGCAACATTTTTATCTCCACATCACCATGTTTCTATTTTTGTTTATGTTCCAACACTCCATTGTCGTGAGTTCCCTTTGGGAACGGATACGAAAATAATATTAATAATAATAATGTTCAAACTGATTGAAACGTTTTGCAATACATGTAGGTGCAACCCTCCTCGTGTTTCCAGGTTACTGGCTCGTGGATCCCTTTGTGTAACACTTTTTAGCACTTTTCAGCACTTGATGTACATTGTACATGTACATGACTATTGTACAATGTATGTAGTCAGGTCAATGACTACCCAGATAGACCTGCCACTACGTACAGTGCTGGCAACTGAAATCCGACCCCCTGAGCGGTGGGTTAACATTCTAGCGGTCTCTGTTTCGTACTTGAAGTAGTTTTACCATCCCGTGCACCGTGTTGGGTCTTTGTGATGTGAGCGCACCGCTCAGGGGTCGGATTTCAGCTGCCAGCACTGTACATGTAGTATGTACATCAAGTACTAGTACATGTACATGTATACCGTATGACATGTATACCGTATGACATGTATCTCTAATATAAGCACAGTCTCCAATAATAGCACGTCTCCAATAATAGAACACCTTGGGGCGGCATTCAAAAAATAAAGTGCTCAGTCTCCATTATAAGCACACTGTGTAAATTCATTATCTGTACCGGCGAAAAAAACCTGAAATGTGTGTGTCTGACATATAAATTTGGCATGGCAACATGCCTCTGAAATGAGGTTGAAATAATAATGGAACAGTCTCCAATAAAGGAACGTCTCCATTAATAGCACGGGGCGGAGGTACATTGAAAAAATAAAGGACCGTGCTTATATTAGAGATAATACGGTATCTACATGTACGTGCGCCCAACCGAAGCTGTTGCAAAAATTCGCAGCAAGGATTTGCAAGGAGGAAAGTGTTGTGTCGAAACATACTAGTACAGTCGTCCCTCTCTAATCCGGCACCTTTTGCAACGGCATTTTCTGCCGGATAAACAAGGGTGCTGGATTATCAAATCCTGCCCTCCAACCCGGCTCACCTAGTAACGTACATGTTTGTGTCGTACGTCAAAATGTAGTGATTTTCTGTGTCAATCCAAGTACTTTGTCACAAGTTTGTGGAATGCATGTCTGTAACATGCCATGTCTATAACATACACTTGGGAATATCCTATGCACTGGCATAGGATATTGGCACCGGTACGGTATGCGATGTACAACTGCTGGATTAGAAAATCAAATTATGTACAGTTTGAGTGATTTGTTGCAGAAAATCGCTGCCGGAGGCGGAATTCAAGTGCCGGATTAAAGCGTAGAAAATGAACTGAAAAAATCCGTTTTGCCAGAAACTGTGCTGGTTTGCAAGGGTGCTGGATAAACAAGTGCCGGATTAGAGAGGGACGACTGTAGATAGTTATAGAAGCGAAGTGAATATGGAAAAGCCGAAGAGAAGTTTCTCGTTGTGTCTCAGGCTCTGAAGACAGCGTCACTAGGCTAGTAGCGGTACTGAAGTAGACGCCGATCCTTTGATAAATTTGGAACAGGCTGAAAGAGCAGCTACAAGCAGAAAGAGATGCATGTTGTTCCGACGAACTGCCTTTGCGGAGTGACACTCAGTCCAGCCGAACTGGCTCAAAAAGAACTAGAATTACTCATGGATTCAGCACCAAGTCGGCATGAGCACTCTGCAGCAGCCCGTGTCTGAGTTTCCTGATGAAACACGTATACAATAAAACCTGTAATGGCGACCAATCGGATATGGCGACCACTTTTCCTTGTCACGGACGCATTCACGTTCAAAACACCTCGGATAAGGCGACCACTCGCTCAACGCGACCGACGACCACCCACCCGCGACCGCGTTGCACAGTGCTAGTCATGTAAATGTACGCATTGCATGGTGCACCAGGCATGGTATTGGTAGATCTACACATCAGTGCAGGAAGTGTATTGTGTACATGTACATGGTCAAGAGTAGATAAACAAGAGTGTGCAACTCCGGATCTCTCCTGCACAATCTGCAGATACCCCCGCCCACGGCGGAATTTTTTGTTGGCGTCACCTTTTTTCAGAGAAACGCGCATCTTGCCGCAGAGCAGTGTGAGAGCACGTGCTGGGCACCGACCTTGTAGTGTAAAGCCCGGCCAAGAGCACGAGGGAAAACTTTCCGAAAGACTCGCAGCGCGTGCGTCGTCGAAAAGATTACGTCAACAAAAAAATTCCGCCGTGGGCCTACCCATCCGCGAGTTGCACACTCTTGTTTATCTGCTCTTGACAATGGTGCATGCACGACATTTGACAGGTCTGAGGACCCCAGGCACATGAGTCGTGCTAGAGTAGCATAGGTGTGTTCACTGTGATGCACTGATCAAAATGATGTATCACATGTAGATATGGTCGCGGGACCCACTGGACCTGGATAAGAAGACCACCTGGCCACGGCGACCACTTTTTCTCGTCCCTTGAGGGGTCGCCTTAGACAGGTTTCACTGTAATTAGATGTGGACAGCTGTACTCCCACTGAGGCAGCAGTGACTGAGTCAAGTGCTATCAACAAAGAAGAGTATTCTTGTCAATGTTGCCACCCAGTTGTCTATGCAACACCACAAGGAGAAAAAGACTATAAAAGTAAAGGAAGTAGAGCAGCAAAATAACCTGGCCACATTTTTTTCACGCTCACCGCAAATGGAAGGGATCTGGAACCAAGATTAGCCTAATATCGGCTGTTTCAGATGAACAGATTGTTCACAGAACCAATGCAGTGACAGCTTGTCTGCAGGCAGGACTACCAGTTGCCATGATAAACCTCATCCCAATGATCCCTAACATAGTTTACACCTGTTACTCCCTGGATAATTCCAGCCTAGTATGATGATAATACACAATTCAGCCATAGCCCTGCGTCAAAGCTGCAATGGAGAGCAGCCACTGGCGAATCGATTATGTCTTATCGTGCTACAAGCCAAGGTGGTGGAGCTTGTGGATAGCCCTTTCCCAAAGGTGCTCGCCCTTTTTGGCCCTTTTTGGAAAAGCCCGTTTCTTTCGCCCTTTATTGCGTTTTTGGTGAATATCGCCCCTTTTGAGCTTTTTAGCTGAAAAAGTGCTAAAATCTGTTTACTCATGCATGCAGTCACAGTTTCTGAGTGCTCGATCTGGATGGGCCTTGGCACGCCGCATTTTCGGGGGGGGGGGGGGGGGGGCAACAAGTTAGTGAAACTTGTACCCGGTGTACAGAATGCTGTAAAAAGTGGGTTTTTTGAACTTCGGCTCAGGTGGGATCCCGAATGAAGTGCTGCAGTCTCTTGCACCATCAATAGCCGATCCTCTCGCCATTATTTTTAATATCTCATTTCGAACTGGTACATTCCCACAGGATTGGAAATCCGCCATCGTGACACCGCTTTACAAGAATAAAGGCTCCCGTGCTTGCCCGGCAAACTACCGCCCCATCTCTCTGCTGCGCACAGTTTCCAAACTTTGTGAGCGTATTGTATTTATTTATTTTTTTTATTTTTTTATACGAAAGTCCACTATATTCCCGAATATGTGCGAGAAGTGGTGGCGGGGCCAGGCTGCTCTGCCGACCTCAAAGGTCTCGGCGTCTACGCAGATAAAGCGCGCCATAATGCAGTAAAGCCGTGACGAGGGGAGGAAGAGGGGAGATGAATAGTAGCGAGAAACAAGGACAATGGGTAGATGGTCGTGAGAGAAGCAGAGTGAAAGATAACGTCACATTGTGGGGGGGGGGGGGAGGATGCTAGTGAGGCACTGGTCTAAACCGTTTCATAGGGCGTCGGTGGCTGCTTGCCAGTTCAGGTGCAGCTGATACTTGTTGCATTTTCCCTTGACTGATTGGAGCTGTCTGGGTTGCGGCCGTGCTGGTAGAATGGTCGCTGGTAGGCTGTTCCACAAGGGAATAATGCAGTCTGGGTAGGAACCCTGGAGGCTGCTACGAATGCGCACGGGCAGCGTCGACTTGAGCTGGAGCGGGTGGCAGTGGGCAGTCTCCGTGGCTAACCTAGTGGATCGACCACCCACTGGGCGGGGATTGGCTGGAGGTGGGAGGATGGGCTTCAGGGGGCTTGTTGGAAGGTAGGACAGCTTGAACGTGAACGAAAGCGCAACCAGTCGGCGTGGTTCAGGCTCGGGAGCCAGGCGCCTGGGCCAATCACCTTCAGTGCCTTGTGCTGGATTTTGTCCAGTCTGTATGTACCTGACCCCATCCACACCAGGCAGCAGTATTCCATTGTGCCGCACGAAGCCTTTGTAGACTGCCGTGCGGCCGCTGGAGTCCAACAGGGGCGCAACCTTTCTCAGGAAGTGTAGGCGTTGGGATTCGATTCCCTTTACCTGCACATCGCTCCGGCTCTCTCACCAGCTTAGTCGGGATTCTGCCGTGGTGACTCAACTCAATACCAGGTGACTCGGCTTGTCTAAGACATAGCGACAAAGAGGAACTGTGGGGAGCACGTGGGAATGGTGTTTTTCGACTTGGCTAATTCATTCGACACCGTATGGCATCGTGGCTTACTTGCCAAGTTGGAGGTCACCTTCCGGGTGGAGGATGCTGCCTTGCGTTGGATATCATCGTATCTGTCTGCTCGTTCTCAGGCTGTTCGCTTGTCCTATTTCTTGTCTGATCCCCTCCCTGTAACGTCTGGAGTGCCCCAAGGTTCCATTCTGGGTCCTTTGTTATTCTTGCTTTACGTTAATGACCTACCTTCGGTTGTCCCCGATGTTAGTTTGTATGCGGATGACACTGGCCTTATCTGTTCTGATTCCTCCCCTGCACAATTACTCCTTACCATGCAGCATCGCATCAACAGCACTGTCATGTGGATGCAAACGTGGAAACTCCAGCCCAATTTAGACAAGACAGAAACCATGTATATTTCTTCATCCCTCCTGATCAACCATTATACTTCCCTGACTCGACTATGCCTATCCGTGTTGTTTCTCAGCACAAACATCTCGGTGTGATGTTTGACTGCAAACTCTCTTGGGCTGCACATGTCACCTGTGTATGCAAGCGAACCAGTTCAGCATTAGGGGTACTACAACCACATTGCACTCATTTGCCCATCCAGTGTTAAACTATTATTTTATCAGTGCTATATTCTCCCTATATTCGACTATTGCGATACCGCTTGGTGTGGTCCTTCTGACGCAACTCTGAACCAATTAGAAGTCCACCATAGATGTATACTAGAAAATTCTTTACAACAAGGATCGATGTTTCCCATCGGATGCCCTTTATCGACTTGCACACACTTCTCCTCTCTCCGTTCGTCATAAGCACCATCTCTGTACACTGGTTCATAAAATATTTTTTCATAAAACCCCTTCACACATGATGAAGTACAATTGCTTTTCGACAGGTTCAACCCGTAACGCGCTCATCCTGCCTCTTGTTAAGTCAGCCCAGTATCTAAAGTCCCCCTTGTTTTCCGGTTACTCTCATTGGTTACCATTACCATACGGTCTGAAAACTTGTTCTTCTATTGGTCAGTTTAAAGATCTACTATCGCAACTGAACTAGACGCAATAATTATTATGGAAGAACATTCTCGAATACCTGGGTGATGCACGAATTTTGATTGTGCTCACTTCCGTTAATCGGTTTTCTTTGTAATTTTCCATTCATTTTTTGCTTTGTTTTCCTAGCTTACTATTGCCGTGGCTGGCTCAACGCCCTTGTCTCAGGGGATTCTGTCCCTGCATTAGCTATGCTTGTCACATGCTATTGTAATGGGTAGCCGAGTGGTAGGCGCGGTGAAATCAACAAGAATTACTTTTATTCTACTTCTTTCAGGTACACACCTGAGATATAATTATTAGTGAAAGAAGAAGCGGCAAAATAACTGACTTTCTCTCCGGTGCACACCTGGAGGTTGGATCGCTCGTTATTATCAAAATCTCATCTTCACAGAAATGTGCAGCAGTTTTTATGCAGCAGACGCCGTACGCTTACATACGGAGATACACTAACTATACATCAGGCAAAGCTCCGTATTAGTTCCGTACTACTTCCGTTTTGGTCGGGCAGGGATACTACACCCTCCCTTCCTACATATAATCACGCCATCGTGATTTTCAAAAATTAGCAAAGAGTGATGAACACAGCGTCAACCGGAAGATGGCAAATTATATCGGAAATGATAACGTTTAGAGTAGACAGAAGAAATGAACTGATAACAAATCATAAAGTAGAAGCACACCAGGGTCACACGATCTCACGGGGTCAAAAGGGGAAAGAACTGTTCTCCAAATAGGACCTGAAAATCCACAGCACTCTTGCTGCACAACGCTGGCGCAACCCGCCAGGAACATCGCAGTTCAAAAACCGAACTGAATACACTATAACTATAAGGGGCGTTGTCACACACATTGTCCCACGTTAGCTGGGTAAACCGTGGCTCACCATGATCAGACGCCTACCAAACTAAACTGGATTCACACACTCGCATAAAGGAAGACTGAAAAGAACAGGGAGACTGAAGGAAGACAGGAAAGAAAATGCCATACCTGGAATCAGCGTTAGTAACCACCGCGGCGGCTGGAGCTACAGCGGAGGGCAAGCCAGGTTTTATCTTCATCTTGGTTGAGCCGGTCACTCAGAGCGGCTAGCTCGGCGTCAGACAAATGACCTCCCTCCTCGTCTTGAATCGTGGTCTTCACATTGTCGATAGCATCGCTTTGCGCGACGTAAAGAGTGATGGTCGAGCCAGGAAGAGTGTTGACGAAAATCTGCATCCCACCACGGAGGCGAAGTACCAAGTGAATAGTGGACTCCTGCTGAACGTTGTAGTCACTCAGAGTTCGGCCGTCTGCCAAGTGCGTGCCGGCGAAAATCAAACGCTGCTGGTCTTGGGGAATACCCTCCTTGTCTTGGTCAGCAGGCAGCATGTCGTCGTCCTCATCACCTTCGGCATCACCACAGGTAGTATACATGTAGGTAGCGGCTCGCTTGGAATCACCATCGGAGTCTCCAGTGTGTGCCGTGCGGAGAGAAGGGTGATCCACGCTAGCACCCTGACTGTGTTGCAAGCTAATAAGCAGGGCCAGGCCCAGGAAGGCAAGAAACATGATTCTCATATTGATTCGTCGCAGGGAGCTGCAGCGGGTTGAGCCATGGGGGTCTGGGGTCGAATCACGTTGTTATTTTTAATACTACACCGCTGCCACCAATGTAATGGGTAGGCGCGGTGAAATCAACAAGAATTACTTTTATTCTACTTCTTTCAGGTACACACCTGAGATATAATTATTAGTGAAAGAAGAAGCGGCAAAATAACTGACTTTCTCTCCGGTGCACACCTGGAGGTTGGATCGCTCGTTATTATCAAAATCTCATCTTCACAGAAATGTGCAGCAGTTTTTATGCAGCAGACGCCGTACGCTTACATACGGAGATACACTAACTATACATCAGGCAAAGCTCCGTATTAGTTCCGTACTACTTCCGTTTTGGTCGGGCAGGGATACTACACTATGAGATTGTGTCGAATAATAATAATAAATAATTTCCTTCCTGTTTTGCCTTTCGTGGACCCATAAATGGAAGAGTGCGTATTCATTTCTCAGCTGGGTTTCATATCTGAACATGTATCGATATATCATGGCTATCCTTCACTGAAAAAAGAGCAATTTTTGCCTGTTTACACTGAAAAAGAGCACTTTTTCAGCATATTTTGAAGGACACGAAAAGCACTAAGTGCGAACGAGAGAGCTTGGAAGCTCAGGGCCCTACGCTATGCTTTTTTTGCCTTGATGACCTAGACAAAAAAAAGCATAGGGATGTTATAAATTCTTTAAAAAAAGGATAAAAAATCCTTTTTCTTAAGACATAACCTGGGATTCGAACCCGCACTATCGCGCGCCCTGCATGCATCCCGATACACTTCGCATACATTTGTTTGTTTGTGTGTTTGTTTGTTTGTGTCACGCCTGGCGCTATCCATATCTGACGGCAAAAAAGCATAGGATGTTATAAATTTTTCAATTCTCCTATTTTTCAGGCATATCCTGGGATTCGAACCCGCACTATCGCCCTACATGCATTCCCCCATACACTTCGCATTCATACCCATTCTTCCAAGTTGTTTCACATTGTGATCTTGCATTTGAAAGCCCTATTTGAATATGCATTGTGGCCAGCCGTCTTTGATGGCACGGTACGGTAGGGGATAGGTACGGGACAGGTACGATCGAGGGTAATACGACACCGTCTCCCGTGCCGTACCGTACCATCAAACACAGCTGGCCACATACAGCTGCCCGCAATATTCAAATAGGGCTTTCAAACGCAAGATAATAACGTGAAGCAACTAACTTGGAAGAATGGGTATGAATGCGAAGTGTATGGGGGAATGCATGTAGGGCGATAGTGCGGGTTCGAATCCCAGGATATGCCTGAAAAAAAAATAGGAGAATTGAAAAATTTATAACATCCTATGCTTTTTTGCCGTCAGATACGGATAGCGCCAGGCGTGACACAAACAAACAAACAAATACCAAATTAAAGCTGTGTGGACCCTGGCTAGCGCCAGACGTTACTGAAGTAACGTCTTCTGCATAGCTACGGGAATTAAAAGAGCACCTTTGGGAAAGGGCTACTTGTGGAAAATGTTGCGCCGGATTCTGCGAAGTAAAACAAAGTTTAAAAAAAAAAAAAATTCAGCGGGAGATAGAATATGTGCACTACTCATGATAGTGTTGGCCACAGTGTAAACGTAGGGAGTAGAGAACTGCGGCTAAGGTCCGGCGGATTCTGCCGGCAGAAAAATTGGCAGAATTCGGTACTTTTTCTGGTAAGTTTCATGCATGTTTGGTATGTGGATAAAAAAATGGAGCATAATTCGATGAATTGCCCGCCATAAGGTTTGTACTTGTATAGTTCTGCCAATTTCACTGCTTTTCGAGCAGAATCCGCCGGTCCCTAACTGCGGCGCTGGTAGTGCTAGCAGTGAGTAAGTAGATGGCCGGACCAGTCCCCGGACCAAGGAGCGCCGGCAGCAGGTGCAGAAGCGCCACAAACACTGTGTGCGCCATACACTCCTGTGTCAATACAGGTGGCTCCCGGCTAAACGCAGTCCCCTCACACTTGCAGAACACAGGGGTTTTATAGTATTGAATACGGAAGAAGTATTTACTTGTAGACAAGAGAATAGGCAAGGGTGCGAAGAAGACAACCTGAAGAATAGAGAACCACTGGAGCATGCGTTCTGCTATACTTGATGGGATCTCATTGCTATGGTGAAGGAGTGGAAATACGAATAGTGAGTATTGTACTTTCTTGGTATAAACACCTTTTACTGTATACCTGCAGCAGAAAGCAGAATGCGTTAACCGAACCCTACCCCATGGTTGATTGCCTCTGTAGTGCAGGGTTGTGCGGTTTTGAGAAAGACATAAATAACTGGGGTAGCCACGGCCACGCGGGGGGGGGGGGGGGGGGGGAGGAGGCTACTAAATCACTCAAACATCCCTCGCACACAGCTGCTCCACACCTAAACTACGCACCGTTGTCTGTTTCTTCGATTCCGTTGAGAACCAAAATTTAATGTTTGTGACATTACAATTATGTGAATAACGTATGTGAATAAAAGATAGAGGCAAAGGAATCCAGTAGACTCCTTACGCCCCAGAACGTGCATTGGGGAAAGCAACAGTGGGTACTCTATGAAGAAAACGCAAGTACATGTACATGCAAGCAGGAGGTCTACCCTCTAATGACTATGTGCATGCTCCAGGAACAGGAAAGGAAGCCACCAGACGCAGCAGTAACAACAACAGCCAGGATAGAATTGCATACCAGACCTAAAAAGGGACTATAACTACAAACTCGTGATCAAATGGGCGGGGTGAAACTAGAGAACACATACATTAGAAGGTGAACAGGTCCAACACGTGCAGTGCATCGTTCAGTCTATCCGCTAATTTGCCATACATACACCTAGGGAATAGTAGTAGTACTCCCACCTGGCCGCAATGGCCAAGCGGACAACAAAGAAGTGAACTTGTGTACTGACGACAAAATGAATGAAAGATGCTCACCGTGATGGGCAAAACGGAGGGTAAAGGACCCACATAGAAGAACTTGAGTTCGGCAGAGCTGCGCCCTTCACGTACTGAGTGCCTGCTGGTGCTAGAGGCTGTGGCTGTGTAACATTCGAGTGTGGCTTCCAACGCTCTACTTCTTGCATGTTATCGGTTTCTTTCCAGGGGGCACGTTGACGCGTACTCTGTGATCATGTGCCTCTACTGTTACTCCCATTTTCTCGGCATTCCTGTAGTGATTATGCGTAGCACACAGAGGAATAATCCACCAACATCTGCCCTCTCCCTCAGA
Organism: Sycon ciliatum; assembly: GCF_964019385.1. Lineage (NCBI taxonomy): Eukaryota > Metazoa > Porifera > Calcarea > Leucosolenida > Sycettidae > Sycon > Sycon ciliatum. The sequence continues at coordinate 29,672,263 of NC_088648.1, forward strand.
ACGGGAGTCAGCGGTGATGAATATCACATGGCCTCCGTAAATCGTCTGGCTGCCTGTGCACCCATGAACGGAGCAGATTGGCGACTCAGTGAATGCTCGACGACCATTTGCTGTTCTCCAGTAGGCAATCCATGATGGACAGCCGCTTTTCTTGAGGGTCTTTAAATAGTGCTTTCCACTCGTACCTTTTACATTCTTCACAAAGTACTCTGGCTTGCCCATACTGGCCGTAGCCTAGTTTCAACGTTGAATAGTGCAGAAAACTGCGAGAAATCACCTAATGCACCTTCTGCCTCGCTCTGACAATGATATCGTAGAAATACCGTAAGCCAAACGCCAAACAGCAAACACTGCAAATACATGTACCGTATTTCCTCGATTAATGGACCATGCTCGAATAATAGGGCTTGAAAGTGCTACGTCACAGCATAGCAACAATTTCAAAAATTCAAAAATTGGATCCACTTGGATCCAGTTTTTGTATGGATCCAAGCACATTTCAAGCCGTCTTACTCACAGCAAGGTGATGTAACCAGTGAAACTGACTGATTTGGCTACTGGGGGCGGGGTTACAACTGGTGGCGAAGTAAAAGTCACCCCTGCATACGACATGAGTGGGTTGCTATGCACCCACATACTGAGGCAATAGCAAAGTCACACCTTAGGCTTAGTGGATCCAAAATAGAAATCTGATGTCAACTTAGTACTCCCTGGCCGTTTTTGACGTCATCACTTTCAAGCCCTATAGACCATGCTCAAATAGTAGACCCTCCTATAGGCCTCACGGAAAATAGTAGACCATGCCCGAACAAGAGACCCGGTCTCTTAATTTTGAGTTCATCGCTTTGCGCATGCGCACTAAGAAAGCACATTATTATTATTATTATTATTATACGCATTCCCGCGTTGAAGTGTGGCAGCAGTATGCTGCGTCCACAGCTTCGCTTATGCAGAATGGCTTGGGTGAGAGGAGAGGGGAGAGAAAGCAACAAGGCAACCAACATCTATGAAATTGGTCACAATAACATGAAGAGAACCAACCTACATAATGCATGATTGCACAAGAATGGAGACGACCAAATATAATGGCTATAATCATTGTGCCACAAAACCGGTACACAGGAGATCTGACGAAAATGTAACGAAACATAAAACTCAGTTACTCAATACAGGTACTCAATACAGGTTCCACTAAATTACAAGAAAGCACATGGTGGATCAAAAAAGGACGCGATTTTAGGTTGCGCAACTACATTTTTTGTAGTGGCTAGTGCTTTCTTTCATTGTTCGAGCACGGTCCACTATAATTATTTTCATCAGCACATTGCTGGAAATGGTGGATTTTTAACACGTCATTATAGTTCTATAATTATTATGACGTGTTAAAAATCCACCATATTATGACGTGTTAAAAATCCACCATTTCCAGCGATGTGCCGCTGAAAATTTAGAAAAGCGATCTTGTCAGCTTTTCTATTATTGTGTTCACATGGCAAGAAAAACGACATCGCTATGCTACGTAAGTTTCTACGTAAGGTGCTCGGTATTTCACTTAGGCTACGTAAGTCTCTACGTAAGGTGCTCGGTATTAGATCTACCAACGGGTGGTAGCCGCGTGCTGTGCACGCGCACGGCAGACATTGTGATGCAGTGCATTCCGTGTTCGGATGTGCATGCGCGAGGAACTTCCTTCTTTGGAACTGCTTCTTGTATGAGCTGTTTCGGATATTTCGTCTCCTGGCCTGGTTTGTTTCGTTTCGGCTCTGCTGAGACCTCCTTTGGCGGAATATTACTCAATGACAGGTAAGTTGACCAGTTCCCTTTGATTCTTTGGCTTGTGTTGACTCTTTCATTTACGAAAAGTGTGCTCATTTTGGGCGGAATGCAATAAATAATGGAAAAGCTGACAGGATCTCTTTCTAAATTTAGCTTTTCCGCTGCCGAGGCCTCCTTTTACGGAATACTCCATGACAGGTGATCTCTGAGTTGACCGGTTTCCTTCGATTCATTTGCTTATGCTCACACTTTCATTTACGGAAACGTGTGCTGATTTTATTCGGATTTAGAACCATTTTTATCTCTTTGGCCTTGTCTACAGTGTGCGAAGAACGCGAGTTCACCTTCTTGACGGTAAGGCTTTTGTTAGATGTGTTGTCGAAATACTCATATTCATTGTACATTAGTACGTTACAAGTAAGGCACTGGTCAGTGGCATTCTATCGTTGGCAGTTCCCAATCTGGAGGGAAAGGTTCAAGGACCCATTGACCGAGTTTGCAAAATAAATTCGCATATCAGGGAAAATCTCCATTGTGGAGAGGTTCAGTAAACTTGTTTGCTTCATACGAAACAAGTCAAAGGGTGCATTCTCGTCTCGTGAAGATCTCGTACTTGTATGATTGGATTTGTTTACTCGAGTCTGGGCTGTTTGATTTATTATTTGTGAGTTCCGCCGAGATTGCACTGCCCCAAATGAAGTTTCGTGCCGCCAAAGCAAGAATTACGGTCTGCAATCTGTTTGTAGTACCCGCAAGAATGTGCTGTACATGTATCGTACTTTCTCTGTTGCTGTTTCAGTTGCCGTCATGTTGCTTAACGAAAATTCGAACGAAGTTTCGCGACAGTCCTTGCGAAAGTGTGTACGAATTTTTGCACGAACTTTGCGTTCTGCACATTTTCGTAGTTTGCGCGGGCCAAGTGCACGTACGCCATGACCCGATCTCACGAAAGTGTGTACGACTGTTCATTTCGCGTTCCCTGCAAGTTTCGCGTCCAAAGTTACGAAAGTTCGCGCGAAGTTTCGCGCTTCATGACGTGGAACGAAAGTTTGTACGCATTTTCGTTTTGCAGAACCTCTCTAGTGTTTCATACGAGACGAGTCAATGAGTCGGTGTGGCTTAGAATCTTTCACTGTAGAAGAAATCTATTTGTATGTCTATTGGAGAAATAATTGTATTCACTGGTTATAAAATAGGTTAAGACAAACTCACAGAATAAATACCATCGGTCCCTTGGTGTTCGTCCTAAAGAGGTTCGACAGGATATCATTCATACTCACCAAAAATGTGTAAGATTTTATTATTACGGAGTGCCTTGTTTATCTCTCAGTACCTTCAACCATAGCCTTGCCCCTTTTATCCTCAGGATCAGTGTAGTTGTTGAAACGAGGTGTCGGACTCAGCAATGTATTTGTTTACATTTTAATACATGTTTATTGTTCCTCCTTTGCTGTGTTGTTTTAGAAAATCTTGGGTTAACAGTTTGAAGTCATTGAACTACTTCCAAAAGTTGTATCGACATCAACAGGGTTACGATTTCAGTGCATTATGATGCAGGATGACCTTATCACGATAACCCATGATTATAAACCATTATAAACACAGAATCAACAAAAACATCTGCGACACGCACCTGGTTACATTTTCTCAAATAAATCTGATCGAGGTTGGGGAAATCTGAAGTATCTGAAAGGCAAGACAAATTTATGACAGTCATGAAATTCTGCTACAGCAACATGCATAGAATAACCTCCGTATAAAAAAAGTCACGGTCCATGGCACCACTACTCACATGTTTCCCCGCAGTAGAACATGCTAGTGCCATTTTCTGCAAGAAAAGGCTTGCACATCAATGCGTATAATACGGTATTGATATGATGTGAAGGCCATCATTTATATTACATGTATATTGATATACACGTAGGACATTCCATTGATTGGTGACAGAAAAAACTAAAGAAATTATAGCAATAAAAACTGCTTTATGGCAGTTTTCTAAAAAAAGTTATTGTGTTCTAGGCCATGGACCCCGTCTAAAAAGTAAGAAATTAACGAAAATGTGATAGCCGAAAAATAAAATTTCACACAAAACCTCACAATAATCACACCCAGAATGAAAAGCTACATGTAGAAGACCTTTTCCCCTCGTGATCCTCTTTCCTATGCATGCATGTTGCCAATTGTTGGTGCAGTACAAGTTTAGTGTTGAAAGCAGCATTTCAAGTGTTGTGATTATTGTGAGGTTTTGTGTGAAATTTTAATTTTCGGCTATCACATTTCGTTAATTTCTTACTTTTTAGACGGGGTCCATGGACTAGAACACAATAACTTTTTTTTAGAAAACTGCCATAAAGCAGTTTTTATTGCTATAATATATAGTGGACCGTGCTCAAATAATGGACCATGCCCAAATAAGAGACTGGGGGTCCAACCCTATTCAAAAAAACAAAAGACCGGGTCTGTTAAAGGGAAACTGAACGCCAAAAATAAGTATGGCTTATCCGAAGGGGAATTGGGCACTGATTCCGATGAGCTACTGTATGTCTCGAGCCGATCAGAGAAGAGGAACCGTGTCAAATTTCATGAATAACACCTTCCATATTTGGAAATTGAGCTTGATGACGTGCGTACTGCTTAGCTGTCACCATGCTGTGCATGCTCAGCAGTGTAATTGAATGGAAGAAAACAATTACTTTGGTGTTTGCAGCTCTATTTCGTTACCTGACGGTAACCAAATCTAGATGTAGGAATCTGTTGAGCAGGAGAGCGACACATGTCTACCCAAAGGCTGTCCAGGCTGCAGTGGTGATGATGAAGAAGACACGATCATCACCCCGAGATCGATTGTAGCGAATTGGAAAACTCATGGTGAATTTGCTTCCACTCCAAGGCAATGTCGAGGTATGAAGGGTGCTTGTACTGCCTTCCAAAGTGAAGAGGAGATGAATATGGCTGTGCATAGCTGTTGTTCTACGCCAACTTACCTACTCTTGCTGATACCGTAGTGGCATATTGCAAATTTCGTGGACGAACAACTCTCTAGTCACTAGTGGCTAATGAGCAACACTAACAGGTGAGATTTTTCCATTTGACAAAAATTGTTTTTGTTTGAAACTGACAGTGGCAGTCATTTGACTCAGTAGGTGTCTCTCTGCTGCTTCTTTCCCTTCATTCGTAGGGTTGTGCTTGAATATTACAAGTGCTGGAAGTAAAATAAAATAAATAGAACATGTGGAACATAAATCTAATCAAGCATCAGTACATGTATTGCGAATTTCAACTTCAAAGCACATGAAATCACAATGATTACAACGTTTATGGAATCAAGAGGACACCATGTGTTCAACGAACACATACACACATGCTGTATTGCGCACACACATGTACACATGTACGTGCACCCCCACCCCATCCCACAGACACGCGCGTGCAGCGCGCACATCCATACACATGTGCATGTGCCTCCCCCCCCCCGACACACACACACACTCCTACCCATACACATGTGCGTAGGACCCACACACACACACACACACACACACACACACACACACACACACACACACACACACACACACACACACACACACACACGTGCACAGACGAATACACAAACACACACGCCCGAACACACACAAGATACGTATAAGTGTACATGGTCTTCCTGGTGCAGATGCGGGGCCAGCACAATGGAAAATACCTCCATCAAGATGCTTGATCAAGCGTTGTGATACTGAATGGCACTGTTTGTTTGTTTTTACAAAGAAGTGTGGGAAGGATTACAATGCGTTATAATTCATAATAAAATATATTATTGTTCTTTGCCTTGTACTGTGCAGACCAGAATGCTTCGCTATCAACTCCTGGCTTTCCATCGGCATGGTGTTCAGCTGCAGCGGCATCTGGGCCGGGGAGTTGAAGTTGCTGGATGGCTGCACTGGCACAGGATGGGTTTGCGTTGGCAATGCGATACGGCAGTCATTCCACATCATGAGCTACATGTTTATTTATATTGTCGCTCGTACAGCAACGTCCAGACTCTGCATGTAAACACAGGAGAACACCATAATAAAAAATACTACTCAGGGGATAATATTATAATTTTGGATTAGCAATTTCGTGACATTTATGGGTTCCTGTCTAAACCATGCCGTGATATTGATTGCTATCTGCTCACAAAGTACCTTGTATTGCAACACTACTCTGCCTAATCACTACCCTCCGCCAATTATTAGATTCACACAATATTCACAACGTATGCAACACAATGCTGTCTATTGACACTACTTCGAACTGAAATGCTCACTACTCTTCTCCCGTTTTCATCTCCCTCTAACTTATGAATACTCTACATTATTGGTTTCGTTTCTACCCTTTCCATTGCTGCCAGCTCCCAGTCTTTTTCAATGCACAGCACCACCTTGAAATTTTTGTGCCTTGATGTACACATACTTTGAAGTTGAAATTCGAACTACATGATCAGATTTTTGTTCCACATTTTCTATTTATTTTTACTTCAAGCACAACCCTACCGATGAAGGGAAAGAAGCAGCAGAGAGACACCTACTGAGTCTAATGACTACCACTGTCAGTTCTCAAACAAAAACAATTTTTGTCAAATTGAAAAATCTCACCTGTTAGTGTTGCTCACTAGCCACTAGTGACTAGAGTTGTTCGTCCACGAAATTTGCAATATGCCACTACGGTACCAGCAAGAGTAGGTAAGTTGGCATAGAACAACAGCTATGCACAGCCATGTTCATCTCCTCTTCACTTTGGAAGGCAGTACAAGCACCCTTCATACCTCGACATTGCCTTGGAGTGGAAGCAAATTCACCATGAGTTTTCCAATTCACTACAATCGATCTCGGGGTGATTATCGTGTCTTCTTCATCACCACTGCAGCCTGGACAGCCTTCGGGAAGACATGTGTCACTCTCCTGCTCAACAGATTCCCACATCTAGATTTGGTTACCGTCAGGTAACGAAATAGAGCTGCAAAACACCAAAGTAATTGTTTTCTTCCATTCAATTACACTACTGAGCATGCACAGCATGGTGACAGCTAAGCAGTACGCACGTCATCAAGCCCAATTTCCAAATATGGAAGGTGTTATGTATGAAATTTGACACGGTTCCTCTTCTCTGATCGGTTCGAGACATAGCTCATCGGAATCAGTGCCCAATTCCCCTTCGGATAAGCCATACTTATTTTTGGCGTTCAGTTTCCCTTTAAAGGGGAAGTAACGTTAGGGGCACATCACCCAAAAATTTCATATGGCATTCAATTGACCGTAACTTTGGTGTTTCTCAGTGGATTTGAGTGAAATTTTGACCACACACTCCTGCCACTATGCTGGCCCTCAGGACATGGTTTACAAGTTCTTGCGTCTCACTGACAGGCTTTCCAGGTCGGAAAAACTCAAATTTCCGGCATAGTGCCACGGTGTGCGAGCCACCCAGGAGCCAAACAAATGCATTTACATTTTTTTCACATTTTCGTGCCCATTCTGTCCGTGCGCGGGACCCAAACCTAAAACAAGTCCAGAAGCAGCCATGGGTGGTGGGGTAGGGCCCCTCAACGTGGCCCTGGAATCTGTCACAACGGAACGAGTGGGCGTTCTCTCGCGGACTCCCACAGGCCCAAGTCAATTTTTGAATTTTTTTAGGTATAGCACGTGCTACGAGGTCGTACCTTTGATACAACATCCAGTGCTGGGACCTCCACAGCAACCCATTTCCACAGCGCTGCACACCAAATCCAGGATGCCCTCAGAAACCGGCAAAGACTGCCACTCACGTTTCACTACTGCCTAGTACTGAATCCTACCTGACTTCTTGACACGACTCAAACTTGCCAAAGTCACTAAATCAACGTCAACTACAATAATCAAGCCACATATCTGCAACGTCACGAGTAGTATGTAAAAAGCGGGTTCTGGGTAATTTTTCACCTTTGACCTTTGGGCCAAATAAGGCACACTGTGTCGGTCGTGCTTGGTCTGACCCCGGTACTCCCCCCAGGGTTTGACCTTTGACCTTTGGGTTGAATAAGGCACACTTATCGTCATTGTTAATCGTTATTATGTTCATTGTTCATTTATTTTTTCAGGAGTATTTTGCTATCATCCCCAGATAGGAGTGGGTATAAAAGTAGATATATTGATGGATAATGTTTCACTATGAAGATGATGGTGCGGGGTTGTTGTTGTTGTTGTTGTTGTTGTTGTTGTGTTTATTTTAATTCGCAAACCAAACGGGCAGATCTGCCCAATGAAAAGGTGGCGAATGCAGATAGAAAGCAGTAATAAATGAAATTGGGGACTGATGTAATTAGGATTGAGGTGGAGAAAAACTAAGCCAGCTGATCATCAAACAGGACGTCTGGTACTCTAGGTACTAAGGCCAGTGTGAAGATGGATTCTGAATTAGAGATCTTACGTGCCTATGTACGTGAAAAGAGACTTCGTGAAGAAGAAGAAGAAGAAGAAGAAGAAGAAGAAGAAGAAGAAGAAGAAGAAGAAGAAGAAGAAGAAGAAGAAGAAGAAGAAGAAGAAGAAGAAGAAGAAGAAGAAGAAGAAGAAGAAGAAGAAGAAGAAGAAGAAGAAGAAGAAGAAGAAGAAGAAGAAGAAGAAGAAGAAGAAGAAGAAGAAGAAGAAGAAGAAGAAGAAGAAGAAGAAGAAGAAGAAGAAGAAGAAGAAGAAGAAGAAGAAGAAGAAGAAGAAGAAGAAGAAGAAGGGAAGCTCACCATCAAATGGTGGATAAAAACCGTTTCGACTGCTTTTTAGACAGTAACGGGTAAAGAAAAAAGGAAAAAGAAACTCATATAATGCAATTCGAAGAGATAGGCCCCCAGTACAGTTGGGGTGTGGTTGTGTCCGTATGGTATGGTGTGTCATGTACAGGTAGTTGCGTTGTGATGTATGGTAATTTGTAGGGCGAATGTCGAGAAGGCTATGAAAATAACGATTCGACAAGAACAAGTGACTACGAGAGGTTGGCAAGGTTGGCGATCGTCCACCCCCGGCCCTTTAGAGGCCGGAATGGCGAGTTCAAATCTTGATTTTAAGGACGTCCAACTATCCTCGCTGGGTGGCCGATCGCCCACCAAGTGCTCTACAACAGGTTCACCAAACAGTTTTAATACAACGGCCAGTCGCGCCATGTTCGCTCCCTTCGCCTTAGCCATAGGACATAGCTTGAGTTCAGCGCTGCTTGGCGACAATTCCTCCGCAAGAGCCTGCGCTGTTCCTTAGTGCAGCGCAAGGATCTCGCGAAGGAATCCAAGCTGGTGGATATGGCGCCTCTCGCTCCCACCTCTGCTGTGTGACTCTCCGTATCCCAGCCATTCCTTACACACGCGCTATGAAGGTGACGATAGCGTTCGATTTTGATTTCGCGCGATTGTGCAAAGCGATCTTCACTACATGCCGTGAGTTCCAGCCACAGAACTCTTCTCAATTCTTTGGAGAAGAGCACTATGTCTGGACGACAGGTTGTAGGTGCTATGAAGTGGGGGAAAACAAGTTTCTCATCCTTCATGTCCACCAGGACCTGCCAGTCTGCTGAGCTAGTTACGAATTGGTCATTTAGCCGTTTGCGTTGGGAGGGGGGCTGTTTGGGGAGATTCTCTCCTGCCTTGCAGAAAGTTATGTAATCAATTCTCTTCTGTTTACTCTGCGTTTCTGCTGATGCCGTGGCCTTTTGATAAGTTTGGATGGTTTCGTTTACTAGTTTTACTATGCATTTCAGTACGTTGTCGTGGCGCCAGGTATATCTGCCCTGGTGGAGGGCTGTTGGACATGCTGATAATATGTGACGGAGCGTAGCTTGCCTGTTGCATAGAGGGCATTGTTGTTCGACCACAGAGTTACCCCACCTCCTCAGATTGTCAACTGTTGGTAGTGTGTTTAATACACAGTTTAGTTGAAAGGAGAAAGTCCTCCCGTAGCCTTCGTACAACAGTTTTTTCCAAGTGAGGTCTTCAAACATCGTGTCTCTCCACTTTAACCAGCTGCCTTGCATTTGCAGGCTTTTGAGGTGGGATAGCTGGTCTTGGCAGTCACCTTCATGAATGGTATTGAGTATTTGTTTTCTAGGTTTGATTTTCTCTTGTTTGTCATGCCTAAAGCCGAGTCCTGCCCTGCCTTGCTGGAGGTTAGTTGGACTAGCTTCAGAGATTGCTGCCTCGGCACATTCCATTTCTTTTATTGCGGAGTATTGTCTTGTGAGCAGATACTGTTGTTTACTGTGATGTTGGTACAGGTTTGCCATGTTCTTGTCGCTGCTGTTCTTGATGATATTCCATCTAATGACCTGTCGTTGCTTCCATAGCGTAGGGATGTACGTTAAACGTAGGCCGAAGCGCTCCCGAGCGCCGATGAAGAGTATTGCTGGTGCTGCGGGTCTGGGCAAGCCTGCCCATTTCTTTAAGAATGGAAGGCAAATTCTGTGTAGGAGTTTGGCGAAACTGTGGCTGAGATCAAGTATCTCGAGCTGCCATGCTATTTTGGGGATGATTTGATGCTGGTAGAGCCACAACTTCTGGTGTCCGTACAGTCTGGTCTCGGCAACTGTCTTTAGTAGGCATCTTGTGGAGTTTATGAGGTCTTCGCGTTGCGTTATCTCACCTACTGTATCTGTTAGCATCCTGCCTAGAAACTTGAATTGTTGGCCGTTTAGAGCTGGTATTGGAGTTTCCGATATTCTGAGTGCGGGGTCAAAGCAGGTGTATTTGTTGTTGGTCAATTTGGCTGCGTACGACCTGCATTTGTGAGGGGCCGCCTGCATTTTAAGAAGAAGAAGAAGAAGTATTTTACTGTTTCCATTCGCTTCCATGTAATTGGGCGACACCGCCCGTTTGGTTCTGCGAATTCAAATAAAAATGTACCTACCTAAGAAGAAGAAGAAGAAGAAGAAGAAGAAGAAGAAGAAGAAGAAGAAGAAGAAGAAGAAGAAGAAGAAGAAGAAGAAGAAGAAGAAGAAGAAGAAGAAGAAGAAGAAGAAGAAGAAGAAGAAGAAGAAGAAGAAGAAGAAGAAGAAGAAGAAGAAGAAGAAGAAGAAGAAGAAGAAGAAGAAGAAGAAGAAGAAGAAGAAGAAGAAGAAGAAGAAGAAGAAGAAGAAGAAGAAGAAGAAGAAGAAGAAGAAGAAGAAGAAGAAGAAGAAGAAGAAGAAGAAGAAGAAGAAGAAGAAGAAGAAGAAGAAGAAGAAGAAGAAGAAGAAGAAGAAGAAGAAGAAGAAGAAGAAGAAGAAGAAGAAGAAGAAGAAGAAGAAGAAGAAGAAGAAGAAGAAGAAGAAGAAGAAGAAGAAGAAGAACAAGAAGAAGAACAAGAAGAAGAACAAGAAGAAGAACAAGAAGAAGAACAAGAAGAAGAACAAGAAGAAGAACAAGAAGAAGAACAAGAAGAAGAACAAGAAGAAGAACAAGAAGAAGAACAAGAAGAAGAACAAGAAGAAGAACAAGAAGAAGAACAAGAAGAAGAACAAGAAGAAGAACAAGAAGAAGAACAAGAAGAAGAACAAGAAGAAGAACAAGAAGAAGAACAAGAAGAAGAACAAGAAGAAGAACAAGAAGAAGAACAAGAAGAAGAACAAGAAGAAGAACAAGAAGAAGAACAAGAAGAAGAACAAGAACAAGAACAAGAAGAAGAACAAGAAGAACAAGAAGAACAAGAAGAACAAGAAGAACAAGAAGAACAAGAAGAACAAGAAGAACAAGAAGGAGGAGAAGAAGAAGAAGAGCAAGAAGGGAAGGAAAAGCAGTGTCATCATCTTGATCATGTTGTTCATGAAGGAAGATACGTATGTTCTTCTTGTGGACTTGTCATGGATGTGGTTTACTTACCTGAAGTTGATGTGCATCAGAGATGTAGTTTGATGAAGAAGCCTTACGCTGCACATGAGCGGTTATGTGGTGTTGATCGTCATCTTTTGCATTTTCTTTCGAAAACTGAACTCTTATCCGATGAGCTTCGTGTACACCCTCTTCGAGAGCAGATACGTGCGATGAAGAAGTCCTGTTTGTACAAGAGTATAAATTATGCTATAGCATTATCCTGTATAGTATACGATACGAATGTGGATGCATTACGTAAACTGCATTCCTACTTACCTCATAGCAATGTATCCTGGTTGAGGTTCAGTCGAATCATGAAACCTCTTCCTCAGCATTTTCCACTCCTATACGTACTGCATCTCATGGAGTCGACTAGGATGGTGTCTTCATTGCAATTGTCCACGTTGCGTTCGAATTTGCTGCTTTTATCTCCGTCTGATATATCTCTTATGACATCATTGATTGATGCTTATTGCTGGGAAACCTATTTACTTGATCACGTGATCCAGAACATGCACACGTTTGACTGTGATCTTCTTTCCATACTGTATCAATTCACCAAGGTGGCGGTATCATGTAAGGAATCTTTATAATGAGATATGATTTTGGCGGGCACGATGCTGATTGGTCAAATGTTTTTGGCGGGCTTGATGCTGATTGGTGAAATGTTTTTGGCGGGCTTGATTGGTTGACACATATCTTATCATTTCAATCCACATACCTCTCTAGCTCATATAAATACGAATGATTGTCTGCAGTTGAGTCATTCGTTCATCGAATACAGTGCTGACGAGTTGTCCTGACTTCACTTCCTAGAAGATGGCTTCCCTATACGAGCGAAGGATGAAGAAGAATTCCGCTCTTCCTGCTGACCCTCCTCGAGTTGTGCTCTCTTCGAAGCCAGTACCGGCTAAGCGTCGCTATGCATCACCTGCTCCTACCAAGCTCCACAAAGAGATTGTGGTGGATGGGTTTCAGGAGGACATGCAGCTGTCCTACAAGTTATCTGGTAAATCCTTCTACAAGCCTGGATATAAGATGTACTTCCCTTCTGGAGCTCTGCCAGCCTGTGGTAGTACGGCAACAGCTCGCAAAGATGCTCAAGGACAAGTTTACATCGAACTGAACGAGTCCACTGAGTTCATCATTACGAACTTGATCAAGACTTGTCCATCGCTCCGTGACACTCTCCGAAGTGGACGTGTGGAGAAGATCAAAACCAACTTCTATACATCACGTTCGTCCGACGGTCAATGTCGGGTGTACATCAACGGTGAAAACAAGCTCGTCCCGACCAGCTCGTTTGAACTGGATGTGGAACAAGATGTATTCATCTACCCCGGGGCAGTCTCCCTCGACACTGACGAGCAAGTGATGAAGGTACGTCTTGCTGTTGCTCCAATCATCTGCATCAACGTGGAACCCAGATGTTTTCATCGTGCTCTGGACGCACACATGACACTTTCTATCACGGAACTGAAACAGCTGACTGAGAGCTTCACATCATTATGCAGTGTCGTCGTCCAACAAGACGATCAGCTGGTAGAGACCTTCCAATAAGTCTTTAATGAACTGCCTTCTTTATCACACAGCTGATCATTCATTCTTATTCTATCCTATACTATCCTATACTACTTTCTACGGCAATACCTCATGATACTCATTAAAAAAAAAAACTTCTAAAGAACAAGTATGGGTGGTGTTGTGTCGAGTAATACGTCCACGGAAGAGTGCTGCCTTGCCTCTTCGGACTCTAGTATCCCCACTGCTACTAGTGGAGAATGGGTTGCAGGATGTGAAAAGAATGGAATTGGGAAAGATGAACCAGGGTGATCTCATGTGAACACCATCAATGAATGCGTCATTCATGACAAGATCAATCATGTCAAGGTTCCAACATCTGTTTTTGGCGGGCTTGATGGTAATTGGTTGACAACTTTGCATTTTCAACCCACCCCATTCTGACTTGTATAAATATGCATGCTTGGCATGCAGTCGAGTCATTCCTTCACCCGATACAGTACTGATCAGTTGCCTCGTGTCTTCGCATTCTAGGAAATGAATTCCCTTTACGTGAGATGGTTTCACGTTGCAAAGAGTCTTAACGGATCGGCTGATCACAAGACTCACGAATGTCAGGTGTGTCATCTGCTAGTGCGAGTTGCTGACCATGTTCTTGCAACATACGCTAAGGATGAAGGTGAATGCTCGGAGACTCGTCATGCCTTTGCCATTGACCATTTGTTCGTTCGTGATTCGACATTGTTTGACGCGTGGACATCTGCTAAACATGTCGCTATGAAGAGACCTGACATTCTCAGGTATGCTGCGAGCTTTACTGTTGGCGATGGTGATCGTGAACAAGCTGAACGACTTGAAAGTTGCATATGCGGCATCATGGAAGGTTTATGGAGTCATGCGTCAAACGACGTCGTTGCCCTGGAGATGACCTTGGCATATTCAGTCACTCTGTTGGACATGCTGGCACGGAAAGGCGATCGTGCGAAGGTGTTGTTAGCACGAGATTTCCTCATGAAACACATTCATGAACAATCGAGGAGGAGGATGAACGGTCGACTCATCAACACGATGACTGTGGCTCTTGTTTGTTGTGCATTACCTGTTGTTTACCTGTTCTTATGAGCATCATAAAGATTTATTTGAGAAAGAAAATATTTCCTTTCATAATTAGTACAGTGTGTGTGTGTGTGTGTGAAGATGGCGTACTGGGCTACGCATTTCCATAGGAGTGATGGTGATGAGGCCTCCCTCAAACACATGCAAAGCATGCGGAATGACATTATCGAGATGCAATCGGTTGTGGGGAACGATGACACCGAAAACACCTTGGTTCATGATGTGGAGAAACTAAAAGAGGAGAAAGCCGATGAGAGCAAAGTGGAAGATGTGGAAAACAGATCTACGCGCTACACAGATCAAGCCATAGCAGCTGATGAGCTGCACGTTAAAACAGACGGATCCGTGTCCATGGATGCTAACCTCGACATGAACGAGCATTCCATCTGTAATTTGGCGTACGATGATAGCTCTTTGACATGTGCTGTCCCTGCCGGTTGGGTCAAGAATGAAATCCGTCAATCCTCATCGAGATTGCAACACGACATCGACGGTGTGCGCAAGATGAAAGGTCCTCGTGGTGATCGGGGATTGGGATGGCTTAGCGGAGGTGGTACGCCACTGAACTCTATAGGGAGAAATGGTGACTTCTACCTCGATGCAACCACGCTGATCGTGTACAAGAAATTCAGCTCGAAATGGATGGCTTTCGGTCAGCTTCATGGATCAAGAGGTGAAGATGGTCCACGTGGAGAACGTGGATTGATCGGTCCTGAAGGCGAGACTGGACCTAGAGGAGCTGATGGGCAAGGTGGTGAACGTGGTCAAAAAGGTGATCAAGGAATACCTGGTCCAGGTGGTCCCAGAGGTAAAGTTGGACCACGTGGAGAACGTGGATTAGTCGGTCCTGAAGGCGAGATTGGACCTAGAGGAGAAGATGGACAAGACGGCCCACAAGGTGAACGTGGTGTGCAAGGTGATCAAGGAACCATAGGCCCCGTCGGTCCCCAAGGAACCATCGGTGCAACCGATCCTCCTGGAAAAAGAGGTCCCGTGGGCCCCCAAGGAATCGTCGGCCCCATAGGTCATCCAGGAGCCAGAGGTCCCGTGGGTCCGCAATCAAATCAGAACCTATCCGATCCGTTTCATCTACTACCTCTCATTCGGAGAAACGCCTACCTCTACATATACTCTCATCCTAGCAGATTTGAATCCGTCAACAGGGTGAGCAGAAACAGATACAGAGGGGGAAATCTCGTTGACTTGAAGGACAAGAGAATCAACGTGAACAGCATCGACATGTTCCGAGACGGTCACTTCTACCTCAACATTTCACAACAACAGCAAGTTTCCATTAGAGAACGATTCGTCAATCTGTTTCACGACAACATGTCTTTTGCAATGTTCCAAGTAATTCAAGTGGACACACCTGTCCCTAGAAACATGGCATTGAAGGCATTCGACATCGATACTGTCGGAAATTTCACCTTGGATAGTTTGTACGTGTTGTTCACTGCCACCCACATAAGTGGCAACTACTTCACAGGTTCCGGCTATTCATCATTCAACCTACCCGTTTCGTCTTTAACAAACCAATTATCGGCGGCTTTGGATAAGCCTGTGTCGAGCATGATGGATCTCTTGGGTACAAAGTGTGTCATAAGTTACGCTCGGAATTCAGAAGGCCTATTCACTCTACACGTAAACTCCATTTTGATACATTCCAACTTGGAAAGTGAGCCATTTTCCAGAACCAATGGAATCGAAGATTGCGATTATCGCATTGGTGGTACTCAATTCTTCAACGGTACTACGTCAAAGTTGTTCTGTCATTTGCACTTTGTCGAGAGTTTATCTTCTCACACAATCCAGCGCATCCACACAGAACTCATGACACACTACAATATATAGCACACATTATAGCACACATGCTACACAACATTCTTGTGATGAAAATGAAAAATAAAACCGATCTATAGTAATCATCATCACATCACCAGATCAGAATGTCTGTGATATTGACAGTGGCGAACAACACGTCGGGAGTGAGCAGGGGATTGCACAAACCGAACTTTACTCTAAATGTGAAGGACCTCGATACGCGCGATAAAGTCCTGCATGTTGAATCGGCTCAGTTTGAAGTACACTTTGAGAACATAGACGAGGCAACGAACAAACTCTATGTGGTACATGGTGAAGAAGAAGAGGATAGACTGTCCATCAAGACGGGAACATACAGCGATGTAGACGATTTGGTGTCTATAATCAATACCACTCTGAAACGATCGGGACACGGAGACATTGTGTTTTCCTACTCTCGTCACACCAGCCGCATAAGTGTCTCGATACCCAGGACTAAAATGTGCTTGTTGAAGAAGGACTCACCCGGATTGGTGCTGGGTGTGGGCACTATTCTCAAGCCATACACGATCGAGGGATCTCACACTTTCCCGTTCGCTGTGGATCTGACAAAAGACAGACGACTTGTCCTGCTCTACACCGACTTAAGGGGGTTCGGGACAGTTAGGCCCAAAAATTTAATTTCAACATCAGCCCAATCTGACATCAGGTCTGAATAGGTACAGCCTTATATTTTCGCTTAGTAACATCAGTTTTTCAATTGCCCGAATAGGTCTTGCCAAAAACACAATTTTCCTTGATGACACAAAATAACACAAAATCCCAAAATTGATGAGAAATCGTCCATAACATCAGTTAGGACCGAAAATATGACATAAAATTTTACAGACTGTTCGAGGTATTGACTAAGATGAGATCAACACCGAAAACTGTACACTTTGGTTGACGATGGGATCCAGGTCGTCATTTCCTGGAGAAGAACAAAAAGATGCAAAAAATGAAACTTTGAATATTTTTTGCAGCTTATTTTTGAGTTTGCCCCATATGTGGATACTTCAAATACCTTCTATAAGTGGGTTGGAACAGGTTTACCGCGGCGAAAATAGGGGTCACCGTGCATATTCTGGAGAAAAATCCAAAAAACTGTCAAAATTTGCCTAAAATTGGTAAATTCACGTACATGTATCTATATTGCTTGTACTTCTCTGCTGCTGCTTTGATCATAACTTATTGGATTTTTGGCTGTTAGGTGTTGCAAATACTCACTAGAGCCCTCGGCGTTCAGAACAATACAAGGATGGAATAGCTGAACTAGTAAATTTGACGGAAAACCCTGGGTGCACGCATTATCGATAGGTACTTTTCTCCATGATTACTCTCCTGTTGGTAAGTTGGTTGTGATACATGTACATGTAGCTGTGATAGCGCTTAGCACAGCCCCATATCAAACTACAATGAAAGCTGACATGTTGGAACGAATCAGACAACATTGAGTCCTCTTGTTCTTCAACTATGCGAGCTAGAACGTGTCCCCACACTGGCAAAAATGATGGTATTTTACGGTGCGCACAAACAAGTGAAGCACTGTGCCACAGGGCGTTCCTTACAGTTGGGTTGCTGCTGGTTCTTCGCTAGGTGTTCAGTCACCGCTAATATAATCTTCCTTGAGACTGTCACCCGCTTCTTACCTCCGACTTGCTCCTTCATCAGTCTGGAAATGGCTGGATCACCACTTCGTTTGTAGGACAAGACAAAGTGCTTCATCACCAACCCACTGGCAGCTGCCCGCACTGCAACTGATTTAGAGAAGCACGTTGCTTGGACCAACGGTTGAAGGGTGGCCAGCCGCTTTTGCTGATGTTCTGCAAACTCCATCGCCGAACATGCTGATGCAAAAGTGACAGAGTGCTACAGGATACTGGCATCAGGGCGAGCTTCGACAATTTTAGCTAGGGCCGCAACATCCGCAACAGCATCATGAGCAGCGAACTCATTCCCAACGATGAACTATAAATCAATCTGAGGCTGTAGCTTGGGAGCTCCGGTATCGCGGTTTAGGGATCAGAGTGTTCACCAATCACAAAAATGCACACCATCGACACACACATACACACACACACGCACACACACACACACATGCATGCTCTCACACGCAATAGAACACACGCGCGCGTACACACACACATACATTCACGCACGTGTGCGTACCCACCCACATGCATGTGCACACTCATGTGCATGAGTGGAGATGCCCGCATACACATGTCACACCAACATGCCCTGGGAGCGGTCATGCACGTGTGTATAGTATGTGTGCGAGGGCACGTCCACATGAGCGCATATGCATGTGCATGTTCATACATGCGTATGGTGTACACATGCACACACATGCAGGTCTATGCAAACACACAGACGCTCGCAGCCGCCGCGCATACAGTGTGCTCATACATTTCCATAGCCATAGGCCATATAGGGGGTGGCACTGACTCGCAAATATCATGAATAAATCTTATGAGATTGAAAAACGCACTTACCCAAAGCAGCTTTGGTGTTGCTTGTGGAAGTACGGGGGCCAGGGTGTTGAGCAGTTACAGGGCTATCTGTATCTATAAAATTCTCCATCCCACACTGCTGACACGGAATGACAAGTACGCTGCCCAGGTCGTACCTCTTCTCTTCAACGCAATCAATGAGCGCCAGAGGTTTGCCACATCCAGGATTCTGGCACGCAGACAATCCCACAGCCAGATACCTGAGATGAACGATTCGTCGACCGTGAAGAGGGGCACTGAACGACCTCTTCGCGGGAGTCGAATCCAGTGGCGTTGATGATGGAGATCGCCCTTTCCGTTTTTCAGGAACTCGATCGATCGTTTGAGTTTGCGAAGCGTCCCCCTCCTCGGCTTCTTGCATCGTCCAGTACGCAGAATGAGAAGCCGCGTCGTGGGTGACGGATTACGCTCCCGCGTCTTCATCTCCACGACACGTCGGCAGGAGAACCGAGCTATCCAAAAACCGCCAATGTCAAAACAAATCCGCAAGTCCACTAGTGACTGAGCTTCTTCCTCAAATCTTGTCCCGACTCGAGGACGCGCTGCGAAGTCATGGTCAAACTATTTTCTGTGCATGATCGCGTCCCATTTTTCCACTCCGAAAGGCATTATTTTTCAGAAAAAAATTGGCTTATCCGAAGGAGAATAGATGACTTGCACAAAGATTGTCTGGGTTCGAGACGGGGCAAGTGGACCTTCTGACTCTGACTTCCCCACCTTTAGTCCGTGAGCCAAAACTCAAAATCACAAGTGCCGTTGCACTCTCGGAGGGACAAGTCGCCGCTTACAGTGTTGGTCAAGGACATCACAAAGGATACGTTTTCGCTTGTTGGACGTTCCAGAACCGATCCAGAGACCTTCGGGAGGGCTTCTTTTCTCGACCAAATTCCACCGTGAGAACAAATATTTTTACGCGAGTGGTGAGGTGTGCATCGGACGAGTAAGCACAAAAGTACGATTTCGGGTGGAGTGAGGAAAAATAATTTATTTTTTAGAAGATAACGACGTTGACGACAATATGGATTTGGGATTTTGTGATCACTTTATTGAAGTTTATTCCTTTCGTGTACATTGATGTTGTTTGACAACAATGGAAGAGGAGGAAGACGTTTCTAGTGGCAGCGAGGTGCCAGATGGGGCAGCTGACGGCAACGAAGTGGCAAATGACAGCCCAGCGGAGTAATATTGCTGGAATTTGTGTCTGTGTGACAGCACCCAATTTAGTAGAAACGAGAAGCCTGCAGCGAGTAATATCGAGACTACAAGTTGGCGTCGCATCGTCAGCGCTGTTCGAGAGAAGGACGACCATGTCTGGGATTTTCTCTGCCAGCACAAGGGCTCAGGGAAGAGCAAATGGTGTGGCTGGTATCATGGAAAGTGCACGCATGTGATCCTGAGCATTTGCAACACTGGAGAAGACCAGTGCCTCTGATTTTGCTTTATCTATACTTACTGACAGTGATGTGCATGTAGTAGTGAACCCAGAGCCACATCCTAAGGCCAACAAGGGGCTACCTACCAGGAGCTTAGTGGCTGATACGAACAACGAATGCCATGAAAGCAGAGCACGGTGTCAACACAACACCGAGAACTGGTCCACCCAGAGTTTACGGAAGGGAATGTTTTGTTGCAGGCAGCACTGGAGAGGGCAAGACGACAAGTAGCGAGGGCGAAACCAGCGCTGCTGGAGGTCCAAGCCAGAGCACCTGGCTGCTTGATGAGGAACATACTATACCATTGTCTGTGTGCCAGTGTGTGCATGCGTGTGTGCGTGCACGTTTCTGTGTGTGCGCGCGCGTGTTTGTGTGTGCGCGCGCGTGCATGTGTGTGTGCTCGTGCGTACATGTGTGTGTGTGCGCGCACGTGCATGTGTGTGTGTGCGCGCGCACGGGTGCATGTGTGTGCGTGCTAGGCGCTTTCCTTTGTTGGTGACACCACCCCAGGCTACAACTGCGGGCCGGATGGTGGGTGTCGGGGCACGGTGTTGCCACAATCACTGTGGTCAGTGTGATCTGTGTTTCAGGTCAGTGGTGGGTTTTAGCTCACTGCAGCCAAAGCGATCATGTTGCAAGTCAACCCGAGGGTTCCAGCTGCACAACTGCAACAAATGGATTCAAGAAAAGTCTAGATCTCGCTAGGACGTTGATGCGAGCAGCGCCTCAGCCAAACTCTGTCGGCCTCTCACACGAGGGGACATGTAACCGGAAACGGCAATGTTCAGGACAAGACAGGAAGTGTGTTCCGGCCACGGGGCATGCTGTTGTTGCTGGTTTCGCAGCAGAGGAGCTTTGGCCGACCACACGTGCATCCCTAGATTGCCTTCACTCCCATCCGCTACTGGACTCTGCCTCGGTGATCAGGCAGGCACCAGGGACATCTGCTTTTCCTTCGTTCGGTCGCTGTCCGTCTTGTGAAGAGAGATCAATTTACAACTGACGGCAGCAGGACCACAACAGACAACGGGCATCGGTCATTTTGCACTCACTGAGGTGGGTCCTCCTCCTGATCCGGCGTCCTCCTGGTGTCTGTTCTTCTCCCATTGCCATTGGGGTTGCGTGCCCGGGAGACCGCATAGTAGGATTCGGCAGCTGGTCCATGTGTGTGTGTGTGTGCGCGTGCACGCGTGCCTGGGAGACTGCATAATCGGATTCGGCAGCTGGTTCATGTGTATGTGCGCACGCGCGCGCGCGCGCGTGTGTGGATGTGCACGCATGCCTGAGAGACTGTATAGTTGGATTCGGCAGCTGGTTCGTGTGTGTGCCCGTGCGTGCGTGTCTGGGAGACTGCATAGTCGGATTCGGCAGCTGCTTCATGTGTGTGTGTGTGTGTGTGTGCGCGCATGCGCACACGTGTGGGTGTGGGTGCGCACGTATGCGTGTATGTATGTATGTATGTGGCATCATCTTATTGTGATGTATATGCATACTACGCTCGCGCTCCTGTCTTTGTGCTGCATGCTCGCGCACACATGTTGTGATGTCATGCGTACGCTATAATACTGATTGGATGCATGCATGCCCACCAGCTGTGATTTGAGCTGTTCTCAGTCTTCTTGTTGTTCTTGAGCTTGAGTCTCCACATTTAGTTTCGTCTCTACTCTTGTCATTCATATTCTAGGAAGTAGCAATAGTAATTCAGAACCTATAACCAGTCTTTAGATTCATATCATGGCGCAGTGAACATTTTCTTACCGTGCTTTGGCTCACCCGGTTGTGATCCACCTAGACTCGTTGAATTTATTTGAACATTGTAGCAAGTTGAGTACTTCGTTTCTTTTCGTTCGTCATGAGTGATGCTGGAAGTACCCCGGTCGGTGCTGCCCAACCTGCCTTGAGCCCAGATGTACTGGCTCTCATGACCTTGATGCAGCAACAAATGAAAGCTGCTGATGATCGCGAGGCTCGCCTCACAACGTTACTCCAGAATCAGAACACTCAACCTTCGTCTACTGCCAAACAAATCTCTGTGGAGCGTCCGGTTTTGCTGTCATCTGCCACGCTTTCCGACCTCACCGCTTGGGAAGAAGCGTGGGACGACTACGCCCGATGCCAAAAACTGGCAAGCCAGGACACACAGACACAAGTTAGCGCTGTGCGACAAGCTCTTGACGAGGACCTCCGTAGGTACCTGAGGGAAGGTGTCATTCCTGTAGCTCTCAATGCTGACGTGACAGCAGTGATTGCAGCCATCAAAAAGTACATTCGTCGCCAACGGAATCCCCTGCTGGACCGCATCGATTTCTACAATAGGCGGCAACATAAAGGCGAGTCCTTCGACAGTTTTTTCACTTGTTTGAAAGAATTGTTTAGCGCCTGTGACTTTGTGGAACTACGTGTTTGTCGCACGTGCTCTGGGCGTATGTGTACTGACTGCCCCAAGATCCTAGTCACAGCTAACGAAGAGCTCCTTCGTGACCGGATCGTTGTCGGTGTCCTGGACGATGACACTCGGCACAAGCTGCTTTCTGAGCAGAACTTGACCCTTTCCAGCGCGGCCAAGATTTGTCGTGCGGAGGAAGCCGCCAAGCAGACCAATGATGGAATGCCGACTACCGGCTCCTTTAAGGCTGCCGTCGCGAAAAAGTCTTCTTACCAGAAGCAGAAGTCTCAGTTCAGTGACAGATCCGCAATAGCCCAGCCACCCAAGAAGTGTGTGAACTGTGGTCGCAGCGCTCACACAAAGTCTTCCTGTCCTGCTGCAGGCAAAACGTGTAATGGCTGTAAGGCGTCAGGCCATTTTGAAAAGATGTGCCCCAAGAAATCGCAGTCTGCGCACCGTAATGGCAAAATCGGCCAACTGAAGTTGCAGCAAGCATCGTCAGGCAACCAAGGGACCGTGACCGTCCATGCCACCCTGAATACGGAGACCACTGGTGCACCGATTGACTGGATCCCCGACACCGGTAGTGACGTGGATGCCATCGGTTTACAGCATTTGGAATTGCTTGGTGGATTCCCCGAAAATCTCGCCACCGATTATGATGTAGTGACTGGTGTAAATGGTCAACGTCTTGAGTCTGCCGGCCAGATTCACTCCTCTCTCGCCATTGGAGCTAAGTCGTACGACACGACGATCCATGTCTACCCTGATCTGTCTGATGCTCTGTTGTCTCGGACTTCTTTGCTTGCGCTTGGTCTGCTTCCAGCCAACTGGCCTTCCATTTCCCGTGTGGAAATTCAACCAGCGCAAGACCGTACTGCTGACGAGATCCGTACTGAACTGCTGCAAGAATTCGCAGACGTGTTCGATGATGGCCGTTTGAAACCCATGTCTGGCTCACCAATGGATATTGAGCTCCAAGCCGATGCTAAGCCAGCTTGCACGCATCATGCGCGGCCAGTCCCCTTTGCCTTCCGTGACCAGATCAAGGACCAGCTGGACGGGATGGTGAAGGATGACATTATCGAACCAGTTTCCACATCGAGCGAATGGTGTCACCCGATTGTGATTGTCGACAAAAAGGGCACGTCTGAGAAGCGATTGACTGTCGACTTCAAGAAGTTGAATGACCAG
Source organism: Sycon ciliatum (assembly GCF_964019385.1). Taxonomy (NCBI): domain Eukaryota; kingdom Metazoa; phylum Porifera; class Calcarea; order Leucosolenida; family Sycettidae; genus Sycon; species Sycon ciliatum. The sequence continues at coordinate 29,695,876 of NC_088648.1, forward strand.
ATTCAACGCCCTGCTCATCCGATGCAACCACCACGAGACGTCGTTTCCAGCATCAGCGGTCGTTACTTCACGAAGCTCGATGCACGTCATGGATATTGGCAAGTCCCGTTATGTGAATCTGCGCGCCCACTCACCACGTTTATCACGCCGTGGGGCCGTTTCCGCTATTTGCGCAACCCACAAGGCTTGATATCTGCCGGTGACGAGTACAACCGCCGTACTGACGCAGCATTCGACGGCATCACGAACTTCAAGAAAGTCGTGGACGACTGCCTTGTGTATGACGATGACCTAAGTGACCACGTCGCACGCGTCCGCCGAGTACTGACATGTGCACGGGACAATGGCATCACACTCAGTGCGAAGAAGTTCGTATTTGCTGCTACCCAGATTGAGTTCTGCGGGTATCGCTTGAACGCCGACGGCTGGACTGTCGATGAAGCGAAGACGTCAGCCATTCGTGACTTCTCCACGCCCAGTAACCGGACCGACCTCCGCTCGTTCTTGGGCCTGATGAATCAGTGTGCAGAGTTCACCCCGTGTTTGGCTGAGCTGAGTGCCCCGTTACGCGGTCTGCTGAAGCCTTCTACTGAGTTCCTATGGCATCACGACCACACTGCTGCTTTCAACGCCATCAAGGATGAGCTGGTATCCTTGGCGACCCTGTCTTATTTCCAAGTAGGATCCGAACTCCGCCTGGAAACGGACGCATCCAAACTGAAAGGTCTAGGCTTCGTCTTGTGGCAGAAACAAGACACCGGATGGCGCATCATCCAGTGTGGCAGTCGGTATCTCAGTGACACAGAGTCCCGCTACGCAGTGATCGAGCTCGAACTCCTGGCCATCGTCTGGGCTGTCAAGAAGTGCAAGCTGTTCTTGTCCGGCACCCAGTTTCGTGTCATCACTGATCACCGCTCATTGGTGCCCATTATCAATGCATACTCGCTTGATCAAATTGAGAACCCACGTTTGCTCAGAATGATGCTCAAGCTCCAGTCGTTCCAACTCTGTGCTGAGTGGCGGAAAGGTGCTGACAACGCCTTTGCCGATGCATTGTCTCGGAACCCAGTTGACCTCCCTTCCCCGACGGACCAGTATGGTGAAGCCCCCGCATTGGCTAACCTCGGCATCCGTGCCTGTCTCCGTCGTGATGAAGATGGGCTGATCACTGACCTCCGGTTCCAAGCCGTCCATGATGCTGCTGCCGCTGACTCTGACTATCAGCTACTGCTCCAGCACGTGCAAGATGGATTCCCCAATGATCAGCGTGATTTGCCTGATGCTCTGCGTTCATTCTGGAACGGACGAGAGCACCTATCAGTGGCCAACGGTATTGTCTTGAAAGGTCAACGGATCGTTGTGCCCGTGTCCCTCCGTCAACATGTTCTCCAAGATCTCCACGCCTCCCACCAGGGTATTGTACGTACCAAGGCTAGAGCACGTCAGGTGGTGTATTGGCCCAAGTTGAGCCAAGATCTGGAGACACTGATCCGCGCATGCCCTACGTGTCGGGAACGCCAAGCATCGCTCCCGAGGGAACCGCTGCTCAACGATCGTCACCCGACTCTGCCATTTGAGCACACCAGCGCAGATCTATTCACTTGCCAAGGCCGTGAATTTCTCGTCTATGTAGATCGCTTATCCGGATGGCCATGCCTCGCACCGACCGGTACCACGACGTCCTCACACGATGTGATCGTCCATTTGCGCCGTTGGTTCCCAGATGTTGGTGTGCCGTCTGTTCTGTGCACTGATGGTGGCCCCCAGTTTGCGTCCCACCAATTTGCCGAGTTCTGTCGCCGCTGGCAGATTTCCCATGTTATGTCTACACCGCACTTCCCTCAGAGCAATGGTCACGCAGAGGCTGGTGTAAAGGCGATGAAGACACTTGTTCACAAGACGACCACCAATGGCCGCCTTGATGTGGACGCATTCCAACGCGGGCTGTTAGAATGGCGTAACACTCCGAGGTCTGATGGCATCAGCCCCGCACAAAAGCTGTATGGCCGACCTCTGTCGTCATTTGTGCTTGCGCATCACCGTAGCTTCTCGTCCGAATGGCAGACCCTCGCCGACGACACAGATGCAGCTCCTCCGTCTGCTCCGGCTCAATTCGATGTCTCTGCTCGCCCGTTGTCCGAGCTCCGTATCGGCACCCACGTGGACGTGCAGGACCCCCGGTCGAAGCTGTGGTGTAAGCGTGGTGTTATCGTTGGTGTTGGTCGTCACCGTGATTACTACGTGAAGTTAACTAGTGGAAGAGTGTACTGGCGTAACCGGCGTTTTCTCCGCCCGTTCATTCCCCTTGTGCCTGCTACCCCTGATGGTACTGTGCCTGCCAATCCACCCGCTGATCAACCTGCTCCTGTAGCTCCACGTCGCAGCACTCGCAACCGCCGTGCTACTGACCGTTTGGACATTTCTTCCACAAAAGGACAGTCATATGTTTGATTTCTGTCGTATTTCTACTGCTTTCCGTGTTCTTGCAGTCACATATTTCTTTATTTGATTTCTCTTGTTAGATCATACTGTTCTCGTTATCCAGTATAATCTCGAAGGGGCGTGTGATGTATATGCATACTACGCTCGCGCTCCTGTCTTTGTGCTGCATGCTCGCGCACACATGTTGTGATGTCATGCGTACGCTATAATACTGATTGGATGCATGCATGCCCACCAGCTGTGATTTGAGCTGTTCTCAGTCTTCTTGTTGTTCTTGAGCTTGAGTCTCCACATTTAGTTTCGTCTCTACTCTTGTCATTCATATTCTAGGAAGTAGCAATAGTAATTCAGAACCTATAACCAGTCTTTAGATTCATATCACTTATATCGGTAGTTATCTGTGTATTACTGTGTACTGCGGTGGACTGCGATAGCACACATTATGTGCCAAGATGTGCACCTAGCTGGTAATTTCCAACTGTGTTATGTTGAGTGGAAAATGAGCAATGACAGATAGTTTTTGGTACTGTATGAGTGTGTTAGGCAATCAATAGCCAATTCCAACCTCTTGCATTGGCTGTCAGGTTGGATAGGATCAGCGCGTGCATTTACAACAGTGGTGACGTACTTCCTATTGTACTACCGTAATGTCACATTAGCTTCAGTGTTCATATCATTCTATACTGGAGTATTCTACGTACATATATTCAGTAATGGAGTGGTTATTATAAATATACTTCACTCACCAATTCATTGCTCGCTATTATCTACAAGTCCAATTCCAGTATGATGAAGTCAAGAGGCGATTTATCCAGCCAAGTAGAGGAACTTGGGATACGAAATCCAAGAGAAATCATTAGGGTATTCTCAGTTCAGCCATTCACGAATGTAATTGTTATTCTTCAACGTAAACTGAGTAATATTTGACCTTGAACAGGATGAAAAGAAGTTCATGCTCGGGGCAGAGTCCGCCATTCGCTCCAGAAGGTTACTCACTACAGTCTTCTACGCCTAGGAAGTGGTGAACAAATATCTCGAGAGGTATTTAGGACATTCTTTGAAGTCAGTTTAGTTCTGAACGAATGCATTGTAACTAATTACTTTGCTGCAGTTTGCATGCATGATCCGGATTGATAATTCTCAGCGGTAAAAAAATTCAAATCTAGTTTTGTGCACTGGTTTCCGCGTTATGTGCACTCGTGGAATCTGCTCATGGCTTCAACAAATGAGAATCCGTGAACAAGCGCAAAAAAATCAAGTGAAGAAGGCGAAAATGGCCGCTGCTGTCAGTGAGCAAAGTTGGATGTTTGGCGTCTTCTGTGACCTCCCTGGATCAGTTTCGAATTGTCCAACAAGTGGAAATCGCTTCAGGATACCATCCTGAAGCGGTGTGCTGAAGGACGATTTGTCCCTCTCTGGGTGCAACGGTCGATGCTAAAAACAGCCGATTCTGAGATTTGGCTCACGGACTACTTTTGAGTTCGTGACTTTCGAAGTTTCGCTTTTTGCCTGACGAACACTGAGCTAGTTTTTTTGGCTAGAGAGTAGAGTTGTTTTGATTCGACTTGTATCGTCATGCCGAAGCGCTGCTGCGCTCCTGAATGAACTAGCAGACGAGAGATGGAACTGAGGCTCCCGTTCCATACGTTCCTTTCCGAGCCGGCCGGGCGGGAGGCAGAAAAGTGAGGGAATATTATTAATTTTTAGTATCATTGGTGTAGGCTGCAACAAGCACGTTGTGGTCCTCAAGTGTGACTACTTTCCCGCAGTGGAAGCGAAGTCAAGCACAACGAAAGTTTGTGGACATCTGAGAAAGAACTCGATTCCCTTTCAATCGGCTGCACCAGCTCCAGATCGACCCTCTCCTGAGGACAGACTGCGGAGAGGCCAGGAACCTGCCGAGTGACGAGTGGAAGCCTAAACCACGAAAATGAAGGGTGGAAGGACTGAGTATGAGAGCCTGATGGCCTTTAGTAGTACTTCAAGTAGTATCTGAGTTGAAGGAGAGAACAAGTGTGCTGGAGAAACGCTGCGAAGTCCACAGGCCTGGTGTGTACTAGCTACTGTTGAAGACTCACTTGTTCCGATATGAACATTTCATCAGCCCTTACTCTGAGCAGCTGTATCTAGACTTGGATCTAGGCCAGAGACATAGCATTGTAAACCTTACTGAAGCCATATGTATCCGATGCCTGGCTCTAGTGAGAAAGCAGTTTGGTGCAGGCTCGCAAACTATGATGGAATCAGGGAGTGGTGGAAAGTCACATTTTACCTCTTCATGATTAGCTGGTAATGACGACGATGCGGCTCCGGCTGGGTCTCATGGGAAAGTAACTTGCATACCTGCTTAGTTGCAACGAGGCAACGGTACCCCATGTACTGAAGACATGATTTAACTACATGTCATCCCCCTCCTGGGAGAATGTGGAACAAATAATGCCAGAGTGTGTCTGATACACATCACAGTCTGCTGAGTATGTTCATTATTGTGGACGTAACATAACTGCGCTGTGAGGTACCTTCTGCGTTGGACCTACAGTTGAGCCACTACTCTTCTTACAAATTCCATACAACGGTGAAAGGATTTGTTGGAGCATCATCAAACAGTGCATTCGCCTTCATCATACACTGGCTCCGTTGCCTACAGCAATTCACATCTTGACGGGGCGCACTGGGACGATACGGAAGGAGCGGCGGGAACCATTGGAGTGCTCATGATGCTGGTTAGCGGAGACGGATGTGAGTGTCAGGAACGGGAACGCAACCGCACTACTGTACAGACCAGGAAGCGATGGAAGAGTTGAATCTGTTCAGCCTTCCATGCCGTGTACAGGGACACAAGCGTAAAAATGGCTACATTTCGAATGTGAACTGGCGATGGCATTGTGTGGCGACGAACACAACTGCAACTATTCAAATTTCAGCATTTCGAACATTATGCTTCCCATCGAATGGCTCACATGACGCAGTTGGACATTACCAAGCTAGGATTATCATTTGCTGTATTTATGGATAGTCCTTGAGTTTTCAGATGAAGTGCTTTATCTTTTACCTGTCGTTCCTTTAGTGTGGCACAATGTCCATGGCTGGTTTCTTGTCTTCATAACAGACTGGTATAATCAGCATGATTCTGCTTTATTAGAGAAGAAATAAAATTTCCTTTCGGAAAGGAAGCCCAGAAACGTCAACCCCCATGGACTGTGCTTTATGACTCTCGTCCATCGACGTTAACCGTCGCTATAACTGCTGCATGTATGTTGTGCTGTACGAACCGTACAAGATTTTAACAGCTCACCCACGCCTTCCCAACAGGCTCCTATATCCCGTACCGATAGTGTTACATTGAATATGAACTAGTCTAGCACAGTTATCCTTCGTTCTTTTGATGGCGGCGGGTAGCATGGAACTTGACGTGTTCTTGGGATCCTCGTGCAACACTTGCTGTTCCCGGATGCCATATTATTGGGTGCATCGAGGTTGCTTCTATGCTCACTGTTGTTTAGTAAGACAATTTTTTTATAACTGTTTCACCGAAAAATATGGCAAGAGTATTTTGGGTTGGTTTGGACGCCTGGCTTCTCTTCACATAATATACAGTCATGTACTTCCACTAGCCCTACAACTTACAAGTGCACATGACTCATGAGCTTCTGAAGACAGTGACGGTGCACGGCATGTACATGTACATGCCGTGCACCGTTCATTCATGCTGACAAAAAAAAGTACACTACAGATGGTGTACTGTAAGGTGTCCGCAGTGTAGCCTGGGTGCACAGGGTGCACTTGCCCCGTCTCACTCGCGGCTCGGATCTTTGTGCAAGTCATCTATTGGGCACTGATTCCGATGAGCTATGTCTAGGGACTTCAATTGAAAAATCAAATTCGCGAGTTTTGCATAAAACGCTAGTTTTTCTAAACCGGGAAGAATCGAGAAACAATCTGTGAAAATTTGAACCCAAAATTCCAAGGCAATCTAGAGTTATAGTCGATTGAAGATCGGAAAACGGGGGAGAAAGTAGTCACAGAAGTAAATAGTAGTAGTATTTTATTATTTGACTAGGGGAGTCCCAACAGGCATGGCCTTGTTACAGGGAACCCTAGGTGAATCTTTGTGAGGTGAGCAAAAGTACCAGCAGATTGTGCCTGACGACAGTTTGGAGGAAGAGTGTTCCACCGACCTGCCGCCAGAAAAGAAACTGAGCGCAGTCCATACCCAATATGTACAGTAAATGCAAGTATGTATCATGGGAGCCGTGTGGTTTCCGTCCAGCACTGCACTATCTGGTGCATACATGGCGATACAGGATGTGTGCATGCATGCAGTGTGCACGCATGCCGTGCGCGCCGACTTGCACAAGTGCACACGTTTTCACCGTCACTGCTTCTACCAGTGTGCGCGCAGTTCACTCGATTTTTTCGTCTACCACCAGGAAATCGCCGTGGGCTGGTTTCTGTGATCATTTTCCTTCTACGGCGATAAAGCGCGAGCCTCAATGTTGTAGAATCCTCTTGGTTTAGGCTAATTCGAGGCCGCTGAACACGAAAATCGGGTGTTCCTCGCGAAGCCGAGTACGGATCTGGTCGAAATTAGTACTTCGAAGTGCACCCGCGCCAAGCGCGGAGGCATTATTTTTGGAAGCATGGCATGTGTGGCACCATTGGAAAGGTAATGACCATGATGACCTCAGCTACCTAAAAATAGCATCGACAAGGCCGAAAAGGCCGCGGGTCGCGGGAGAAGATACTCGGGCCGCGAACTGCATCTCGAACTGCAGCCACGAGGCGCCCATTCACTTTGTACAGGCGAGCTGTGACAGCACTTTTCGCTTTTCAGTGACCGGAACTGAACTCCCTACTATGTCTCGAGCCGATCAGAGAAGAGGAACTGTGTCAAATTTCATAAATAACACCTCCCATATTTGGAAATTGGCCTTGATGACGTGCGTACTGCTTAGCTGTCACCATGCTGTGCATGTTCAGCAGTGTAATTGAATGGAAGAAAACAATTACTTTGGTGTTTTGCAGCTCTGTTTCGTTCCCTGACGGTAACCAAATCTAGATTTAGGAATCTGTTGAGCAGGAGAGTGACACATGTCTTCCCGAAGGCTGTCCAGGCTGCAGTGGTGATGAAGAAGACACGATCATCACCCCGAGATCGATCGTAGCGAATTGGAAAACTCATGGTGAATTTGCTTCCACTCCAAGGCAATGTCGAGGTATGAAGGGTGCTTGTACTGCCTTCCAAAGTGAAGAGGAGATGAACATGGCTTTGCATAGCTGTTGTTCTATGCCAACTTACCTACTCTTGCTGGTACCGTAGTGGCATATTGCAAATTTCGTGGACGAACAACTCTAGTCACTAGTGGCTAGTGAGCAACACTAACAGGTGAGATTTTTCAATTCGACAAAAAATGTTTTTGTTTGAGAACTGACAGTGGCAGTCATTAGACTCAGTAGGTGTCTCTCTGCTGCTTCTTTCCCTTCATCGGTAGGGTTGTGCTTGAAGTAAAAATAAATAGAAAATGTGGAACAAAAATCTGATCATGTAATTCGAATTTGAACTTCAAAGTATGTGTACATCAAATCACAAAAATGACTGTCAAGGTGGTGCTGTGCATTGAAAAAAACTGGGAGCAGGCAGCAATGGAAAGGGTAGAAACGAAACCAGTAATGCAGAGTATTCATAAGGTAGAGGGAGATGAAAACGGGAGAGGAGTAGTGAGCACTTCAGTTTGAAGTACAGTCAACTTCGCTAATAACGACTGCGGATATAACGACAATTCGCGAATAACGACATAATTTTCATGCCCGGAGCAAAGTCCCATCCCACTGTGACACATATAATGAGACTTCGGATATAACGACACTTCGCGAATAACGACACTTTTCTGATGCCCCGCCGAGTGTCGTTATAAGCGAAGTTGACTGTAGTGTCAATAGACAGCATCGTGTTGCATACGTTGTGAATATTGTGTGAATCTAATAATTGTCACGAAATTGATATCCAAAATTATTATCCCCTGAGTAGTATTATGGTGTTCTCCTGTGTTTACATGCAGAGCCTTGACGTTGCTGGACGAGCGACAATATAAATTACATAAACATGTAGCTCGTGATGTGGGATGACTGCCGTATCGCATTGCCAACGCAAACCCATCCTGTGTCAGTGCAGCCATCCAGCAACTTGAACTCCCCGGACCAGATGCCGCTGCAGCTGAACAACATGCCGATGGAAAGCCAGGAGTTGATAGCGAAGCATTCTGGTCTGCACAGTACAAGGCAAAGAACAATTATGAATTATAATGCATTGTAATCTTTCCCACACTTCTTTGTAAAAACAAACAAACAGTGCCAATATCACAACACTTGATCAAGCATCTTGATGGAGGTATTTTCCATTGTGCTGGCTCAGCATCTGCACCAGGAAGACCATGTACACTTACACGTATCTTGTGTGTGTGTGTGTTCGTGCGTGTGTGTTTGTGTATCTGTATGTGCACACGTGTGTGTGGGGGGGGGGGGGGACGCACATGTGTATGGGTAGGAATGTGTGTGTGTGTGTGGGGGGGGGGGTACATGCACATGTGTATGGATGTGCGCGCTGCATGCGTGTGTCTGTGGGATGGGGTGGGGCTGCACGCATATGTGTACATGTGTGTGCGCAATACAGCATGTGTGTATGTGTTCGTTGAACACAGGGTGTACTCCTGATTACATAAACTTCGTGATCATTGTGATTTCATGTGCTTTGAAGTTGAAATTCGCAATACATGTACTGATGCTTGATTAGATTTATGTTCCACATGTTCTATTTATTTTATTTTACTTCAAGCACTTGTACTATTCAAGCACAACCCTACCAATGAAGGGAAAGAAGCAGCAAAGACACCTACTGAGTCTAATGACTGCCACTGCCAGTTCTCAAACAAAAACAATTTTTGTCGAATTGAAAAATCTCACCTGTTAGTGTTGCTCACTAGCCACTAGTGACTAGAGTTGTTCGTCCACGAAATTTGCAATATGCCACTACGGTACCAGCAAGAGTAGGTAAGTTGGCATAGAACAACAGCTATGCAAAGCCATGTTCATCTCCTCTTCACTTTGGAAGGCAGTACAAGCACCCTTCATACCTCGACATTGCCTTGGAGTGGAAGCAAATTCACCATGAGTTTTCCAATCCGCTACGATCGATCTCGGGGTGATGATCGTGTCTTCTTCATCACCACTGCAGCCTGGACAGCCTTCGGGAAGACATGTGTCACTCTCCTGCTCAACAGATTCCTACATCTAGATTTGGTTACCGTCAGGGAACGAAACAGAGCTGCAAAACACCAAAGTAATTGTTTTCTTCCATTCAATTACACTGCTGAACATGCACAGCATGGTGACAGCTAAGCAGTACCCACGTCATCAAGGCCAATTTCCAAATATGGGAGGTGTTAATTATGAAATTTGACACAGTTCCTCTTCTCTGATCGGCTCGAGACATAGCTCATCGGAATCAGTGCCCAATTCTCCTTCGGATAAGCCATACTTATTTTTGGCGTTCAGTTTCCCTTTAACAAGTTATGGCCGCGAGATACATGTATATAGCAAGGAGCATGACTTCATGCCTGGCGTCGCGGGTCACAAGAGAAAACCCGAGCATTAGAAATAATATTAATACACAATGAGAGGCTTTGGGATGCGTCTAGGCAATGCAGTGTAGCCATTCACTGTGGAGAGAGGAGTCAGTGACTGCTATTACTAGGTTGTCGTGCACGGGTGACTTATAAGTTATAACCTAGTTACTTGCAGTGACAGTATCGGTAGGACTAGTAAGTATGCTGGCATAACCTGTACAGGCAAACAGTAGAAATAGCATGGAACATGACCAGGTACAAGTGCACAGCGAACATACTGAGGCGCGCTGTCGAAAAGCACGATGGAAGTGGTTGACCTGGAATGTTCTGTTGGGGACTGCCAGCTACACTTGGTTGAACGCAGCTCACTTCCCCGGTGTAAACACTGTAAGCCAACACACACAAATACATGACCTGTCTCAGCACCAAAGGAAACATCTGCCAGGCACAGAACGCGTTCACGCAGAAGATCTGTGATGGCGTGATACTTCTATGTACTATGGAAGGCTATGCACACATATCCTGATGTAGACTATCTTACAGTATGTTTTACATGGAAGCTACCTTGCTTGGACCAACAGTGTACAATCATGCACAACACACAGCCATGAAAAACTTACAAGTAACTACCTGACACTTGACTAACATTCACACTTGAAACATACTTAGGGAAATCAAACAGGCCTTACCGTGACCAGAAATCCATGGAAAGCTGATGTTCAGCAGTTATTCCGCGATCTCGTGGGAGGGGTTGTCAACATCATCAGTTTGACCATCTTCATCATCAGCACTGTCTTCATTGTCTCCATGAAGTGTAGGTGCTGCAAGCACTTCGGACACAGCATTGTGCGGATTCGCGCAGGAACTGCATTGGCATGCATCGGTGCAAGAAATGGAGGACTGTAGGCATGAGCACCGGCGCGTTGAACATCCAGTGGCGCAGGCACACCGGATGATCGCCATCAGCTCTGGTGGTGCAGGAGGAAGAAGACCCCACATGATCATGACATTAGAGTTGTCTACCCTCCATCCATGATCACTGATGCTGGGTAGGTCTGGGGATGCGACCAGTGCCCGTTTCCACACACCAGCCTGGTAGTTGGCCCGTTTGACGTGCTGCTCCAAGCTATCGGCGCATGGTGGGAGCTGAGCAGGGGGTGGGGACCGAGAGCAGAACGCCTTGTACCTGGCCTTGTTGATGCTCTCGAGTTCAGGGTGACCGTAAAGGTGGCAGACATACTTCTCCACTTCCTTCTGGAGGTTGACTGGCAGCACGCAATTGTCGCCCATGTGTGCTAACGCAATCTGGTGGCTTTGCTTGCTCTTAAGGACTTTCCACGCCTTCTTCTTTCCTATTCGGTAGAAGGAGCTGGTGCTGTCGCAGCCAGTGACCGCATGGAGGCCAAGCAAAGCTGAACACACCTGTGCTCCCAGCTTTTCAGCGACAGCAGAGATGTCCACGATGCGTGAGGCTGCCCGTCTGCCAGTCTCAAACAGCAATCGGGCTGGAATACTGGACGCTAGAGCAATGCACAAAACGAGGACGTCGGTGTCGGGTGACCGAATGACCACTGCCGAGTAGTCTGCACTTGCATGGTAGGCATGAAGCAGCATCCGCGTGTCGGCCTCCTCCTGTGTTGACCGGAGGTTTGGCACCTCTTCATACGCTACGTGGTCACCGTTGGCCTTCAGGAGGTAGGCCATGTCCCGGACTGTTATGACAACGCATCCCCCTTGCAGCAGCTGTGCGCACTCTGCAGATTTCCAGTGGTTGAAGAGGAACTGCATGAGCTCCTCCTTGTTGGCACCATTTTTCATGAACAATTTCCAGTTCCTTGGACATGGCTGGTCAGGCCGCAGAATTCTGGTGCGCACAGAGCCACCCGATGCACGCCGGCCTCTCTCAGCAGCCTTGATGGAGACATCCGGGTACCGATCGCCGACGAAGTCGACGCGCCAAGTTGTAGCCGCGCACTGCTTGCCTGCATCTGTGGCCTTTGCGAGGAGGTGCATGGCCAGTTTATTAAACGTGCGTGGCACGGACACAAGACCTTGTATGGTGGCCATTGCATCCAGCACAACAGCAGCACCCTCCGTAGGACGCGTGGCCAAGCATTGACGATGTTATTGCTCGCACTGAACGATATGCATTGGGTCAGTGGCTCCTTTTTCCCACTTCTTCTTTTTGACAGGTGCTGGCAGAATAGGCACAAATTTAAATCTGTCTGGCTCCCACTGGAACGGGTCCGCTTTTTGGGGGGCTCAACATCTCTTTGCTCAGGCTCGCTGTCATCACTGTCATCATCATCATCATCACCTTCACTGCCTTCGTCGCCACCAACAGCCTCGACGGGCCGGACAGACTCAGCAACGGCTGTCTTCTTCAAAGTCTTTTTGTTTGTGTACCACTTGTAGCAGGCTTTGTGGTATAGAACTTCGCCGCAAGTTTCTCTATCAAGATTTCCGATCGACATCCAAGTGTCATCTCTCTTCGTCTCAGCTGCATTCCATAGGGTAGTCCAGGTAGTCTCCGTCAAGCGCTTGAGAGGCTGATGAGCAGGAAAATTCGGGTTGTGACAAATGCATTTCACTCCTTCACCTGAAGCTTTCGCCAAGGAAACAGTTTCCAGCCCCAAATCGTCTGCCATGTCGGACAAGACCACTAACAACAGGAATCATAAACACTTGCACCTTCTTATCTGCCATCTACCTGTCTAGGTTGTCGGACAGATCGGCAAAGAAACTTAGAGAGGCCATGCGATCGGCATTGGATGAAAGCAAAAACACAATTGTCGAACCAGTCAAGTAAGTTTGAAATTTAGTCGTGGGCGGACGTCATCATCCTTTTCACTTGCGCAGAATTCGCATATGCGTGTTTTGAGCATGTGCTTAATTTGCACAGTGTTCGTCTTCGTATTCAAACAAGTCGCCGTAACTCCCTTCAGCCCCAACCCAGAAAAGGCACCCAAGCGCGAAATTGTTTGCCCTGCCGATCTCCAACACGGCCAACCACCCACGAAATGTTGGACTCAAATCGACACAGGAAATCAGAAACGAGCACTTTTTGAGAAACCGGCCAACTGACTAATAGGGCATGGGTGGTGTCGAAGGGCTTTCCACAGGTGCAGTGAGACGGCAACCGGGGAGGGGTCCAGCCGTAGCGCAGACATAGGGCATCCCGGAAGCCAGCCTTGTGGATGGTAAACTGGAACCGGCGAGATGGCCGACTAGTGAGCCAACTGGAGGCACCTTTCTCTGCGGCTAGATCCAGAGTCCGCCTGTGGTCGTCACTCAGGGTATCCCTGAGGGAGGAGAGGGCCATTGCCTAATCTTGGCGATTAGCTGTGCGTTGGGCCGCCTTGGCTGCCTTGGTGGCAGCAACAACTTCCTCGATGGATTCCTCCTGTCGAAGGAGCTGCTCGACTAGAGGTCTGGTGACAGCCGTAGACATCACCTGCTCAGGTATTCAAATTTGTGCGGCTTTGAGCAGCGCATGGGGTGCGTGTTGTTCGAACCTCGAAATCAAAAGTCGACGATTTCGCGAGGTTGTGCACAGCTCCGCGATGGCCAACTACACAGGTACCAAAGGGGCTGCCTACCAGCATACAAACTTTCAGCTTGTCAGCATAAAAAGGAAACGTAAAACAGGCTTTTGAAAATCGGCAGTCAGACTAATACCGTATTTTTCGGAGTATAGTGCGCGCCTTTGTATAACGCGCACCCCCAATCTTCATCGGGGGTGCGCACTTCAATCTTCATTGAAGTACAATCATGCATTTCATATTCGGAGCATACTGCTTAGTGCGCATCTGCGATTTAGGGCCTAAAATAGTACATCTAAAGTGCGCGCACTCCGGAAAATACGGTAGATGTATGGTACATGTATTATAATTATTATGGTTGTATACATGTAGTCAGGAGCACGCCTTGTATTAAAGGGGAAGTATACCCTAAAATCAAATTTTCACCAGTTGTAGTCTTCTGGGTGCTGAGTCGAATGGTCTTGGTCCGAGGAAGCTGCGACGCTCCCTTCCTACTTGAATCCCAATCGAACTCGCGCACTTCCACCGAAACTGGGTGACTGCGCCCTACTAGATGGGGATTTGTATGCAAAATGTCACTAAAAGCGCCATTTCGTTCTTATAAAAGTACGGATGACCGCGATTGGCCCATATGTTGTAGTCTTTTGGACGCTGAGTCGACTGGTTTTGGTCCGAAAAGGCTGCGATGCAGCGTTCCTCCTTTATTCCCAATCGAACATGGTTGAACAAGCGGTCACGTGCTCCTGGGTGCCCAAATCACCTGGTCACCACGCCAGCAGGTGACAACTTTCACACCAAGGTTCAACTCGAGTTCAACTCGAGTGACATGACTGCACCCAAAAAAGGTCAAACAGGCTAGTAAGTTGTACCCTGCAGGCACGGTGACCAGCTGACTGGTGTACGCAGGAGCACGTGACCGCTTGTTCAACCATGTTCGATTGGGAATAAAGGAGGAACGCTGCATCGCAGCCTTTTCGGACCAAAACCAGTCGACTCAGCGTCCAAAAGACTACAACATATGGGCCAATCGCGGTCATCCGTGCTTTTATAAGAACGAAATGGCGCTTTTAGTGACATTTTGCATACAAATCCCCATCTAGTAGGGCGCAGTCACCCAGTTTCGGTGGAAGTGCGCGAGTTCGATTGGGATTCAAGTAGGAAGGGAGCGTCGCAGCTTCCTCGGACCAAGACCATTCGACTCAGCACCCAGAAGACTACAACTGGTGAAAATTTGATTTTAGGGTATACTTCCCCTTTAAACATGCTGTCAAAATCGAACAACATGTACGTAGACTACATGCCAGTCCGGGCGTCAGCACGTAGCACTCCAATCTCCATCCATGTCGACTGTCCAGCTCTCTTTTGCACTTTCTTTTTTCTTTTGAAAAAAGAGTTCTGACATTATATCTGCACTGTAAAAAAAATGAAAAATCAGGAAATCCTGGGAGCTGATTTGGACGTAATCATGGCAGTGTTCTCGCTTCGTTTCCACAGCAAGTATTGAAGTAGCCAGCCAAGCCAGCAAGGACGGAGGAGGAATTTTTGACCATTGCCATTGGCAAATAATTCGCATTGGTAATCGATCAAAATAGACCCTCATAAATCTTGAGCACAGCATGGAATGACCGGCGACATTTCCATTCAAAGGACGAGGTACGTTGTAGTTGTCAGCTAGCGCAGGACATTAGTATTTTAGTGGTTTCTTTCCTCGTGACCCTCACTAGGCCTCAGGCTTCAAATTATCACGGAATGGGCCGGCCGGCTGACGTGACGAGCCTCTGACGGCGGGTTCCAACTAACTAATTACTTACTAGGCTCTTCGTCGCAGCAGTGTGGCATCTTCCAAACGGACGAAACCGCCTTGTTTTCTGAGTTGCGGAGTTGCGCGGTTCTTGCTCAGGACAGGGCCGGCCCGCGAGCTGCACGAGGAGCCGCCACAGCATCACAGGGGGTGGGCGAACAGGGATTAGTAGATCTACTGTGTAGTCTGCTGCTGACTCGACCACGCTGCTCGCCACGGTGGATGTCGCACTGGGAGTGAGAGAAGCGAACTCGGATTCGGACGATGGGAGCTCGCCAGTCGTTCCCGACAGTGGACCTGCGTGGTCGTGTTGCAATCGTAACCGGTGCTAACTCCGGTACGGGCTATGAGACTACGAAAGCCCTGGCCAGGATGGGGGCCAAGGTCATCATGGCCTGCAGATCACAGAGCAGAGTAGAGCAGGTAAGAGCTGTGTCAAGTACAGTCGACCTACCCTTATAACGATATTTGCGTCACACCAAGAAATATTGTTATAAGGGTAATATTGTTATAGGGGTAACTGGTTCATTTCATACACATACGTCATAATGCATGAATTCTGTTCATTTTTTACACTCTTCATAGCATAAAAAACTGACGTACATGCACATTATGTGCACAGCAAGGTGCCCACTGGTGCCCCCATTGCATTTCGTCATGTCCCAGTGACTTATCAAGTGAAGCTTGCCCTACCTGGATATTGGTCTCTACATGCTGCCTGCTAGATATTGTTATAAAATGGAAAATGTCGATTGGTCAGCCCATTTTATATCGTTATAGGGGTAATATCGTTATAGCAATATTGTTATAGAGGTAAGGCATTGTATACACAAGTCAATGGAGTGATTTGGTTTGACAGAAAAATATCGTTATAAGGGTAATATCGTTACAGGGGTTATCGTTATAAGGGTAGGTTGACTGTAAAAGGATGACCTGCTCCCATATGCATGTACATGTACCTGTAGGGGACTACCCCTGAGATTGAGATTGAGTAGGGGACTGCCCCCATGATTTGCAGCTTGCTGAAGGCCACTTGGACTCCCGCAAATGCCAATGGCAGAGTTTCATGCCAGGTGACTAACCCTAAAATCTTGTACAAGAGCCGCACTTGAATAGAAGCCGCCCTGGAGTAGAAGCCGCACTTTTGGAAATGTTTTAAATCGCAGGCCGCATGCGTAAGCCGGTCCTTGTATAGCAGCCGCTGCTTCAAAATGCAGCACTACGCTCACTCCTAGTCCTACTGTCGTGGACATGGAAATCCGGCCGCACGTCTAGCGGCCCCAGGGCGCTGGCCATGCAGCTGTGGACAAGCGGTACACACATGCATTTATGCCCTGTAGGGCGCTGCATGGTTGGATTAACATGTGCACTGCAGTCTGCATGCAGCGTTCTGTACGCGCTGCGGGCGCCGGCCCCGGTCAATCGACCGCATTTCCATGTCCACGACAGTAGATCAGTATGATCATACAGGCTCTTATATTTCTAAGTATTACAAAATAATTGAGAGGCTTTGAATCGTTTTTATCAAAATCTAAATATTTGCCGGGTTGGAAGGTGGGGAGTATGAAAAAAAATTTTAAATCATAGAGGCTACGCTACAGCCATTGTGGCATGTGTAAGGCGTGTGCAGGTGAACTTGTGATGTAGATCAGATATCAACGGAGGAAATGTGTAGAAAACATGCGTAAACAACAAACCCCGGATGGTGTTGAAAAGGTTGTGCCGACGGTAGCCAGAACACCACTGCATGTATTGAGGGTTCACTGTAGCAACAGAAGGAGACCATGTGACCAAACAATGGGTGCATATCTGATCATCATTTTGCAACAGAAGCTTCTTTGTAATTTACACTCATACCTCGATTATCCAGACCCCAAAGTTACGGGCACTTCAGTCTACCGGGCAGGCAGGCACCCTTTGGGCGAGTTGCAGTGGAAATATTACTACTCTTTTGTCACTTTTTGTGGAAGTAGTGACGTCATAATTATGCCATATCTATGGCCTTTCCCCATACAAATGTTTGTGATTCGGAGTTACGGACATTTCAAATTTACGTGCACTGCTCGCCGGCTCGGTCCCGGACCGCCCGGATACACGAGGTTTGAGTGTATTGTGTGTAATGCTGATGTTCTTGTCACAATATAGGCAATGGAGAGAATGCGGAAAGAGCTGCCAGGTCAAACGCTGGACGTGGCGTATGTCAAGCTAGACCTGGCATCCATGTCCTCCACCGTACAATGTGCTGAGCAGTTCATGAGTGAGCATGATCACCTGCACATACTCTGCTGCAATGCGGGCATCATCGGACACCAATTCGGTGAGTCACTGAGTGCTTACTAGGTGTTGTGAACCCTCTAAGATTCTCTAAATTGTCAGGATCGTACGACCACACGGCACGAGGACAACTCTTTCCTTTACACAGTATATTTCACTCCATCGAATAATTAACAATGAACACTAATAACACCAGCTATTTATAGCATGCAGAAACAGCGTACATGCAAAACATAAGCATATAAAACTGGACATAACAGCGTATACAGCAAAACGCACACAACGCATATAGCGTATGCCATGCAGCAACATCAGCGGTACGGCGGAGTCGAAATACAACATTTCAACGAATACAATGCCATAAGCGCGAAGGCCTTTCCCAATTGAGAACTGGTGGTTTACAACATTCTCCCCACCAAAGGGCTTCTCACCGCCGTACAACAATGCACACAAGTCAAAAACGATCCGGGGCTCTGACTACGCGCCCAGAACGCGTCATCTCCTGCTGCCGTGGTGGTGGTAACGGTGCTGGCGGTTCATATGCTGGCTGCTGAGGGACGATAGCAGGTTGAGCGGTATCGGCAAGCCCAGGAGCCACGTCCTGTGACGATACTTCTAATGGCACTAACCTTTGGATCGGCCTCAACAGGGTACTGGTACTCAACTTAACCTTGGCAACACGACGCTTGCCATCTCGACCAGGGAATAACTCGATGATCCGTCCCAAACGCCAGAACTGTTTGCGCTTGGTATCATCGAGAACAAAGACAACATCACCCACAGCTAAAGGGCGCGACATGGTCTGTTGGTGTTTGTTCAGCTGACTGAGGTACTCCACCTCCCAACGATTCTTGACATGCTCCAGTGTCCGACTGAGGTAACGCAATCTCGATGACATCTGCGCAGCGTCCAGGGTACCTGCTGGCTTCTCTGACGACATCCAGATGTCACCCATCATCATTGCAGGGGTTACTGGTGGCTCATCCAGGCTATCAGACACATACGTTAGCGGACGACTATTCACCACTGCTTCAACCTCATACAAGAGGGTCTCAAGCTCCTGGACCTTCAGAAACGCTGTTCCCATTACCTTTTTTAAGGCACTCTTCACTGTACCAACCATTCGCTCATAGAAGCCTCCATGCCATGGTGCAGCTGGAGGATTGAACATCCATGGCACACTCAGTTTGTCAGATGCCGCCTTGAACGTTGTAGCGTTGTCAGACCTGATCCGAGACGGCAAACTACGTCTCGCGACAAACTTCCGAAATGCCATCAAGAATGACTCGGTACTTAAACTATCGACCACCTCCAAGTGAACTGCTCTGGTGGTGGCACACACAAACAATGCTATCCATACCTTCGGAGATGACTCACCACGGCGCACGTACAGCGGACCAGCATAGTCGATGCCGGTAGTTGCGAACGGCCTCTCGTGAACAACTCGGTCTTCTGGCAGCGGCGGGCAGACTTCTGAGGCAGCCTTAGCCTTGTAGCGGCGGCATGTAACACATCGCTGAGTAATGTTGCGTAGCGCTCGTCGACCACCGATAATCCAGAATTTCTGACGGATGAACGACAAGACTCCTTCTACACCTTGGTGCATCCTTTCAACATGCTTTTTCTCCAACAGCAACTCGGTCAGATGATGTTTGCCTAACAGGACTGGGTGCTTGGCTCCATACGCCAACTCGCTGTGCTGAAGTCGTCCCCCGGCTCTGAGCACTCCATGCTCATCTAGAAACGGTGCAAGCTGATACACCTTCGACCCGGGCTTCACTGGTTGACCTTGCTTGATCAGCTCAAGATCCTCAGCGAAACATGCGGCTTGAACGATGCGGTACAATACGTTGTCTGCTGCAAAATAGAGTTCAGCACGAGGCTCAGTGTGCTTCCACTGCAACATCCAAGTCACCATGCCCTGTGCCCTCGACCATTTACTGAATCGGAGCCACCATTCCTTATCAGATTCTCGACTACAGGTGGTGGCTGACACTCGTACTTCTACACTGGACTCATCTGTAGCTGCGGTTGAGGATGCGGTGGGCCAGTCATTGGGCTCCGTGATCCAGGTTGGTCCGCCCCTCCAGAACGGACTACGGATCTGCTGTGCACTACTCCCACGCGACGGTAAATCTGCTGGGTTGTGAAGGCCCGGGCAATGGTTCCACACAATGCCGACCTTCTTCGATATCTCTTGGACTTGACTGACGCGGTTAGCCACAAATGTTTTCCATTTGTACGATGGATTACTGATCCAATGAACGGTAGTGAGACTGTCAGTCCAGCCATAGACTTGCGTGACGGTCACACGCAGCTCCTTCACCACAAACTCAGCGTAGCGAGCCGCTAGACATACTGCTTGTAACTCAAGGCGGGCTAACGTGGGCGGAGACACAGGTGCCACTTTGGCCTTGGCAAATACCAAGTGCGACTGTCCATTGACGACTGCATACAAACAACATCCAAACGCTTTCTCACTGGCATCGGCGAAGGCATGAAGCGCAATCGGCGTCTCAAGAGTGCAACAAATCCAACGTGGTATGTCAATGCTCACCACTTCGGCCAACTCTCCCCACCATTGCGCACATGCGGCTGCGATGCCATCAGGCAACTTATCATCCCAGTCGCCTCCGACTTTCCAGGCTTGCTGTAGCAGTATCTTTCCCGGCACAACTGCCGGTGCTGCTAGACCTAGCGGATCAAACACTGATGCAACACACTTGAGGAGGGATCGCCGGGTCCAAACAGACGGCCTATCGGACTCGCCTAGCGCTGCTATGCTGAGCAAGTCATCACTGGTTTTCCATTTCAGACCGAGAACTTTATCTCCGGCCTCTGGATCGCACGGGATTTCGTTGCCTCGCCACTTGCGTAACTCCATGCCAGCATCCGTAAGCACACGCACGCTGAACTCTTGCATCTCCTTAGCTTCCGAGGCATTTGAGACACTAGAGACCAAATCGTCAACGTAGAAACTCGTGAGCAAGAGATCAATACGATCTCGCTCTTTGGGTGCAGACAACGCCCGTAGCTCCTTCAAGTGATGCTGAATCACCGCAGTAAGCATGTACGGCGAGCAGTTTACGCCAAATGGCAGTTTCGTTAGCCTCCAGGTTAACAGTTCATCGCTGTCGCTTCGACCGGGCCACAAGAAACGCAAGTACGGACGGTCTTCGGGATTAACCGCGACCATGAAGAAAGCCTTGCGGATGTCCGCTTGCAGCGCGCTCTTATATTCACGGAACCGTAATAGCATACCTGCGAGACTCGGCAATAGCGACGGTCCAGGGTCAACCATGTCGTTCAACGACTTGCCATCTGGAGCCGTCGCCGAGGCATTGAACACCACTCTTAACTTCGTGGTTGCAGCGTGCTCGCGGAACACACCATGATGCGGTACATAGTACCCGGCATCGCTCTCACATGGCTCCAGCTCAATTGCTCCAAGCTCGCGGTACTCCCTGATCAGCACATCATCATAGAGCGCACGCTTCCCATTCCTCTTCAGCTTTTCAAGAAGCCGCGTTGCGATGACTCTAGCTTGAGCAAAGTTATCCGTTGGCCGACGCTCATTTCGCCACAAGAGACCCACTTGGTACCCGCTGCCCTGGCGACATAGCGGGAAAGATGGCAGGTGCTGATGTTGTTCTGGAGGTTCATCCAACTGCCATAGTTTGTCGATGTGGGCTGTGACACATGACACGGTTACCGGCTGACTGTTTCGACTTGGTGCAGACGCTGGACCAGATAATACATTACCTATCTCTGTGTTCCACACCGTCTCACCATTAACTTCCTTCTTGCTGTGCAGTACCGCGTTGATATAGTCTGCACCAATCAGCATATGTATTTCGTCTGATGTCCCTTGTTGAGGCTTGTCACTCAGCTCTACTCCCCAACTGTGCCACTGCGCAATGGTCTGCGGACTTGCGCACTTCAGGTCCAGCTCAAGCGTTGGTTTCACGAACGCGCGTACCCGAATGCTAGCGGAGCTACCCTGGATCGTGATGGCGTACTTATCCATGCGCTGTTGGGTTGGTTCCGCGCCGAACGGCTTCACCTCTACATTTTCAACCCCAACGTGTTCTGCATCGATTGCTGACACCAAAGCTGCAGTCACGAATGACGCCTCAGCACCCGAGTCCAGGAACACGCGAACCTTCGCGTTTCGAGTTCTTCCCTCAACTCGTGCCACTCCGGTCATCAGCCGCACACTTGGCGAGTGTAGACAGCACGACCCAACATTCTTCTCCGTAACTATCTCAGTCGGTTTCTCCCGGCTGTAACCTGCTCTTTCCAACACATCATGTATTAGCAGGTGGTGTTTCCTCTGGCATTTCGTGCATCTCGAGCCTGACCGACATTCTCTGGCCATATGGCCATACTTAAGGCAGTTCCAGCAGAGTCTCTCTCGCTGCAGAAAACCCTTTCTCCCTTCCAGTGGCAGCGACTTTAGCTGCTTCTCTGCATCTGCGACCGATATCGCCATGCACTGTGCCGACGCCGTGGGCCTTGGCACGGATCGTTCTACTGGCTTCCTGGCAGTATCACCCTGTCGTCCGTGCGCGACCTGGTAAGACGCGCCGTGCTCCTGTACCTGGCGCAGTGACATCCCGTAGCACTGCCGTTCGACCAGGTACGTCTTCATCTCAGGTCCGCATTGCTCCAAGATTACCTGCTTTGCCATTGCTTGCAGCACCGGGGACATTTTTCCTATATCGGCGCTATACTTGGTGTCCACCTCGCCATCTTCTGTCATAGCGAGTGTGGCCCACACCTCTACCTCTCGGCAAACACGGACAACGTATTGATGAAACGACTCATCTGACCGCTGCTTGCCTGTCAGCAATGTCTTCCACGCTTTATCCGGAGTCTTTCCGAGCGAGGCAAGCAACTCTCGTTTTGCTTCCTCGTAATTATTGCATCCAATACATATCCTCTCCGCTTTGCTACCCGCTAGCGCGATGCGCAGTCGCAGCAGCCATTCGCTTTCTTCGAACTCGTTCTTGGAACAGATGTCCTCGAACAGGTCAAGATAACGCTCCAATGGCTGCGTTCCATCATATGAGGGGATTTTCATCACCGGTTGACGCCCACCGCTGTGACTGGGAGATTCCTCTGTACCTCCCATCGTGGCTTTACCCTCACCCTCCTGCGCATTGGCGATGCGCTCGTTAATCTCCTTTAGTGTTTTGGCAAACTCGGTGCGGAGCGCCTCCTCTCGCCGTCTGGCACTGCGCTCCTCACGCTCCGCGTACTGTTGGAGCCTCTGCTCAACATGTACCTTCAACAACTCGCCTTCTAATCCTAACCGCTCTCCATTGTCGATAAAGCTGGCTTCCAAATTGTTCCATAGTTCCTCTGCCATGCTCGCTCCTATCCTGGCGTGGTCGCCAAATGTTGTGAACCCTCTAAGATTCTCTAAATTGTCAGGATCGTACGACCACACGGCACGAGGACAACTCTTTCCTTTACACAGTATATTTCACTCCATCGAATAATTAACAATGAACACTAATAACACCAGCTATTTATAGCATGCAGAAACAGCGTACATGCAAAACATAAGCATATAAAACTGGACATAACAGCGTATACAGCAAAACGCACACAACGCATATAGCGTATGCCATGCAGCAACATCAGCGGTACGGCGGAGTCGAAATACAACATTTCAACGAATACAATGCCATAAGCGCGAAGGCCTTTCCCAATTGAGAACTGGTGGTTTACAACACTAGGCGCGAGTGATGTCGCCATGTTTGTGCCGAGGGGAGAGAGGTATCCACGTGTCTGCGCCGGGGGGGGGGGGGGGGGGGGTGCATGTGTCTGTACCGGGTGACGGCATGCATGTGTCTGTGCCGGGGGGGGGAGACATGCATGTGGTGTCTGTGCCTAGGGCAAGTCAAAAATATGCCCCAGCTAGACAATTTCATGAACGCCGTTTCATCCGCATTCAACGCAGTTAACGTCCAGCCGTAGCCATCAGCCCAGTTTATACGGTATGCTTGCGCTACTTAAGTAATGTCTGACATGTGTGTGTGTGTGTGTGTGTGTGTGTGTGTGTGTGTGTGCGTGTGTGTATGGTGGTGGAGGGGGGGGGGGGGGGGGAGGAGTATGCTCTTGGCTGAGCCCGAATGTCTAGTCACCCTAGTCCTGTGCAGTGGGTTGTAAAAGTACAGTGCTGCTCAATGAAATCCGAACGAGTCACTCGAGTACGCGCCGAGCGTAACGCAGCCCTGGATCTCCAAACACTGTGCTGGGGAATGGTGCAAGGCGCAAACGTGAGTAACACGACTGGATTTCATGGAGCAGCACTGTAGTTGTCCCGTGCACTGCCTGCTACCGTAATTCTCTCCCCGTTCGCCTTTTGTTTCAAATCTTTATTCTCACGATGGCCTCTGGCCAATAAGAGATCAGACATTTGTTTTTTTTGTTGTTCTTGTTGTTGTTGTTGTTGTTGTTGTTGTTGTTGTTGTTGTTGTTGTTGTCGTTGTTGTTGTTGCTGTTGGCTGCAGAGCTGACTGAGGACAAGATAGAGTCCGTATTCCAGGTAAGGACGATAATGGCGGCAGCGTTTTGAGCAGGAGTATATTGTGCGTCAATGCTCTACTTTGTAACGACAGTGACCTGATGCCGTCCCTTCTCTCTCTCTCTCTCTCTCTCTCTCTCTCTCTCTCTCTCTCTCTCTCTCTCTCTCTCTCTCTCTCTCTCTCTCTCTCTCTCTCTCTCTCTTCTCTCTCTTTCTCTCTCTTTCTCTCTCTCTCTCTTTCTCTCTCCCCCCCCCCCTCCCCCTGGAATCACATCTTATCACTCATCTGTGTTTTAGAAGTCTGCTTTCTACTCACCTCCCACCGCTTAGGAGCTGTATCTGCGCCTTGATCCAAGAGGGTGGTGGCGTTCCTGCGAATGCGGAAAACTGGGCCTTTGGCCGAGTCTCACGCGAACCGTGAATTTTTTTTCTTTTTCTAGTGATTGTAAAACATGAATCCAAGTTCCAGTAAATTTAGTCAGTTGTGATGGATACTTCTGTCGTGGGCATTGGAATAACCGGGGCCGGCACCCTTACCACGCTAGCGTGTACATGCACTGTAGTTTGCGTACAAACTGTAAAAACGAACCGGCAGTAAGTACCCAAGGCTGCAAGGCCAGCGCCCTGCGGCCGTTTGACTTCTCAACGGATTTCAATGTCCACAATACAGGTCGTCCCTCGTTAATACATAATCTCTGGGACTTGACAAATGTTATGTATTAACGGGGTTTATGTACTAAACGAAAGTGTACATAACTTGCTTGTGTACCAGAATTTTTTCACTTTTTTCAACTTTTCTCAGCGTTTCTTGCTACCATGACTAGGGAGCGAGATATTCTTGATTCCCTCAATATAACATAAAAATTATGTTATAACGGTCACAGTCGAGTCAGCGAAGATTCTACAGTTTACATGATAGCATGCCAGCCGCGCCTGTATAGTCACTCGGAAAGAAAACAGAGCTTTCTCGGCTTGTGATGTGCGCTCTGATTTCTGAGCTAATTGCGTCCACAAGTAGAAACCAGAACACATGTGCCTCCACTGGAAGGCCGAAAGACCAACAAATTATGTATTATTGAGGTAGGTGGCGTGCGGGTCCGGAGAAATGTTATGTACTAATGGGGTTTATGTACTAACGAATTATGTACTAACCGACAAAATTTGTATGGAAGTGACCACGTTTCGTCCGGGACTTGAGATTTCTGATGTACTAACTGGGTTTATGTACTAACCGGACTCGTATTAACGGGGGACGACCTGTAGTTGGCTATCATGTTTAGAAATAGCCCACTCAAACATTCTATTCCTCCCAGGGCGGACCGGATTGACTTGCTGTAATAGCAGGGCAGCACACAATGCAATTTTAGCTTGCAACATTGTGTAGTGTGGCTGGAGGGATGAGGAACCCAACGTGACCTTTGACCCATGACCCTGTGACCTTTGACCCATGACCCCGTGACCATTGACCTTAATTAATGTTATGGTTTGGTTTTTATTATTTTAGTTCGTTGCCTCAACAGTACAAAGTACATAATATCAAGAGGGACGAACGAAAAGAGAAAGTAAAACAGAGCAGAAATGACCACTGACCTCTCCGGAATACTATCGTACTGCAATGGAATACGGTACTGGCGCCAGCCTCATGCACTGCACCATGTGCTTTTAGTGCAGCTGCAGAGCATGCAGTACTGTCGGTCGCCAAATGACTGGGGGGGGGGGGGGGGGGGGGGGCAGCCTCCTAGCCTAGGCCGTGCTTATGAATTTTTCAAGTTTTTTTGTTTGTTTTTTAGTATGTTCACATACCCAGCTCGAAAATAACAAAAAAAGACAATGGTACTGAGACTAGGACAACTACTGAGCAGGGGCTGCAGCGTACAGTGTTGCTCAATGAAATCCAGTCGCTTCACTCAAGTACATGCACGCTCCGGGCGTAGCGCAGGCGTAGACCTGCGAACACTGGGCTGCGGAATGACGCAGGGCGCGCACTTGAGTGACGCGACTGGATTTCATTGAGCAGCGCTGTACTTCAGTTGACGCACAGTTGAGTCGCCGTGTACACATTAGTTTGCTGTGCTTGGTGAAATCGTAGCCTGTTTTTTCTCGGCACTCCGTTCGTCCACACCCGACAGTACTGTAATAGTATGGCGCACACAACGTAGGCTGCAATGTGTCCAGCTCCGACGCAGATTGCACTCTTCACTAGCCGCTACTTCAGTACATGTACATGTACATGCACCGTAGGAACTCGCTCTTACGTCATAACACTTCCATGTATGGAACACTCCTGTGCGTGTATGCCTGACACTACGGCACTGGTTTTATGGCAAGATGTGTGTTCTCCATGATTTCTTCAAGAACATACATCTTTTCTTAATGCGCGCAAGCTCCACTGCAGCTACTTCATTACATGAAAAACCTTACACACACCATCCTCAAATCAAGTGGTCTCTTCGTTGCAAATTACGATATCTCAATCGATCGAGATATTGTAGTTTGCAACGAAGAGACCACTTGATTTGAGGATGGTGTGTGTAAGGTTTTTCATGTAACGAAGTAGCTGCAGTGGAGCTTGCACGCATTAAAGGGGAAGTTAAGGCAAAAAAATTCACCAGTTGTAGTCTTCGGGGTACTGAGTCGAATGGTCGTGGTCCGAGGAAGCTGAGACGCTCCCTTCCTACTTTAATCCCAATCGAACTCGCGCACTTCCACCAAAACTGGGTGACCGCGCCCTACGAGATGGGGATTTGTATGCAAAATGTCACTAAAAGCGCCATTTCGTTCTTATAAAAGCACGGATGACCGCGATTGGCCCATATGTTGTAGTCTTTTGGACGCTGAGTCGACTGGTTTTGGTCCGAGAAAGCTGCGATGCAGCGTTCCTCCTTTATTCCCAATCGAACATGGCTGAACATGCGGTCACGTGCTCCTGGGTGCCCAAATCACCTGGTCACCACGCCAGCCGGCGACAACTTTCACACCAAGGTTCAACTCGAGTGACAGGAGTGCACCCAAAAAAGGTCAAACAGGCTAGTAAGTTGTACCCTGCAGGCACGGTGACCAGGTGACTGGTGTACGCAGGAGCACGTGACCGCTTGTTCAACCATGTTCGATTGGGAATAAAGGAGGAACGCTGCATCGCAGCCTTTTCAGACCAAAACCAGTCGACTCAGCGTCCGAAAGACTACAACATATGGGCCAATCGCGGTCATCCGTGCTTTTATAAGAACGAAATGGCGCTTTTAGTGACATTTTGCATACAAATCCCCATCTAGTAGGGCGCAGTCACCCAGTTACAGTGGAAGAGCGCGAGTTAGACTACAACTGGTGAAATTTTGATTTTTGCCTTAACTTCCCCTTTAAGAAAAGATGTGTGTTCTTCAAGAAAGCGTGGGAGCGTACATACATCTTGCCGTATTATTAAAATCTGGTGTCATGTTTTCCGGCGTACACATGCAGGAGTGTTCCATACATGGCAGTATTGTGTCATAAAAGCCGGTTCTTACGGTACATGTGCTTGTATGTAAAACCGGAACATTTCGGTGGAGATGTACTTTCGGAAACTTCGGTGCAGGTAATCTTTGCCTAAAATAAAACGAGACCTAAAATTCACCTATGCCATGCCACACAGTGTGCAAAATGCATTTTTGGATCTGGAAAACTGGTAAACTGAAATTTTCGCGCTACCGAGCCGGTGATTTTGGGAAATACCGAAAATGTGACACCACCGAAAATTCCCGGCTTTCAGTACTGTCTTATCCCGGTCGCGTGCTTCCTCACAGACCAACTACCTGTGCCATTTCCTGCTGATTGCTCGCCTCGTGCCGGCCATGGCGAAGTGCGGTGCGGATGCACGCATAGTCTCCGTGTCGTCCACTGGCCACGTCTTCGTTGGCAACATGGCCACCGGCAAGACCAACTCCCGGGAAGCGTTCAACCGTCTCGGCGTCTACGCCAACACCAAGCTGTACCAGGTGAGGGTCGGAACCGCACTGTCTTCTAACATCTGTGACACGACCACCATGCAGGGACAGCCATGTTGGTTACAACTCCGCACAAACCCTTGCATCTATGGGTCACAATGTGACATGATGTCGGCCATGTTGGTTCCACTGTCCACATGCCATGATCACTTTCTGCACAAACTTGGTCACATGACCAACTGACGTGAAACCACTCTTTACAGCAATTTCACAAATTATTGGTACTTTCGGTGCATCTGTTTCAAACTTGCATCTGTTTCAAGCTTTTTGTAAAGCTTCGATAACCGAACCACCACAAACATACAATCCAATAGGGAACTGCTTCCCTGTACCTAAAATTTCTGCTCACCTAAACCTGGCCTTTTTCTCTCACGCCTTAAATTTTGAGCACCTAAAATTCCTGAGATTAGAGTACCGTGAATAGTTTTTAAAGTTTTTTAATTAAAGTAGTAGATGCGTTTCTGTAAGGATAAAACTACAGTAAGACCTGTGTTTGCCGGAGCCTGTAGCAAGTAGCAAGCAGAATTCTGCGGTGACCGGACACATGTTCATGCACTAAGTGCTGTGCATCTAACGTACATCCCTGTACCGAGTGGAGTCCGGTATTGACCGGAGAGATTTTCATTTACCAAAGTGCTGTGGATCTAAATTGTAGGCTGGATAAAGTGGAATTCTGTCATATCCGGACTGTTGGTGTACGCGCGCGCGTGTGTGCGTGTATGTGCGTGCGTGTGGTTGTCGCTGCGCAGGTAATGATGACGGCGGTGTTGCAGCGTCGCCTACGGGACACGTGCGTGACGGTCACGAGTGTCCACCCGGGAGATGACGTGCATGAGGAGATTGGTTCGCAGGCGTGGCTTGACGGCTTCACAGCAGTG
Organism: Sycon ciliatum; assembly: GCF_964019385.1. Taxonomy (NCBI): domain Eukaryota; kingdom Metazoa; phylum Porifera; class Calcarea; order Leucosolenida; family Sycettidae; genus Sycon; species Sycon ciliatum. The sequence continues at coordinate 29,724,950 of NC_088648.1, forward strand.
GGTGAGTAACCTCTGCCTGGGAGTAGCTGGGCATCAAACGTACCTAGCCAGAGTGCTCAGACTGACAAGTCAATGCAATCTTTTTAGAGATTTCTAATAATATTCTACATGACCAATAAGAATGGCCTGGGCTACAACACTGAGACCCGAGAAGTTCTTCAGCACCCGACAGTGCTGTATGTCTTAACTTTGCAGAGTACACACTAGGCAAGCTCCACTGTACAGTCATGGAGATTAATCACATCCGAACAAATGCTGCTGGCCGAAAGCACAGCGTACAGCTCAGCCGTCTATATAGGTTATGCGATGACATCATCAGTTGAGATGCCGTGGTGATGTCGTGCACTCGCGGCACAGCGCTGCGCTAGCACTAGCGACTCACGCTGCATAGATAGCGCCCGTTATAAACTCCGCTGATTCACACTGTGTGCTTATACAGTAAAACCTGTCAAGGCAACCACTCTGATACGGCGACCACCCACCCCAGAAGACCACCATAACCAGGACCAAGGGATGCTATTTCCAGTCAAATGACCCTGGATAAGGAGACCACCTGGTAACAGAGACCACATGTTGCAGGTCCCTTGAGCGGTCGTCTTAGACAGGTTTCACTGCACTGCCCATTACACGGAGACAGCAAGGGCAATCAAGGGCAATCAAGGGCAGCAAGGGCAATCAAGGGCAGCAAGGGCAGCAAGGGCAATCAAGGCGTTTTAGTCGCTACTCAGAGTTTCATGCTTTCGCAATCATCAGGCAACATAGTGCCCATTAGATAATCCGCTGACTCATCCCGTGGAATTCAATCGCGTAACATCTGCTCTGCTTGTATTCATGTGTGTGCCGCCGCGCAGGTAGACTACCATCTCCCGCTAAAGCAGCTGTGTCTATCATTTACGCCTGCGTCAGTCCGCAGCTAGCGGGTCACCCGCCGGTTTTCATGGCCAAGTGCCGACCGTACGTGGAAAGCGTCGAGGCAAGGTGCGGTGTTCATTCTGCATTTGCCGCACTGATCATAAATCCTTTTTATTAATAATAATAAAAAGGAGTATGATCAGTGCGGCAAAAATTATTATAATGATTAGGCCGAGTAAAAAAAATTACTAGATGATCGTCCTTTTTTTTGGAAAAATCGGGGAGGGCGGGAGGATTTTATTTTTATTTTTTTACTTTTTACCCTCTCATGCACACAGTGTACACAACAACATCAAGGTTTTTTTTCTCTTTTTTTCTTTTTTTTTCTTTTTTTCTTTTTCTTTCTTCAGCAGATCGATACTGACGTTGTGATATACTAGTAGTATGTGGTCCATATAGTAAAGAAAGTATTAAACAAAGAGCAGTTGCAGTAGAGACAGTGTAGATGATGCACACACGGTAAAAAACCAACGATTTCGGCAAAAACTCACGATTTAAAAAATAAAATATTTCTTGGGGCGCTGACAAAAACTGGGGCGGACGGGGACGATCATCTAGCTTTTTTTTTTACTTGGCCTTATGCATGCATGTGTGACCCTATCTGTACATCGGCATGTGTGTCCCTATTAACTTTGTACATCGGCATGTCCCTCTCTATGTACATCGGCATGTCCATATTATGTACATCGGCATGTGTGTCCCTATCTGTATGTGTGCATGTGTAACCCTATCTATGCGCCTGCATGTGTAACCCTATCTATACGCATGCATGTGTAAACCCATATGTACATCGGCATGATTGTGTACATGATGTGTATGCGATTTTCGGCATTTCGGAACGGCCAAAAAACTTTGCGACGATCCCTAAGTAAGGCCATAGGACGCCAGGGGACAGGAATAAGGACTGAAACGCCAGCAAATGTGGGATTGTGAATTCGGAAATATGATTGTGTGAAGCAGCAAGACAGCCTTTAGGGATCGTCGCAAAAGCTCATCGTTCATTTCGTACTTGGACCCCCTCCGAAATGAACGCAGCTTGCTGTGCTGGACGACGAAAATCGCATTCATGTCATGTACGGCTCAGTTGACCATCGTAGAATAAGCCGCACGGGTTTTTGGGAGTGGATTACAAGTGTTTGAAGTGCGGATTGTACTCTGGAAAATACGCTGCATGTACGGTGTTGGTCGACTTGCGATTTTGCCCCCCCCCCCCCCCCCAAAGAACAATGTTCATTTCAAGGACGACAAAAAACAAACATTTTTACGACGAAGTTAATGGGTTATGGCAATGGGCTTGTGCCGATGCTGGCATGCTTTGTTGCTCTCTGTTTTCTCTTATGCCGATGCTGGCATGCTTTATTGCTCTCTGTTTTCTCTCTGGTGTGCAGTAACAAATCCAAGCAAGAGGAGCTGTTCGATTACAGCGTGAGGTTGTTGCGCGAGCACATCGGCGAGGAAGGCGCCCGAGTGCTGGGCATTGACCTAGCGACCGTGAGCTCTCCCGAGCAGACCAGACTGCCGGCATCGCAGCAAACGTAGCGCACCGCTCGCGCACACTCGCATCCGGAGTTCGCCTCGTAACTTGTAGAGTGCCCTGTAAGGGAGTATGCTATGTAGGCGACGCTTCAACACTGAAGCTAGCCCAGTGCCCTCCCTGTCGTCGGCTGCATAGAACGTACGAGCGCTCATCAGATACAGCCGTCAGTCGATCACGGATACTCACTAAGATGGGTGCACTCGGATGTACACCACGTAGAGGAGAAAGTCGTAACGCGTCCGTTGTTATGACTGCCCTCCGGTTTTGATCAGTGCCGGGTCAAGCGGCAGATGGCTCAGTGCATCTTAACCAACGCCGGGTTAAGCGGCAGATGGCTCAGTGCATCTTGACCAACGCCGGGAGCACACCTGCAGGAGGGAGGAGGAGTTTCCTGTGACGACACAACCGCAGTGCAGGATGTCTCGTTGAGTGGCGGCGCATGTGTTTGGGTGGTGGGGGAAAGACAGGAGCGAGTCACCTGCCGGCGGTCATGCAACACAGTGCGTGTGGAATAGCTGGGGGGGGGGGGGGGGGGGGAGGGGGAGACCAGCACAATCCCAACAGGAGCACTGCTTTGCGGTCCTGCAGTGCCTGTACATCCACTACTCTCGAACACAATCATGGCAGCGAAGGTTTCAGACCGGTGGCCTCAGGCCGGGTAAACAACATTATTGACATACAGTTTTTTTTTTTTTTTTTATTGAACCGCCAATTCTGGCACGTTGTGCCACTGTAGTCTGCATGCAGTCTGCAGAGCAGACGTCTAGCTGCAGCTATGTGACATCTGATACTAGACTTCTAGCTGCAGCTATGTGACATCTAGTACTACCTAATCTAATCTGTACAAGCCATGATTTGAAAATTTTCAGCGCAATCACTACGTCCTGCTGAAGGACGCCATGATTTTGTGTAAAAAAGAAAAAGAAAGAAGCTATGTGACAGTTTGCACACGATCTTACCGCATACATAATACACCTCCCGGCGTATGAGGGACACTTTGTTTGCATGCTTTTTACTAAGTTTTAAGCAACTTTTTTTAGTTTTTACGAGATGCATAGCTCCCTTTTTAATATGGGCCAGCTTTCATCGAAAGTTGGAGATGTCCTTTGAATTTTCGTCGCGAATGCACTCGCTATTGGACGTCATGCATTCTTTGACATTTTCAGCAACTCTTCATGAAAGCTCTCAGTCTAAGATTCGTTTTCACTGAAAGCAGCCCATTACCTCTTCCCAAAAATTTTGTTTCTGATTGGGAAAAGTCCACTAACGTCCCCCCCCCCCCCCCCCGTCACATTGCTTACAAGGTTAGCGTAAAAAATATAGAAAGGGACATCAACGCTTCATGCAAGCTGCACACTGATCGCCATTGACAAGAGTACATGAAAATGTACTCTTGCCATTGACCATTTGACGCCCATCGCCAGAGGCGATGATAGCGATGCTACAGCAGATAGCAACTTGTGCTTGGATTGGACCATTCAACAGCACAATGATCACACACACACATAGCTATGGCGTGGGTACCGGGTCGGGGGTTCATGGTCCTAAGGCATTTTCGTAGTCATCTCATCAGAAGAGTGACTTCTAGAATGTTACGAAAACATGCATCTTAACATGATACTTGATAGACCGTTTGTATTGACCAATGGGGAAACGTCACGTCTCCGAATCAGAAGGAGGCTCTGTGTGTTCATGTCCATGCAGAGAGAGAGAGAGAGAGACCCACAGCAAGCATTGGCTAATTCTCCTGGCAACTACGGCAGAACACACAAGGAAGTTAGTTTGCAGATTCTCTTTTCTTCATTCCAGCTTCCAATTCAGCAGACGCGACTGGTCGGAACACCAACTGAAATACACACACACCAACGGGAAGCTAGAAAGGTAGAGAGCAAGCGAGATAGCTGCCTATTGCTAATAATGGATTATATAGGATAAGCAGCAGAACATACCAGAAGCAAGCACACACAAACAGACAGACAGACAGACAGCGGGTCAAGGCAGGCCCAAAAGCCGTCACCCAGCTGCCGGTGACGGAGGTACTGTGCCTTGCGGGTATTCCTGCACTGGTCACTGGTACGATGCGGCGGAGGAGGTTATAACGTTGGGTTAATATCACACGCAAGCAGAAGAAATAATAATTATAAAAAAGGAAATTAGGATACAAGAGCAAGCCAGGGCATGATCTGGAGACAGGAAGCGGCTGCTGGTGCCACACCAGCGGCGTTACTGAGCCAGGCCGCAGCGCGACCGATACTATTATTGCATGGCCGTGGGGTAGATACAGGCGATGAGAGGTTAACGGCCAGTTGTCCATCGCTATCCTTGAGAATTGCGCAAGTGACTTGTTAGGTGTGTTAGCAGGGAAAGCAGCAGCAGGCTTTCGGATTATTGGACATTAACAGAACTGCTGACTATTATAGGGGAACAAGAATGTTGCCAGCAACTCAAAACAGAAAAAAACAGGGCATCAGGTTCTAGCAATACCAAAACGCGCACCCAGACTAGAAAAGAAAACACACGCACGCATACAGAGACGAGCACAAGGACATGGCAACTCTATGGCAGAAAAAACGAAGAAGAAGAGGAAGTGATCCTAATATGAAGTATTGCTATTACTTGTAGTAAGCGGTAAATCTATACGGAAAATCCTAGAAAATCAGACACACAACTCTCGCAAACAAATAACTTGCAACCGTACTGCTAAACATGGTATAAGGCAAAAAATGATACAAAGTCAGGAGATACAAAAAATGGCTACAAAAAAAGTGCAGAAATTCCGCGTCACGGAGAGATCAGCAGGATCTGAACATGAGGTTAGAGGCGGACATAAGCGATAGTTAGTTAGCATCTATGGTGTGTCTTTTCTTGCATGTCCTCGGGGAGGCGTAGGCACGTGTGCGTGTGTGCGGGGGCGTGCAGGCGAGAGCAGCGGAAAGTGTCCATTGTCGAATACTGCCACCGCGTGGAGTCACCACACATGCTGTCGGGTGACAACGGCAGTTGCGGCGCAGACATTCTCCAGGACATCGGCGATCGTAGGATCCAGGAATAAGAACATGAGATTGGGAGTGGTGACTGTGGGGCAAGTGTGTGTAAAGGTTGTGGAAGATGAGAGCAGTTTTGAGTTTATCCATTCGTAGTGTTCGTCTCCGCATGTCGTTAGCATGGGAAATCATCAGTAGCGGACACACGGGACTTGATGCCCGGAAATTGTTAGGGATAGAGGCAGGGGATGGCGCACACAGGACACTGACAAGCAGAGTGGCTTGCAGGGTGGCTGGTACACACACAGGACGCTTACGGGCATACAGGTTCGTACCGTGCCGGCAGCTTGGAGCGGTCCAGGTCCTCGAAGTAGGAGTGATTGAGCGCCTGCTTGGCCGATATCCGGCGCGCGGGGTCATATTGGAGCATTCGCTGTGGGCAAGACAAGGCCGCACACACAACACACACGCATGCGCAATAGGTGGAAGTGAGCATGATGGGTGGTGCACTGTGATAATGGGAGTATGGTGTGAGAGTTAGAATAGGGATGTGTAGTTGGATGGTAAATGGAGTGCGTTCCTAGAGGTGGATCGCGTGTAGAGAACGTAGGCTAGCTGTTCGTGATAACAATCCATTTGGGGATCGCAATACAGGCAGTGTTGCCACATCATTCTAGCCAAATATCAGTAGCATGAAAAAATAAAATGCATCATCCGGGGGCTTTCGCCCCCGGACCCCCCCCCCCCCCATATAGCGACCTCATGCGGCACTGATAAGAAAAAAACATTTCACGGTTTTGCGTGACACTCAGGCTGAGTTTGCCGATTTTTCCCCGAGACGGATGATTTCGCTTAGGGCCGATTCCCACTACGGTACCGTGAGTGCCGTGCAGTGAGTACCCATGGTGATTTGCTCACGTGAGGGGCAGTTTTGGCGCGAGTTCATTCCGTGGCTCCTGCCGTACCGCGCCGGGAAATGGCATGCCGTGGTATTCCGCGAGGTCGAATGCAGTGAGTAGTAGGTATTTTACTACTCCCTGAAAGGAAGTTTTTTCTTTCTTTTGTATTTGTGGTACGAAGCTTTTCGATTGGTTGATTCTTGAGCTTTCTCCAGTCATCTCCCCGGCCCCCGCTATTTCCCTCAGGATCAAAGTCAGAAATTGATTAAAAAAAATGGTGATCCGGCCTGCCGACGGAATGCACGGAATGACTGTGCGCAGGTGTAAATCACTCTCAGCTTCAAGCTCGTACCGTGGGGTACACGTGACCTACCCAAATCGTCGGCACGGCACTCACGGTACCGTAGTGGGAATCGGCCCTTAGCGCCTCAGGAGAGAGCTATGGAAACACTCGTGATGCGCAGTAAAAGTCAAAAATCTGGACCATGACTCCTAAACCATGCATAAGGTCAAACTTGAACACTTTCATGGCTGTTGTCGGCAGGAGAAGGTCAATTGTCGGCAGGTCGCGACATGCCTCAAAAATCGGCAGGCTACTGACATGTCGGCAGGTGTGGCAACACAGTACAGGGCATGTAGAAAGAGGGTAAATAATGATGACAAAATGATATTTGAAGGCCAAAGGGAATGGGAGAAACGGTCTCTAAGACTATTCTCCGTCACACACACCTGGTGTGCACAGAGTGCTGACAATGCAGTGGAAGCAGAGCGTTGCACGGTTGCGCATGAAGCTCTGCGTCACAACCGCAGCCTACTGTACAGGCAGAACATTTCGTCGGTCAATAATTTCGTCCAACTCAAAAGAAAGGGAGTTCGTCCGGTTGAAAATTTCGTCCATGGATCATAAGAGCGTATTGATTTTGGACATAAGTCTGGCATTAAATTTAGTCCAAAAGCTCCTTGGACGAAAAAGACGAAATTAAATTCCAGACGAATATTTCTGCTTTATGCCATTGCTGCAGGTCGGCGAGCAGATTAAAGAAACCCTCCACAGAATCTACCATTAGTGTTCTCCAGTACAACGTTTCTTCCTGGTGAGAGTTGCACGAAAACTTAGAAGTGTATATTTAATTGTCCACTAAGTTTCCGCCCTATTGTGGTCGCATTTTACTCGTTGTCCATCACATCACATGTTCTTCCACGTACATGCACAATAAAGCTGCTATGAAATGTCGATTCAGTTGGTCCTGTTGATCGCTACCCTCCATAGGCATAAGACAGCAGACTAAAACAGTAATACCCACCTGGAGCAGGTCAACACCCTCGGTTTTCAACGACGGAACGATCTTGCTGAACGGCTGCGCCTTCCATCGCGGGAAGGTCGGCTTGTAGTCCGGTAGCTTGGTAACGCCCGGCCACGTGTCATCCGTGGCTGTGCCGAGAGTTCTGTAAACGCACACACATGCAGACACACACACACTTGTACTTGTTGCTCACTGCCACAACTGGTCACGTGGGCCTCCCCGGGAGAGGGGAGAGAAACTCAAAAGGAATCTTGGAAAGAGGACTCAATTGGCTATTGAACCGCCCAACAGCCGACACCCCCCTGAAATCCCCAAAACTCTGGGTGGACTTGAAAATGATCCCACTTATGGGCTCACCACACCTCAGTAAGTGGGTGAGGACAAGGTGCAGAAAAAGGATGGACGGCATCAGGGTATCCGTCACGGGATCCAACTGCAGTTACCCCTGCCCCCAGTGAAGGTAATACTTGCTACTAGTGTGGGTGGCTAAACCAGAGTGGAGCTGATACAAGCTTCACTAGCATCATGATTACACACACACATGGTTTGGAAGTGGAACAGTGCGTATGATGGAAAGAAAGTCCCAGTGCCAGGCAAGGAGACACAGAAGTAACCCAATACACAGTTGAAACCCAGAAACAGCACCCTCAAAACCGACTCACCGGAATATTCTGAAGAGCTGATCGATCTCAGAGTCGCCGTGGAAGATCGGCCTCTTTTGCACAAGCTCGGCGAAGATCGTGCCAATGCTCCACACGTCCATTGGGCAAGCATAGCGCTGCGATCCCAGCAGAATCTCCGGCGCACGGTACCACAATGTTACAACCTGCAAGCAACATGCAGGCACACACAAACACACACACACACACGTCAAAGAAAACTCCGCCGCTCGTAGCAGACCAGAATGTCACGGAGTCCCGGGTCGATAACGTAAACTTGAACACTGAGCCCGCTCGCCAGTCATTCCGAACGGCCAAGGCACACAAAGATATAACAAAGACGAGGACAATCACAGACAAAGCATAGCCCCCCCCCCCCCCCCCAACACACACATAGATGTACACTCTGTGTTGCCACATCATTTTAGACAAATATCAATAGGATAAAAAGACACAATGCATCATCCGGGGGCAAAGCCAGGGTTTTTCTACATACACACACACACACCGTGGCAGATGTGAGTGCCTACCTCATGGGTGTAGATGCGGACGGGAATGCCAAAGGCACGGGCAAGGCCAAAGTCAGCCAGCTTGATAACGCCGTTGTTGCCAACGAGTAGGTTCTGCGGCTTGAGGTCGCGATGCAGCACGCGATGCGAGTGGCAGTACACAATTCCCAGGCATATTTGATACAAATAACTCTGCGCGAACATTAATATACATGCACATACGTACACGTACACATGGGCACACACACACACACACACACGCACATGCGCATACGGAACAGACCCCGGGCGTCAAAAGAGTCCATAGCAGAGCGTGATGACCATGCAACTTCCCCATGCCACGGTAGAACAGGCAACATTCAAAGCAACGCGTACCGCACTATTCTCTACAGCTTACATAGCATATTTGGATCAACTGCAACAGCAGCAGCAGTATCTCACTCATCTGCAGTCAGAGCACGCTCACATTCTGCTCAAAGCACACGCTGGCTTACCTTGACGAGCTGAGTCGGCAAGTCTCCATCGTGCTTGTCGAGAAAGTTTTTCAGGTCGGTGTTTAGAAACTCAAAGATCAGGTACAGCTTCGTGTCCTGGTGGATCACTTCCTTTAGGCTGCACGTAACCAAGGTGAACCGACGTCAGCACATGCACACACACACACGCGCACAAGCGCAAGCAAACACACACACACACGATAGCATGCACACACCCGTTGATACGACGCCATGACCACTTGGGAGCTACAACACATCTATGAAGTAAACAAAGCCCAACACCAGCAGGCGTCCCTACAGATGGGTTGTGCGAATGCACAGTCAGACCTTGCTTCTCCGGTCCTCTTTTATCCGGATCCCTCGCCATCCGGAAGAAAATAGCTGATTACAGATTTACAGCATACGTGATGCATGCAACATAACTGGTGTTTGGTTAGGGCCGGGTTCCACTGCGGCTCCGCGGCACTTGGCTGCATGCAGCGGAGCAGCGCGGTTCCACTGGCACTCGCCATTCGCGGTACCGCGGTCGTGCTCCATGTTTTTTATGACGTTTTACCTGCCTGCCTGCGCGCGAAATCGAAAAAAGATGCTCATGCTCTGGCCTGCGCAACGAATAAGAATTTTGAATTTTAAAATTCTCGCGTACAAAATAATGCAAAGTACGGGAAACAGGTCGAGCCGCGACCGCGGCTCGCAGTTTTTGATCAAGAATCGTAGCGAAAGCTTGCGGTGAGCCGCAGCCTCGCTGCTCCAGCTCGAGCCGCGGTCACTATGGTAATGATGACGTTTCAAGCCACGGATGACGAGCAGCGGAGCCGCAGTGGGACCCGGCCCTAATCCGGCTCCCTCGCCTATCCGGATATTTTTTGTGGAAAACAGATGTGTGAGGTTAAGCGAGGTCTGACTGTACAAGCATTACAAAACAAAAAAGAAGAGCATCACTGGCATGTCTGTAAGTAAGAAGCAAGACTGGCCAGCAGCAGCACTTCTTACATACCCTACAGACTTGTCTTCACCCAGGCGCTAGTGCACATGCCTGCGTTCTTGACCAACCAAGGACGCTTTCCTTTTTGCAGGACGGAGAGCGCTCGAGTATTCGCTCGTTGACTCTGAAAGAAGCATTTGTTCGCTGCCGAGCGGGTTGCCAGCGGCTAGGAAGCAGTCGGAGTACCAACATACTGCGAGTGGCTACCGCGTCAAACGCAGATAAGCGACGATGAGATACAAAAACAACCGCTTCTACAGGTACGCAAAACTGCTAAGCCAAACAAAAAATCGCTGCAGATACTCGCTACTTGCAATCGCAGTTCAGAAGATCGGTCATGGGGCGCAAGAATGGATAGTCAAATGGTCGATTTCGAGGTTCCTTTTCCTCCAACATTGCTTTTCGACCTTCGCTTCGAGCGATTTCCTGAGCATCGCGAACATCCCGGTATTACGGCGGTAACCCGTGGCCCACCGCCGCCCCAGCACCGTTCATGAGTGCCACTGATCGTGTGCGGACAAAAACAAAGTCCGACAGAAAACCTGGGGAAGGTGCGCCAATCGGCCGGCATCATGGCGGCATGGCACTCAATACTTTTTATATGGCCTCCAAACAAAACGTAAAGTACAAAAGCGATCTATTCGCGCATTCCCCGAATCTTGCATGCGCTGGAAGAAACGATGAAGGTATGAAGAAAACGTGCAGCATTCCAGAATGCCGAGCCTGCGTCATTCCACTCTCAACGAGTCGATCTGGAACACGAAAAGCGGATACCGGTATAAAATTCCACCCAGGTGTATGATGTTGCAAAGCGCGCCATTTCGAGCGCAGGTGAGGGAATATGTCGAGTGTCCTCATTCGCAAGGAGAGAAAGGGGAAGAAGAGAGCTTGCCGCATGGAGACTCGCTCGTCAACCCAGGTGAAGTTCGCTCAGAGCTGAACATAGGCGCAAAGGCACCAACATGCACAAGGCCGTACGTAACGAAGAACGGTGCCAGTCCGGGCAACCCGATTACTTCCACGGACACACAAAGAAACACAACTACACGGTTCCTACGAACGACCCGAGAGGGCTACCGTCATTCAATGCAAGCAAGGGTACAGCATAGCAAGACCACCTTGGATGCAGACGACTACCCACTGCCACAACCTCCGCACTTTCAAAAGCCAACTGCCCCGCCATGTGCAAACAGCCCCAATGCGTACTACAATCACATTGTGCAAAGTTTGCGCCACGACAAAGCACGTGGGGAGCAAGAAACTCTGAACTCCTCACAAAATATGTCGGTCCGTAGAGGAAAGACTTTCAGGAACATTAGGACGAGGAACTCAATACGAAACGACTCTACACATACTTCGGCACATAAAGAATATCAACGTCCACGAACACACAGCTGATTTGAACATAGAAAACATGGCAACAGTTCTTTCTTGGGAGGCAAGAAAACCCCAGGTTGTGCGCAGTGTATCTGTGTACACCGTGCGAGTCAAGAAAACTGTTTCCGTAAGACAGAAAAGGACGCACTGGCGGGAAGGATGCATGCACAAACAAAGGCACAAAGCCTGCTCGCACACCATAAAGACCAAATTTCTTCGTCCGCAGAGCGCAATGCGAATACCGGGAAGGGTACAAACAACAACGCAACAAACTTACTCTACAATATTCGGGTGGCGAAGTTCCTTGAGGATAGAAATTTCTCGGATTGCAGTGCTTGGAACGCCCTCGCTTGCTGAAGTCAGGCGAATCTTCTTCATGGCAACAATTTCGCCGGTCACGGCGTGTTGCCCCTTGTAAACAACTCCATAGGCTCCTTCGCCAATTTTTCCAATCTTGATGTAATCGCTGAGTGAGTTTTTTCCCACTGTCGACGCCATCCTGCTGAAAGCCAAGCTGAAGCAACTGCACTTGAACCAGAAACAATCTCTTGTCTTCTTTCTCCTTCACCTTTCCCTCAAGAACATACTACTGGCCAGCTTTCCGAAGCACCTGAACGATTTCACCAAGAGCGATCTCCATGAGGAATTTTGAATTTCGTGCATGACAGGAGTCCGCCAATCAACAATCGAGTGAGTACGGTTCACGTGATACCGAAATTCGTACATTCCATCCAACACGTTCAAAAGGGGTATTAGTTTGCACAATCCTGTACGAATAACGCCATTTAACTCGGGCTGAATTTTGTAAAACCCAACAACTCCGCACGAAATTCGAGATTGCTGTGCAGCCGCCTTGGCTGCATCAGATTCAAGTACCAAACACCCGGTAATAATAGTTTCCTTCCCGGCCAGCACCACTGCATGCACCGCACCGCGCGCGCGCCAGCTTGGTTCGACCAGCTTTTGTAGTTTTGACAGCACGAAAGTCGAAAGGCGCTAGGCGTAGATCTACAAGAGACGGGCTGAAAATACAGTAATTGAAATGCTGCCAGAGTGTTTTGTAGTAGAAGAGGATAGAGCTCTAGTAGAGGCCTTGCGCGGGACCGTTCGAGACAAGCTACGTACTTGTATAACAAAATTGGAACGAAAAGAAATCGAGTTAAAACGCGACAACCAATGTTACATAGCCTGACATTCAGCTGAAGGCTCAGACTTTTCGCTTTCTCCTTCAAGTTTCAGCACTGAGTGACTCGCGCTCCAATCTGCTGTGCTGGACATGTGGTGATCACAGCTGAATTACAGCAGGAACGGACTAGCACTGATCACGTACCAAAAAGCAGCTTTTTTTGGCCAACAATACTGCTGGTGGACGCGCTGGTACGTGGTGACATAGTCAAGCGAGACGGCTGGCGGCGTTTGATAATCTTTATTTCAGGATTACTAGTACCGAAAGGTTATCCGACAAGATCATGCACAAGTACAGTCCAGTGTTTCCTGCTGCAACGCAGATTATTATTATAGCGCTGTGCGCCAGCCATTTTCTCGTAGGATGTATGACGGCTTCAGCAGCAGCTGGGCAGCGGGCGGCGGACAGCAGAAAGCCAGTGATTATCGACACGGACGTGGGCTCGGATTTCGACGACAGCGTAGCTATCATGCTGGCCCTGCAGAACGACGAGCTGGACGTCAAGCTGATCGTCACCGCCACCAACGACACGACGGCGCGCGCACGCATCGTGGCCAAGTACCTGCTGGCCACGAACCGCACGGACGTGCCCATCGGCATTGGCCTAGCGGTGAACAACTGCCGACAAACGCTGTTCAGCTGGGCGGACGACATCTCCCTGGACAGCTATCAGAAAGATCACGGCGGAGTCGTCCACGAGGACGGCGTCCAGTCAATGTACGACGTCATCAAGGCGTCGGCGGTGCCGGTGACTATCGTTGCCATAGCGCCGGCCACCAACTTCCCCGCGCTGCTGAAGCGCTACCCGGACGCGGTGCACCGCGCCAGCGTCGTGGCGATGAGCGGCAGCCTGTACCGCGGCTACGGCAACTCGTCGCAGCCGGCCGCCGAGTACAACGTGTGGCAGTGCGCGGTGTGCTCGCGGCAGATGTACACGGCCGGCTGGGCGTTGACGACCACACCACTGGACACCTGCGGCGTGGCGCGCATGTACGCCGACTCCTTTGACCTGGTGCTGGGTGGCCTGGGCCCGTACTCCACTATTCTCCTGGCGTCGTGGATACGCTGGTGCTCCGAGTCGGGCTCCTCGGCGTGCAGCCTAGCGCCGCTGATCACGGACGTGTTCTACGATGCCGTCGCGGTCACCCTGGCGACCAGCCAAGGCGCCAAGTTCATGGACATCGAGGCCAGGAAGGTGGTCGTCACGGACGACGGGCACACGGTGATATCCGAAAGCGGCACGGAGATCCAGGCGGCGCTCAACTGGCACGAAGGCGGTACGGGTCTGAGCGCCTTCCAGATGTGGCTGGGCGGGCAACTGGCTAAGAACTCGGCCTCGTCATTGCCATGACACTAGTCAGGTGTCTGAGAGACGCCTCATTGTGTCACACACCATGTACCGTGTATACGCCCGTCGCAAGAGAAGCATGCAAATCTGCAAGTGCATTGGATGTGCACCCGCAGATTTTCTCTTATAGCAACCGTCGGATAGCGGATCTGGTTGTGAATGAAACAGATCAAGACACACACACACACACACACACACACACACACACACACACACACACACCATGAATACACACACACACCTGTCCTGTCCTGTAGAGCCACTGCCACAGGGGTCGGTGGGCCCCTGAGGGGCGCACACACACACATGCGCACACACACACACTGCTGCATGCTGCACACAAGGATTTTGCGGTTCCGTACAAAGCAACCCTGGTCTTACCACGGCATGCTTGAACAGTGACGTAGATACTGCAGGATGTGTAGACTGTAGCAGACTGCGGTACAGACCAGTTACATGGAGAAAAACAGCTTTTCTCTCTGCCCTTGCATGGCTGATGAAGGACAACAACGAAGCACGTACATGTACTGAGTACGAGTATGAAGAGAATGCAGGTGTGGTATGCTGAGCTGTGTATGCAGGTGATATGTGCCAACGCCAGCCAGCACCGTAGAAACCCGACTCCCTGCGTCGAGGCCTCATCTGTCTAATTAAAAATATTTAATGTTAGCCTAGCTATCTCAACTGACTCAATCACAAATCCAAAGTATAACTGTAAGTGCTGCAATGTTTATTACCCTTACCAAATAATTGTGACGCCCTCACCGAACTCTTGCTACTCCCCCCAGATTCTTGCTACCCCCCCCCCCCCCCCCAGGATTCGTGCTACCCCCCCCCCCCCCCCGATTCTTGCTTCTGGACAGCTACCCAAATCAAATTATTTTTGTATTTTCCCTAATTTGTATCTGTTCCATAAAAAATATGGGACTAAACTATGGTCAACCTACATTGTAGTAATTTGTACATGATTGCAATGCTCAATGAAATCTGATCGGGTCACTCAAGCAAGCGCCGGACGTTGTGCAGCCCTAGACCTGCGAACACTGGGCTACGAAACCGGTGCAGGGTGCAAACTTCACTCACGCGTGTCCGTTGTTTGTATGCATGACATGTATTACGGACAACTCAAGTTGCGTACAACGACACTCGGTGGGGCATCAGAAAAGGGTCCTTATTCGCAAAGTGTCCTTATTCGCAAAGTGTCCTTATTCGCAAAGTGTCCTTATTCGCAAAGTGTCCTTATACCCGAAGCGTCATTATAATGTATACAGCTAGATTTGACTGGGCTCTAGCTCTGGGCATGGGACATTCAGTCGTTATTCGCGAATTGCCGTTGCCGTTATATCCGCAGTCGTTGTTAGCGAAGTTGACTGTATACATGGTACGGGCGGTATGGTTACTAGTACTTTTGTGCGCCTGCACATCTTGTCCAGGCGTCAGACCTCCGGGGTCCAGCCTCCCTGCCGTTCAGGCCTCAGGGGTCCAGCCTCCCTGCCGTTCAGGCCTCAGGGGTCCAGCCTCCCCGCCGTCAGGCCTCAGGGGTCCAGCCTCCCCGCCGTCAGACCTGAGGGGCCCAGCCTCCCCGCCGTCAAACCTGAGGGGCCCAGCCTCCCCGCCGTCAAACCTGAGGGGCCCCAGCCTCCCCGCTGTCAGACTTGAGGCACCCAGCCTCCCCGCCGTCAGACCTGAGGGGCCCAGCCTCCCCGCCGTCAGGCCTGAGGCACCCAGCCTCCCCGCCGTCAGACCTGAGGGGCCCAGCCTCCCCGCCGTCAGGCCTGAGGCGCCCTGCCTCCCCGCCGTCTGTCACGAACATCAGTCGTGATCATTTATGTGCCCCCTTTTTGGCACCAAGCGATTCCCAGGCTTTTGTATGTACCCAGCCATATCTGGCTGCATGTAGCTAGCAGTGTGCTCTACTTGCTCTCTGCTGTATGCACGTACCCGTTTCTGGCTGCCGTGCATTTCGCAGTGTGCTCCCCTTTCGAATTTCAGGCTGCGCATGTATCCATTTCTGGCTGCCGTGCATATCGCGGTGTGCTCCAGGCTTTCTGCGCATGTATCCGTTTCTGGCTAGGCTGCCGTGCATGCCTGTCGCGGTGTGCTCCCCTTTCTGCGCACGTATCCGTTTCTGGCTGCTACAGCTCGCGTTACGCTTCCCAGCTTGCTCTCCTATGTCACGTATATGTTCCAGCCCGTCCGTCGATTCTGCCCATCCTTTAGAAGATGGGCACCTGTACCTGCCCATCTTAGGATGGGCAGAATCGACGGACGGGCCGGAACATACACACGTCCATTTCTGGCTGTACCCGCATGCCTACTATGATTTCTGCCTTCGCGCTGACCCCTGAGGAATCGCTTGAGCCTAGTATGGATCCAGTGATCCGAATGTAGCGCCGTTCCCAGCAAGAACTTGCCGACTTTATATTTTGTTGCTCTACAAGCAGCTTTTGGCTAGTCTTCTTCATGTCTCTTCTTAGAGTAGAGACCAGTTTTTTTCTGCTCTAATCAGTAGCTCAGAGTTACATCAATAGCAATAATAAAACCTTATAAAAGACGCCGTTCAGGCCTCAGGGGTCCAGCCTCCCCACCGTCAGGCCTCAGGGGTCCAGCCTCCCCACCGTCAGGCCTCAGGGGTGAGCCTCCCCACCGTCAGGCCTCAGGGGTCCAGCCTCCCGGGCCACCGTCAGGCCTCAGGGGTCCAGCCTCCCGGGCCACCGTCAGGCCTCAGGGGTCCAGCCTCCCCACCGTCAGGCCTCAGGGGTCCAGCCTCCCCGCCGTCAGACCTGAGGGGCCCAGCCTCCCCGCCGTCAGGCCTCAGGGGTCCAGCCTCCCCGCCGTCAGACCTGAGGGGCCAGCCTCCCCGCCGTCAAACCTGAGGCACCCAGCCTCCCCGCCGTCAGGCCTGATGCGCCCTGCCTCCCCGCCGTCAGGCCTGAGGGGCCCAACCTCCCCACCGTTCAGGCTCGCCACACACACACAACAACCCACTTGACTACACAATCCCTTGGCAAGACGGAGACGGACAAACAAGAAGATCGGACACGACGAGGCAAAACTGGTAGCTGAAGCAAAGGACAAACATTGTGGCAGCATATGAGCATGCGCGCGCAACTTCAACATAATCATTGTGACGCCCGTAACAATGACATAACCGCCCGTAACAATGACATAACCGCCCATAACAATGACATAACCGCCCGTGATCAGCCCGAACACTGCAACGTGCAGGCCAAACAAAGCAACAAAGTCAACAGGGAAACCCAAAAACAATACAAAATAAAAACCAAGGAAACACAACAGAAAGAAGCCATGAAACGTAGTCTTTCACCATAACTAACCCGTTGCGCAACAATTACTATCACATGATCCGAATTAATCTGGGCCAAAGTACTGAGTGCGCTACACTTCGGAAAGTAAAGTCCGGCGACCTCATGCGCACGCACTGTTGATGCACTGTTGTCAGTGTTGATGCGCTGTTGATGGCGAAGGGAGTGAGTTATAATAAATAATACTCTACTTCAAAAGTATACAGGGGGGACAGAGCCGGAGGTCTGGAGAATACACAAAAGGAGAATGACAGGGAGGGATGCAAGAAAAAGAAAAGTGCGTAAAGTTGAGAAATTCACCAAGACTAGATAGTGCTGTCGCCAGATAAGAAGTGAAGAAAAACGCAAGCCGGCTTCGCAAGCTCGCCAATAGACGCAATGATTTCCTCTCTTTTCATTGCATGGCCATGGGAAAAATGCAGGTCAATTAGTGGCGTAAGATACGTTTTAGTTAGGCGTCTCTAGTGAGATTCTTGAAAAGGCCACGCCGTCAAGTGGTGACCTCCAGAGGCAACAGCGCGAACTGCAACAAGTACACACACTGCATACACGTAGAATCTACGCTTTGCTTCCGGTGCGGAACGAGTACACGGCATACACAGAGAGTGAGTTATCCTGTGTGTCTAGTTCAAAGTTGGAACCAGTCACGAATCATCGTGGTCTACAACGCATGCACATCATTCAGCAGTTGGCGCGGCAAGCCACTCCGGCGGGGGTGTCGGCAGGGCAGAGAGATGGATGTCCAGCGCCTCAGCTCCTTCCTCGGTGATGTAATCCTTTAGCAGGTAAAGGCTGTAGTCAAGCAGCATGTCCTGGTTGTTAACATCCCTGCGTAACCAAGGCAACACATTCAAAATGTACAAGATAAGATAGTGGATATCGTAAGGGGCTTTCCGGCATTATGGGATTATTTCCACGGAACGAAAAAGTTAAGTTACGAGTCGTTGACCCTCCCCCCCCCCCCCCCTCCATCCCCAGAACGAAACATGTATTGACTTGACAGAATGGATTTTTCACTTATCGATTTTTCAGAACGAAACTCTCCTCGACCCACCCACCCATAAACGAAACCTTTTTTTCTTTTCGTGTAAAAGATTGACAATTATGGACAATATCCAGTGCACTGTGAATCCATGTGGCAGAGAAGTGAACTGCCCAAAAGGAGGAAAATTGAATTTTGAAGAAATGTAGAAGAGCTCCCATTCCAATAACCGGCGAGGAGACAACAGTCGTAAAATAAATAAAACTAACTGTGCACTCATAAAAAATAAAAATAAATTCACGGTTCGCGTGAGACTCGGCCAAAGGCCCAGTTTTCCGCATCCGCAGGAACGCCACCACCCTCTGCACTCATAACCATTTAGAAAACTTGGCAGCTGCCACATTCATAAATTGTTCATTTTAATAATTGCTTTATACATGGTTATGAGTGCACAATCAGCTCCCATTCCCATACACTTAAAAACTCTGTACAGGCCCGTCTATGATTAACGATCTTTTACCCACAACGAAAGACCATGGGTGGGCGGGTCATTCGTCATTTCGAAAATGATTAGGAGCTGAAAGAAACATCAGTATGTCAGTCGATAATATCTTCTGTGCATGTGCAGCTAGATTGCGCAACAAAAAATGCCGACTTCGCATCGTGTGTCGCGCAGGCCAGGCCAGGGTGCACAGTCATGTACATGTACTGGTACATGGTCCCCACAGTGCAGCACAGTTTTTTTTTCTTTCTTCCAGACTCCTGAATTGTATGCGCGCGGGTGACGAGAAACATAGAGATAAAACGTGTGGCCTCATACACTCCTAGCAAAGCAAAAGCGATTACCTCATTCACATAGTCTCTATAGATACCGGTACCAAGAGATCAGCTGATTGGGAGAGTTGGCACCTCTGCATACCATGGTATGCAGAGGTGCCAAATCTCCCAATCAGCTGATCTCCTGATTTTTTGTTTAATTGTTTTGAAACATCTCCCGATCTCCCGCCCACTATCAAAACCACCCGACTTGCAGCCGTTTTTTTCCTCCACTTTGTCAGCATGTATACACACAGTACATGGAAAAAAGAGAAGAAAAAAGTTCTGCATTCGAGTCGTAATCTCTCTGGAATTGTCTTTTCAGCTCTTTTCCGCCTTTCTCCGCTTCTTTGATTCCACTCCGCTGAACTTTGGTGATGCCGCCGTCGTTCAAGTAAACTGAGGGCTAGAGAGGCCAAGCAGCGCCTCATGTCCTCGGAGAAGTGGCATTTCAGTTCCGCTGGTCATGGCTGTCACGGACCTACTTTGCCACAGCATAACCATCGATTCCGCTCAGCTTGTGGTGAATAGTCGTTTTCTTTGCACCGTATCTCTTTCATGGCATGCCAGGGAAGGCCGAAAAAGTGATCGCGGCTCATTTCACGGCAGTTCGTGCGTAAACCAGTCCCTCAAAAATAGTGTTGAAACGATCTCACCGGATACTCGTTAGCTCGCTCGCCAGAAACTCGGCTCGTTTGTGCGGCCAGCTCGTTTCCACTAACGAACACCGTACTCCGTACACATGGCAGTACATGTCGACTGGGGACTCGTGGGGAGTCGTAAAATATTTTACGACTCCCTGATCGATGGAGAGTCCAGTCCCGCGCAAAGTGAAAATCACTCGCAGTTACGGTGACTGTATGCCTGCACGACACTCGAGTTGTTTCAGTTGTCGTTGCAGCTTTGGTGGACTCTACTGATGTCTTGTTCCGCATCTGCTGACCTGTCGCAGGATATGCTTCGGTCACCTCTCCATTCGAGTGAAAGTTACGCTCAGTCGTTTGGAAGTGTTCTCCCGCGATGCAGCGAAGACCAGGGCTACTTGCAATCTTTGCAAAACGGTCTATTCTTACAAAGGCTACTCAACGACGGCGCTGAAAAGACATCTCGACACCAAACAGCAGTCCGAAGTGAAGCAGCAGCAATCCCAAATGCCGGCGGTGATGATTTGAACCAGCTGAAAAAAATCTAACTTAGAAAAAAATATTCAAAAAAACACATTTGCCACATCAATGAAACTCGTTAGCTCGCTCGATAGCTTGCTCGTTAGTGGAACCCATCGCTCGTTTGTTATAGATACGCTCGTTTCAACACTACTCAAAAATCCATCGTGACGTTTTTTGTTTACGGAGGAAGCAGATGGAAAGAACACACCATGTCTCACCCCCAAGACTAAGAACACACCAAACCCTCAAGACTAAGTGAATACTGTAGTAGTCATACTGGCCGAAGTTTAGAAAAAAACAAAAACAAACAAAAAACACTCGTTTGAAGGGATGCCGACCTCCCGCCCGACCTCCCCCCCCCCCCCCCCTGCCCTGGCCTACCCCCTTTGGAGGGAGATCTCCTGACCAAAGAAAACATGAACTTGGTAGCTCTGGATCTGACGTTGCAATCCCGAGTGGAACACTGCACAACTCCTCACCTTGCTGTAGAGGACGCAGTAGCTGGGTGACAGTCAGTGATATAGAGATTCTCCTGACCGGCCAGCTCAGGGTTGACACACGCGTAGATACTGGACGCTGCTCCCTGCTCCGGCGAGCGACTTATACCTAGATGTGGGGGCGGAGAGAGAGAGAGAGAGAGAGAGAGAGAGAGAGAGAGAGAGAGAGAGAGAGAGAGAGAGAGAGAGAGAGAGAGAGAGAGAGAGAGAGAGAGAGAGAGAGAGAGAGAGAGAGAGAGAGAGAGAGGGGCAGAGAGAGAGAGAGAGAGAGAGAGAGAGAGAGAGAGAGAGAGAGAGAGAGAGAGAGAGAGAGAGAGAGAGAGAGAGAGAGAGAGAGAGAGAGAGAGAGAGAGAGAGAGAGAGAGAGAGAGAGAGAGAGAGAGAGAGAGAGAGAGAGAGAGAGAGAGAGAGAGAGAGAGAGAGAGAGAGAGAGAGAGAGAGAGAGAGAGAGAGAGAGAGAGAGAGTTCTAACGAAAGGTGATAACGAAACGCACAGTGCTGCTGGAACATACTACAGATGGAAAACTTACATTCCGCAGATGAAGTAGAAGAAGAACATCCCGCACGCTCATCCTGTCGCTGAATGGCGCAAATAGCAATAACTCAGAAGTATTGACAAACTCGGCCATTTGAAAATAATCTGAACCGTCCACCTCTCCACACTGCGCTCTTGGCCCACATTCACAACAAAACACCATAGCGAGGAAGTTCGTTCTTGGGTAGATGTTCCATATCCTCTAGACAGCTGTTTCGCTCATTAACTTAAGAGCTCCTCAGTGGAGGTAGATAACGAATGAATAGCAGATAAAGGAATGGACTCGGATGGAGAGCCAAGGATTAATTTATAAAGGAAACAAAAAGACCGTATTGGCCAATGGCCGTGCCACAGGGGCGTGCTCGGCCCCCCCAACTAGGGGGGTGCACGGGAGCCGAGGGGAGCCCCCCCCGGCAATTTTCTGCAATTTGTTTGCAACCTTTCTTGAATTTTAGAGCATATTTGCATACATTACAATTGCAATTACCCAGTTTGAAAATTTTTTGGGGGGTGCACGTGCCCCCCGTGCCCATCGCCGAGCACGCGCCTGGTGCCAGTATCGTCATTGACATGCATGGACATCCGCCAACGTCCTTCACAGCTAACACTTTTAGCTCGTGCTAATCTTGGTTGCGCTCACCTTCCCCTCCTTATGTTATTTCTTTAACTTAGAACCTAACAAGTTGGAAGGCTGTAGGAGTGCGCATCCAAGATGTGCTATAGAGCTGTTAGCCAGTTAGTTGTAGAACGTCAGTACCGTCGGTCAGTGTCGTGCAATGTTATCGCATGAGCTGATTGTGTAGTAACTGGTGGTGTTAGTGGACATTTTAGCGTAACTTGTAGTTCCTTGCTCCTTTTTCTTTTCTACTTTCCGAAGTATAAATTTATCCTTGGCTCTCCATCCGAGTCCATTCCTTTATCTGCTATTCATTCGTTATCTACCTCCACTGAGGATCTCTTAATGAGCAAACAGCTGTCTGGAGGATATAGAACATCTACTAGTACCTAAGAACGAACTTCCTCGCTATGGACTGGTGTTGTGAATGTGGGCCAAGAGCGCATGCAGTGTGGTGAGGTGGACGGTTCAGAAGAGTGGAAAGCGACAGAAAATGAGAAAGTGGAGAAAGGAGGCATGTAAGCATGTATACAGGAGAGGCTGGAAGCTGTGTCGCAACTCTGAGTTTCACGTATTACTACGATCATCAGGCAACTGAGCAACTAAGCATGTATAAAAGTAAAGCCGTACCCAAATAGTAGCCCAGCTGTATCCCGAGGCCTATCCAGCCGCCGGCATTGAAGTTGGTGTGGACGGCACCAGGGTGGAGGCTAGTTGCGCTGATGTTGGTCCCACGCAATCGCTGGTGAAGCCACCCCGTCATCAGAATCTAACACACAATACAACAATCATACACGCACGTACACACACGCATGCACACATACATACGCATGCACACATACACACACACGCATGCGTGTTCAGGGGCGTAGCGGTCGGTCCGGCATTTAACACCTTTTTTACACAATGCCAAACGTGCCCAGAATGCAGGATTTTGCACCCTAATTTCAAAACTTTCCCGGAAGAGATCCCCCCCCCCCCTCCCTCCCCCAACCTTCTCCGGCCGGACTACCTCCAACAGCGGTGCTACGTGCCTGATGTTTCAGTTTATTAAACTACAGCGTCGTCACACACTCTTGTACTTGTACTTGTTGCTCATTGCCAAAACTGGTCATGTGGATCTCCCCAGGAAAGGGGAGAGAGACTCAAAAGGAATCTTGGAAAGATGACTCAATTGGCTATTGAACCGCCCAGCGGCCGACACTCCCTGAAATACCGAAAACTATGGGTGGACTTGAAAATGATCCCACTTATGGGCTCCCCACACCTCAGTAAGTGGGCGAGGACAAGGTGCAGAAAAATGATTGGCGGCATCAGGGTATCCGTCCTGGGATCCAACTGCAGTTACCCCTGCCCCCAATGAAGGTAATACTTGCTACTAGTGTGGGTGACTAAATCAGAGTGGATCTGATATAAGCTTCACTAGCACCATTGATTACACAAGAGTCAATCTAGGCAGAAGCAGTCCATGGTTAACAGGTATGTATACTTCAAATAGAAAGTATATGAACCCTGGAACCAACAAAGCCGGCAGGTACGACATTATACCTTCAAGCAGCTGAGCCCGTTGGCAACAGACCCAACACTATCTGGCATAAGTGTACCCACCAACCGAACTAGCTGGCACACACACACACGCACACACACACACACGCGCGTGCACACGCACGCACACACACACAGACCTTGACCTTGCCCGATGCGTAGCAATGATAGCAGACTACGATGCGAGTTAGGATGGTAGCATTACTAGCTGCATAGTAAAAATGACATTTAAAAAATGACATTGTGTGGACAATCAACATCTTGACAATAGAGTTACCTGGTAC
>NC_088648.1:29751410-29774283 GCF_964019385.1 Sycon ciliatum
ATACAGCACATGACATATTATGACATAATGCTATTATCATTGTTGCAATGGTGACATACACAGTGTGACCTCAAAGACAATAGGGATCGAGAGCGATGGCGTCAGAAGTCGTTATAAGTCAAAGTCTAACGACAAATACCAACTTTTGGATTCACTCCGCCCATTGAGAAGCACGAGATGTGGTGGTTGGATGCCTCGTGTTGCACGTACATGTACATGTGATTTTTTCAGTACCAGGAGCAATCCCTGACAGGGAGGTCCCAGTCCAAGCACTGTCTGCCGATGTGTCACAATGCTGTGAATGAAAACCAAACAAACCGCCGTGTATGGATCCATGCAAAGACTGGACGGCCAAGTGAATCCCAAAAGTCGGTGGTGTCATTACAGGCTCCGTGCTGCATGGCTGTCGCACTGCCTGTGACATTTTTCAGCCCCTATACTGGAATGAGCAATGGTGCAGACTTCATTGAAAAAGAAAGCAAGAGAGCAAGAAAAACATTTCTTTGACCGTCGGAAAGCAGTAGCAGATTGGTGCGACAAGGGTCTGACCGTTCCTGCATTTGTATCGCGCTTGCTATTGACACACACCATCGTTGTTTGAAACTTGAAAGGTTGGTCTTAGCACTGGGCCAGCCTTTCAACCAACTGGTAAGACTAGTTCTGCAT
Source organism: Sycon ciliatum (assembly GCF_964019385.1). Lineage (NCBI taxonomy): Eukaryota > Metazoa > Porifera > Calcarea > Leucosolenida > Sycettidae > Sycon > Sycon ciliatum. Next base: position 29,752,077 of record NC_088648.1, read on the forward strand.
GGCCCGGGTTCTTGTCTCTCCATGGGATAAAACACGGCACCAGTCATGGTGACTCAGGCGCGTGCGCCGGTGCCCTTCAAGGGGGGTTTCCGGGGGACGTCCCCGGGAATATTTTCAAAAAATGAAGCAAAATCCTGCATTTTGAGCGAAAAAGGGGGGTTTCGGGCACCCAGGAACCCATACGGGGCACGCGCCTGGGTGTATACAAGATAAACATGGTGTACTGTAAGTCTGCAAATATTCGACCCATTCAAACTTCGGCCTCCCAGGTCTAAAACACACTTCGGCTGCAACGGATTTCCGACCTGTACTGCTGCTGCCTGTATACACTGTCACACTGAACCTTGCAGAACAAAATTTCGCCTGCAACACATTTTCGGCCAAATATGCGGTGCGCTAGCGATGCGCTAGCCAGTCACTCTGCATGCATGTACACAGTGCACATAAGCGGTTCCGCGGTTTTTTGTTGTTAGCACCCATAATCGGTTCCGGATGTGGCTAATGGGGTTGCTCGGCACTTGTGCCAGTGGTTGTATACGTTGTTGCTGTATACTTTATTTTAATAGTGGAAATCAAAACAGGCATGATGCCTAATAAGCAATAACAATGGACCAACGGTGTGGTTGTGAGACTTATCCACTCACCCCCACCGTTAGGCGCTGGACATGATGCCGCTAGGGTTTACCGGGTGTTAGCGGCCGTCGTGAGTTCCCTTCGGGAACGGACACGATAATTTACTTCTTTTTTTTACTACTTTTTATCGGTTCCGGAATTCTGCTGACTCATCATTATGACTTCTTTCGCATGCCGGTAGCATCTATCCTGGCTGACACATCATTTTAATTCTATGGTTTCCAAATATTAATTCCAAATCAATCCCGCGGATGCAGATATGCTGCAGTACTCTGCTACTCGGTGGTAGCGTGCCTGCACACAGCGCTGGCGGGGTATCTACCGTGATCTACTGTCTGTCCCTCTTACCTGCTCTGCTCTGCTCTGTGATCTGCAGGCCATGATGACCTTGGCCCCCATCCTGGCCAGGGCTTTCGTAGTCTCATAGCCTGTACCAGAGTTAGCACCGGTTACGATTGCAACACGACCACTCAGGTCCACTCTAGTGTACGACAAATTAGCGCCCATGACTCGATTTCTGGCGAGCTAGCGAGCAACAGCATCGGCAGAGGGAATTATGTCAGGCGCAACTACAGACTGTGCCTATTTATGGGGGCCTTTCCTGCTGATCTGACTTCCCCGTATGGTGGGACTGCAGCTGAGGCCGTGAGGGATTGCGGACCGTCTCACCGTTGCTTAATGCTTCATGCGTGACTTATTTCCGACTCAGCCTCCGACCTTCCAAAACTTACTTACTTGCAAAAGGCCAACCCTGTGGATTAATTTTTGTGACTGGTCTGGGGTCAACTAAAAAAATGAATGACAGCTAGCAGCGATGTTTTTCGTCGTTTGTCGCCTGCGGTGGTTGGTGGTAGATCTACTAGATTTACTGAGACTGATCTGAGTAGATCTACGAGTACTCATTTTTTTGTACTCTTCACACAATGATAGTACCGGTAGTATGTACATGCGTGGAGAAGGAGTAGAATCTGCACCGTTGCCGGAGTTGGACCGGCTAGCGCGTTTGCCTTTGGCAAACTTACTTTGGTGCTTGATTTTGTTGCTGCCGGCTCGTAGATCTACAAGTACCCATTATCCATATAAAAATCGCTCTGTGAGCGGTTCTGAAAAACCTTTACTGGTACTGCCCCGTCGTAAAAGTAAGAAATTAGAACTGGCCCATTGTCCCCCCAAATGCGAACTGATCCACCTAAATCGCGAATGACGGGACCCGAACGCACCAGTAGCACGAGGTCGGGAGGGCACAGGATCACGGCAATTATCATAGGGTATACCAGTATTAGTAGTAGAATTTATTATTTTGATAGGGAAGCCTACCGCTAGTACAGTACATACTACATGGCCTATGGTCCGGACCAACGTCCCCATCTGCATCCACAGGTAGGAACCTCGTGCTACTGGTGCGTTCGGGTCCCGTCATTCGCGATTTAGGTGGATCAGTTCGCATTTGGGGGGACAATGGGCCAGTTCTAATTTCTTACTTTTACGACGGGGCAGTACCAGTAAAGGTTTTTCAGAACCGCTCACAGAGCGATTTTTATATGGATAATTTCAGCTCTTTTTCCGTTCCCTCCCCACCCCAACCCCGAAGGTAAACAAATACATGATGACCACGCACGCAATGTACTGTATGTAGCCATGCGACTGCAATAACACACTGATACATACCAGCCCTCCCCGCCTCGCTACCCCGCACACAGATACACAAACATGTGTATGCACACGGCACACACACGTGGCCACGCACACATACGCACATGCACACGACACAAACAGGAAATTCTTCATGTATAATGCCATGCAAAGCAGTGGCCACCGTACTTGAGGAAGTCAGTTGTGAAACAAAAATAATTCAACTACAGCGTGTAGACAAGCTGACGGCCAAAGCACAACATAGCAAACATGACATTTGCCCAAGGATTGCAGTTTGCAGACCATGCCATGGAAGCAACGAATACAGAATGTAATATCATACAAAGTGACAAGCAAGGACGTGGCCATCATACACCAGAAACTTGCAGAAAGTCACATATCCAACAGATAGAGAAGTGAACAGCAATCTGATACAGCCCACACAGGACAAAGCGGACCTGATACTCGTCCCAGGATCGCAAGTGGCAAACCCTTTTCAATGCATAACATGCAGCACCAGGTGTACGTTAGACGCATGAACATCTGACCGTGTCGCCAGCATACAATGTCATCACATGTTTACCCCACAAGTTACGCACATGCACAGTAGAAGCACAATGAAAGCAATGGAAAAGTACGATGTGGTTGCTGAAGCATCTTCACACTTCAAATTCAGACTTCAATGTGGTCGTCACGGGATGATATACCTGCAAGATACAAGTGATGAAGAAAGAAAGCAGAAGGTCGTGAGGTAGGCTATGAGACACCACAAACGGTTCACCTACATGTCTGTTCAGGGCTAGTGCACTCACACGGAGAATTGTCATAATCGAGCATTTCCCAAACTGAGAAGTGCAATGAAATCCACTTGCATGCACAGGAGCAATTTTGCAATAATTATTATGATGCGCAATTCGACACGATCTGCGATGCTGCGTGCGATGTGCCCTGCTGTCATGATAGTGACAGTCACCGCGGTATGTTTTGTCAACGTCGCCCGTGCACTCTTCTGTCAAGTCCAAAGTGCTCACATACTTGGCAATGTTTTTGCAGTGATTAACTTTTATCCTAGTTATGTCACGGGTAACTTTAATGAAGTACCCGCAGGCCGTGTCGATCTGCACATCGTCCACTCTCTCATGTACTTGGCCTGCTTTGTCTGTGTATCCATTTCATGTGCGATCCACAAAATCGACTAGACAGTGGGTGCAATACGCTCTCTACCTGAAGACGTTCTTCTGGCGACATCTCGCCATGTACTTGGCCTGGCTTTGTCTGTGTATCCATTTCATGTTCGATCAACAAAATCTCAATGCACTACAGAGACTAGACAGTGGGTGCAATACGCTCTCTATCTGAAGACGTGAACCATTAAATTTTTTTTGGAAAAGTTATACGTACACCTGAAACGTAATGAAGTACAGGAATAGAGAGAGTGACTACAATACGCTCTCGACCTGATAATAGTGATAACGTGAGTACAAGACACTCTCCACCTGATAACGTGTTAGAAGGTAACATGTCTACAGTCCCACCGTACCCTTCCGACACGACTGTAGACCATTACATTTTTTTGAGAAGTTATACGTACACCTTAAACGTAATGAAGTACAGGAATAGAGAGAGTGACTACAATACGCTCTCGACCTGATAACGTGAGTACAAGACACTCTCCACCTGATAACGTGTTAGTAGAAGGTAACAGGTCTACAGTCCCACCGTACCCTTCATCATTCCTCATTCACCATCGCGCGATACCCTGGCACACACTGGCAACATATCAATCGGGTGCCTTACCGTCGTCTAGAGGAGACGTCTTCGCAGCAATATTTTCCCTCCTGCGCATTCAGTCGCCGACGCGACAGCGTTCACGGGGCCGTTCCAGTTGCGGAAGACATTCGATTCATCGGGCCAATTCAGAAACAGGGCCGTGGACACACAGGGGGCAGAGGAGAGACATTGTTAGTGGACAAGAAATATGCAGTGGCAAGTGGCGAGTGCCGCATGGATGTCAAGTTGTCATGCACAATTCAGCTATTACTTACGGTCCAGTTAGTCCTGCCATTGCTCGCTCGTCCTGGTTCCTCCTCGTTCGTCTTCCTGCACGTCTGCACTTCTCCTTCCCCACCGTTGGCTTTGCGGTACGGGGGTGCCGGAAGGAATTCCCACCATGTATCCATATGGCCATGTACATGAAGTCCCACCATGACTCTCCATGTACATGTCCACGGCCACGTCAGCAGTTTGTACAGTACCGGAAGGAGTTCCCACGATGCCTCCAAAGGCCTAGAGCGGACGTCTTTGCAGCAATTCTTTTCGCCCTGCGCATTCAGTTCGCCGACGATGTCTCCAAAGGCAAAGGCCTAGAGCCTAGTAGAGGGGACGTCTTTGCAGCAATTCTTTTCACCCTAGTACCCTGCACATTCACCCCGCCGACACGACAGCGTTTACGGGGCCGTTCCAGGTGCAAAAGGTCCACGTCAGCAGTTCTCAACTATTTCGCGTACGGGATAGTCGCCGCGACAGCGTTTAAGGGGTCGTTCCAGGTGCAAAAGGTATCCATCAATGGCACTTTGCAGTATGGGGTACGGAAAAGGGGCCTCCTCGTTCGACTTCGTCGACTTCTGCAGTTCTCCTTCCCGTCAGGGGTACCGAAAGGGGCCTCCTCGCAGTTGTCCTTGCCGTCAGGTCCACGTCATGCAGTTCTCAACTATTTCGCGTACGGGATAGTCGTCTTTGTCGTACGCGACATCGGCGTTTACCGGGTGGCATTGGCACAAAGCAGACCGTTGACGGGGTCACGTGTCAAAAAAGTATCAACAACGTGTCGACTATTTAAAGTGTCAACCACGTGTATAGCGGTACACTCAGCGGTACACTAATTCTCGTGCCATTCTCGTGTCACAAAACTGGAACATCGAGTACCAGTGCAGTATGGAAAGGCTTCAGACAGGAAGCCTTTCCAATGCAATGATGCATTGCAAGTACCGGTACGTACGCGGTATGTACATTTTTTTATAATCCGACGCCAATGAGGCGCCGGATCCGACCGCACCCCGCGAAAAGCGAAAATTGTAAAACCCATCTTTCATTCAAACCAAATCAAGGAAGGCTCAGTCACGAGTCAGTGGGTGGATATTTCTCCCAGATAAATTAATACTAGACAGTAATTGGATAGTACGATGAAGTCGTCCAAACGGCCTTGGTACTCCAGAAAGTCACCTGGTGCCTCATCATATGGTGGAAAGACCACGACCAGCTCTTCAAAGCAGACCCCGGAGAAAGGCGGACAGCAACAGGCCACGCTCTCCAAATTCTTCAACGTGAAGGTGAGCGGCATCCAGACGGGATTGGGACGTTGTGAATCCCAGCTAGCAGTACTGTATGCTTCTCGACCGTTCCTCTGTGATGAGTAGAGACTTGCTCGTAGGAAAAATGGTGTACATCCTGTAGCGTTCATGTCGTTTTCGTGACTGAAAATGATTCCGGGAAAATCAAGCATAATAATTTTCGTGAATTCGAACAGAAAATTTAATATATACCAATGCAGTACAGTTTGTACAACTAAGGCTGCGTTTACACGACAACGCACGGCCAGTTTTCCGTTTTCAGTCCCGCATTTCTTTTTTCGTTTTCGTGCGTTTACACGATCAAAGCTGATCCGAGGTGGTCTCCGTTTGTACAAGTATCGTTTTCGTGCGTCTACACGGGACGTGACGGGAGCAAAGGATCCGCAAAAGTTCGTCATGTGCCAAGTGTTGTCGTGGAAGCACCGATCACACTCAAGCAATAATAGACACTTTGCACAATAAGCGAGAGGGGTCGAGACGGGGCATGCTGTGCAGGCGCTGCACACTTGGCATGCAACCAGCATGCATGGTTTGCTGCAGGACGTGATCAAATTTCCTGTGACAGGCTGTGTTTTCACGGTCCCGACGCGATGTTCATGTATGTACTCCCCAGCCTTTTTTCATTTGAAGTTTTTTAGTTTAGAAGGAAGAAGTTTCGAAATGCTTTCCAAGGACCACTGCTGGGTTCTTGTTTGCACCAACCGTCATCCCTAACGTTAGTCTAAGGAACCCACTTGTCTTTCCATGCGTTCCCTGGTGATGCTGGCATTCCACACTCTGGAATCCTGGCTATCTGGCGAGAAGAGGGCCGCAGTGCATGCGATATCGTTCACAGTGTTGTGCTCGGAACACTTTGTCCATGACGACTTTCATCCTTGCTTTTGCTAAGATAATGAACGCCCTGCCAAGAGACTCTGGAGCTTGAGAAAAAGGCAAGACGCATCCCTGTCTTCGCTATTGGAAGATCGACTGCTTGCTGGCGCTGCTCGAGCTGCTGATGTTGAAGTGGAGAGAGACGCAGCCTCATCGCTCAGGTGTGCGGAGAAAGTCATCTGAGTTCGAGCTGTGGCTGCGTGCACGATATGACCGACTTTCACATTATGCACATAGCCACCAAAGTAAAACTCGTGGACACACGGGCTTGTTCACTAGTACTACTCCATCAGCTCCCTCTTCACTGTCGTCGGCGACTTGCCCCTGCGTTGGAGACGAGCACGCATGGTGTGGCACTCACTCTGGGAAACAGAGGTTCATCACTCATCCACTGGGAGTCGGACGCATGAAATGTTGGGCATGATGAAGGTACACTCGAGGAAGTGGTGCCCTTCTTAGTTCTAGGAGCATCAGGGTTCTGCATAGAGAAGTGTTCTCTACATCGACAGAGGAGAGAAGGTAGAGAAACGAAAAATATTTCAATCTACAGTAATCCGAAATATCCACTGAATGCGGAAAACTTACCGCTCCAACGACTCCTTCTTTTTCCAGACAGATACGCACCCTCATTCAGCAGAAAACTGTTCAGTTCCTTCACAGACCATTCTTTATTTGACAGTTCGTCCACGGGTTCCACAGCCATCGATGGCAAACCACTCGACACTCTCCCCTCCATCTCCAAAATGGAAAAATACATTGTTCCACCATGCTCAACAACTGATACTCTGCACAAAAATCGAAGAGGATGCCCCGTCTCGGATCACGTGACCGTTATTGTGCAAAGGGTCTATTGAGAACAGGCCACAAAACAATACTCGTCACATGATGAAAATTATAAAAACAATTTTTTGGATTGTCGGATCCGTGTAAACGGCCGAAAACGAAACACACGTGCCGGAAACGAGGCTAGCATACCGTTTCGACTATTTACAAACCCAAATTTATCCGGCAGAACATTTCCGTTTTCAAATTCTTCCACCTTGGCCAGCGTTTTGGTTTTCTTCCGTTTTGGTGTACAACTTTTACGTTTTGCTCTTTGTACCGTGTAAATGAACCATGCATCCGAAAGGATTTTCTTGCGTTTTCACCCCCAGCGTTGTCGTGTAAACGCAGCCTAAATCCATGCTTCGATTCGGCCGAGTGAATGAGGTCGCGTTCAGGCGTGCTCTGGCTCAGATGAGTATGTAACTCCTAAACTAACTGCACTGGTTGTGCATGTCAGCAGATGTGCAACAGAAAGCCGTAGAGGAAACACGTGCTTGTGCGTCTTGTACATATCCATGTCATCATGTGTGTGTGTGTGTGTGTGTGTGTGTGTGTGTGTGTGTGTGTGTGTGTGTGTGTGTGTGTGTGTGTGTGCATGTGTGCGTGGGTGCGTGCGTGGGTGCATGCGTGCATGCATGCGTGTGCGTGTGTGTGTGTGTGTATGTGTGTGCACGTGGGAATGCAACCCTTCCTCTTTCTCGACAGCCTCCGTCAACACCGGTGGCGGCAACAGCAGCAGCAAAAACATCAGCTGTTCAAGTATATGTAGTGTATGATGGTGGTGGTAGTCATGACAACAGCAGCAATGGCAGTCATCCTGTTGCAGGTAGGAAGTGTACATGTATACATGCATGTGTGCATCTATAGACAGCAGTACTAACTACAGGAGAATAGCGTTTGTCTTTGAGACGCACATTGTTCAGACAGTAGAGAGGTTCCACGTAACGTAATTACATTAGTAAAAAACGTAGTCGATCTACGGAACGTCTTACGTAAACTGCATGCGCATCTGTGTTCCGCCATACAGAGTTTTCAAATCACGTAGCTGCCCTTGGCAACTCCGAACGCAGCAGTGTACGACCAGATCGACCTGGGGAGGGAGTCATAAGTTTGTGCCCCAATCCACTTACGGACCAGCTACGTTATCACAGCCCTATCTACGTACTCTATGTAGACAACTTTCCGTAAGTGGAGTGCAAACTCGCGATTTCACGGTTTTTTCCTGCCCACTAACGTAGTGCGGAACCTCTCTAATGTTGAGATATTGTTCAGAAGGTTGGTTGGGGATTGGCTGTATATTGTAGCATGCGCGTAGCGTGTATCTTGCTGTATCTTGTAGCACATGCATCTACATGTGCTACAAGATACAGTATAGTAGCTGAAAAATGTACTTACCTTCTGCGTACGTGTGTGTGTGCGTGCATGTGTGTGTGTGTGTGTGTGTGTGTGTGTGTGTGTGTGTATGTGTGTGTGTGTATGTGTATGTGTGTGTGTGTGTGTGTGTGTGTGCACGCGTACGTATGTGTACTTGAATGCTCATGTCCACGCGCATGCACTCGTCATTTAGCATCTGCAGAGCTTGCACCTGCCACGCTGACTCGCCTGCAGCGTTTCCAGCAGTGCATGCCATTGCAAAGCGGCGCATCGTCCACCACATCGGCATCCTCCTCCAGCTCCAGTTCCAGCCGTGCTTGCCAGCAGGCCGCATGTGCTAAAGGCTCAAGCCTACGGCTGTCTGGTTCACTGGAGGCTGGCGCGAGTGACGGCAGAGCTGATGATGTAGTGGAGAGCCCTACCCGTGCTGCTGCTGCTGCTGCTGCTGCTGCTGCTGCTGCTGCTACGACTGTTACCGGTACCTGTACTGGTGGCGATGAAGATGGTGATGATGATGATGACCTGGTGTTGGTGAGCTCGACCACGCCGCGAAGTCGATCGCAGCCAGTGGCTTCTCCTCCGGCCAAGCGTGTGCGGCGGCCAGCTTCATCTGCATCGTCGTCGTCGTCAACGTCGGATATCAAAGGTGGGAGCGATACGCGTGTCAAGCGTGTGTGTGTGTGTGTGTGTGTGTGTGTGTGTGTGTGTGTGTGTGTGTGTGTGTGTGTACAGGACAGTCTATGGCCAAAGAACTGGGAGGGGGTCAGCCTCCTAGCCTAGACCGTTCTTATTTTCATGTATTACAGTCTATGCACTGTTGGGTCACCGTATATACATTGGTATGCTGTGCTTGGTGAAATTCTAGCCTGGTCGTTCTTCAGTGCCCGGCGGTACTGTATGCATGCACCCAATTCCCAATCTCCTAGTTTGGGATGCAGGAGTTACAACTCAATGTGTTGTGTACTAGAACGTCGGGCTGTGTTCTATCACGCGCACACATTAATTTAGAAACCTGGCCAGATTATGTAAAACCTGGCCAAAAAGCAAATTCCTTTGTGCTTGGCTTTTCCGCTCTTGAATGTACTCGTATGCAGGGAACTTCACTCTGGTCTTCAAGGAAGAATGTGTAATTGTTGAATGTTTCTATCAGTTTACGTGTATGCGCATACTCATCTCTCCTGTTGGTGTTTTTGTGTTTGTTTGTTGGCAGCTTCCATTGTCGCATTTTCGTCCCCCGCCAGTCACGTTTCCACGCCGGTGTCTTCAAGGACGCTATTGTCTCCGTCCTCGGTATCATCACGGCTGACCTCTTCGCCATCGTCCAGCAGCTGTGCTAAGGGTTCGCCGTACACACCGCTTGAGAAGCAGTACATGGCGATACGCGACGCGAACCCCGGCGTACTGCTCATGGTCGAGTGCGGGTACAAGTTCCGCTTCTTTGGCGAGGATGCCGAGGTAGGGTGCTCGTCGGCGAGCGTTTCTACGTGTGTGAGCATGCCATGTGCTACAGTAAGAGATGAAGAAACAGGCAGACAGAGACAGATGGACAGACAGACAGAGATGGACAGACAGACAGACAGACAGACAGACAGACAGACAGACAGACAGACAGACAGACAGACAGACAGACAGACAGACAGACAGACAGACAGAGAGAGAGAGAGAGAGAGAGAGAGAGAGAGAGAGAGAGAGAGAGAGAGAGAGAGAGAGAGAGAGAGAGAGAGAGAGAGAGAGAGAGGGAGGGAGGGAGGGAGGGAGGGAGAGAGAGAGAGAGAGAGAGAGAGAGAGAGAGAGAGAGAGAGAGAGAGAGAGAGAGAGAGAGAGAGAGAGAGAGAGAGAGAGAGAGAGAGAGAGAGAGAAAGGGGGGGGGGAGAGATGAGAGAAAGAGGGATAAATGAGAGAAAGAGAGAGACAAAGAGAGATGGTTGGTTGGTTGGTTGGTTGGATTTATTTAAAGTCGTACAACAAACAGGCATATCTGCCTCCTTATATGAAGACGACATCTGGCAGTAAAACATTTTAAAGAAAAGAGAAAGGAAAAAAAAGAAGAAGAGAAGATCAAGAATGTATACTGAGCATACAGCTAGCCGGAGACTGAGCACAGCTAGCCTCGGCATGTATCAGAGCATCAGGATTACTACATACTACTAGTACTATACTCAAGATAGGGGAGGGGGGTTGCTGTCATGCTACAGTAAGACAATACGCGTGCAACACACCCTTGAACTGGAGGGGGGACGTGATGTTTCTCGCATCAGGTGGAAGACTGTTCCGAACGCGTGCAGCAGAAAGAGACACGGGATGAGTTCTGGATGGAAGCTGCAGCAGATGTTATTGGGAGCCGCGCGTTTGGCCAGCCCTAGTCGGAGTGACGAAATCTCCAAATAATGCGCTGATCAGCGGCTGCTCCATGGTGGAATGTAGGCACCGGTAGACCAGCGAGCACACTGTCTCACGCAAGAGCTGGTGTACACGAAGCAGGTTGTGTTCCGCATACACGGGAGTCATACGGGTACGGGAGGTAAGGTTGTACACGGCTCGCAGGGCTAGGTTGCATAGGCGTTGAAGTCTCTCTTGATGAGATAAGATGAGAAGCCCAAGAAACGAACAAGGCAGTCGTGGCTGTGAGGGCCGGGGAACGTTTCGCCCTATATTGATGCTTAGATTCTTTCTGTCTTAGAAGTTGTTGTCTTATTACTATTCTGCTGGTTTGGGTGCAATGTTGCTTTCTCACCTAGAGGGTGTATATTTAGCTGCTGCAGTTTCACTGGAAAAGATCGGTTTGTGAATTGGTATGATAGTTCGTGGGAATCCAGTTCCATCTCTGTGTGATATGTTTAGTTGTCCTTGCCCATCTGGCTGGCCGCGTTGTGATCCCTCTACAAAAGGTTGCGTGGCTTGTCTATCTACCATTTTTTTCATCTGTCTGTGTGTGTGTGTGTGTGTGTCTCTCTCTCTCTCTCTCTCTCTCTCTCTCTCTCTCTCTCTCTCTCTCTCTCTCTCTCTCTCTCTCTCTCTCTCTCTCTCTCTCTCTCTCTCTCTCTCTCTCTCTCTCTCTCTCTCTCTCTCTCTCTCTCTCTCTCTCTCTCTCTCTCTCTCTCTCTCTCTCTCTCTCTCTCTCTCTGTGTCTGTCCGTCTGTTTGTGCGTATGGTATTTGTCTGCTGCACTGCTTTCAAGTTTGTGTGTTTGTGTCAAGTTTCACCTATCCTTCCGCCTGTCTGTGACATCTGCTATTGCTATCGGCATGCAGGTTGCAGCTCGTGTTCTCAACATCTTCTGCCACCCGATGCACAACTTCATGAACGCCAGCATACCCGTGCAGCGGCTGCCTGTTCACGTGCGTAGGTACGGTTAGAACTGCTGTGCTCGCTTGTCTCTCATCGTCTTTGGCGTGTAGGCCCGGCGGAACCGGTCCGGTTGGCCGGGCCATGCCTGGACCAACGTTTTGGTCAGGCCATGGCTGGACCAACGTTTTGGTCAGGCCATGGTTGGACCAACGTTTTGGTCAGGCCATGGCTGGACCAACGTTTTGGTCAGGCCATGGTTGGACCAGCGTTTTGGTCAGGCCATGGTTGGACCAGCGTTTTGCCCACCAACATGTGTTTACTGCTGAGGAGGTCATGTGACTACCCTCCATATCATACACAAACTGTATGAAAGTCATGTGACTACCCTCCATATCATACACAAACTGTATGAAAGTCATGTGACTACCCTCCATATCATACACAAACTGTATGAAAGTCATGTGTATACCCTCCATATCATACACAAACTGTATGAAGGTCATGTGACTACCCTCCATATCATACACAAACTGTATGAAAGTCATGTGTATACCCTCCATATCATACACAAACTGTATGAAGGTCATGTGACTACCCTCCATATCATACACAAACTGTATGAAAGTCATGTGTATACCCAGAGGTCTAGCCAGGATTTTATGCCAGCCGGCCAACGTTCTAGTTAAAATGCATCGTTCTGGGGGCTGCGCCCCCAGACCCCCGCCATCAGTCACGTATCCACACAGACACACACACACCACTACAAATCTTTCATTGCAGCTTGCATCTCCTTTCGCTTCGTCCAATTATGGGCATTCATCAGGCAGTTGTGAAAATGTGATTATAGGTAAATAATTAACAAAATATGAAAAAGGAAGCAAACAGCTACATGAGCATGGATCATGTGTTCACCAACGTCATGTCTGCATGCAGTGTACATTGGTCATCTGACAAGACCCAGCCTAGCCACAGCCTGTACACCACCAGAAGCAGCGAACCATGACCCAACCTGTTACATTTTACTGACGTACTCAAGTGCATACTCAAGTGCATTTGAGCTTGATCTCTAGTGAAGAGCTAGCACTGAGCCTGAGTAGCCAGTGCTACGTACTGTACTGTACATACCTACGCCTAGGATATGGGTTGTACTCCACCATCTCCACTCAAGTGCTAGTGCAGTGCACTACAGTCTACATGGGGGTGACTGCATGCAGCTTTGGCTAGATCACTGATACCCTCCATATCATACACAAACTGTATGAAGGTCATGTGACTACCCTCCATATCATACACAAACTGTATGAAAGTCATGTGTATACCCTCCATATCATACACAAACTGAATGAAAGTCATGTGTATACCCTCCATATCATACACAAACTGTATGAAAGTCATGTGACTACCCTCCATATCACATACACAAACTGTATGAAAGTCATGTGTATACCCTCCATATCATACACAAACTGTATGAAAGTCATGTGTATACCCTCCATATCATACACAAACTGTATGAAAGTCATGTGTATACCCCGCTACATATCATACACAAACTGTATGAAAGTCATGTGTATACCCCGCTACATATCATACACAAACTGTATGAAAGTCATGTGTATACCCTCCATATCATACACAAACTGTATGAAAGTCATGTGACTACCCTCCATATCATACACAAACTGTATGAAAGACTAGGGTATGGTCGGATCAATCAAAAACTGCTTGCGCCGGTCCTCTGGTGTCAATAACCGTGCACGCATGTTTGTTTCTTTAGCTGTATTTACTTCACCACAAGCACATGCTGTATCTGCCTTCTCACTGAGCGTATTGCCACAGTTCTCGCAAGAATAATGAACTGTGTGTGTGTGTGTGTGTGTATGTGTGTTTGTATGCCTGTCTTGTTCAGGCTGGTAATGGCAGGTTACAAGGTGTGTGTATGTTTGTTTGTATGCCTGTCTTGTTCAGGCTGGTAATGGCAGGTTACAAGGTGGGTGTAGTGCGGCAGGTGGAGAGCGCGGCACACAAGGCACTCAGTGACAAGAAGGGCGCGCCGTTTGAGAGGAGTCTGAGCGAGCTGTACACGCGAGCAACGCTTATCGGTGAAGATATCCTTCTTGTCCTGCTCTTCCCCCCTCCCACCCCGTCCCCGCGTCTCGGTCACACTCTTACCCTTTTGTGTACTGTGCCCTTCCTCATTCTCATTGCATGAACATCGTAACACAGTTTGTTTGCACTGGCGTCCATGTACTGTTCTGCCAACAAATACTACTCTTGTCTTGAGCCATACATGAGCAACTTCAAAACTTCAATAGCGTGTTCTTGTGGAGTTATCTTGCAGACAAAACAAAGAACAGAAATCAATGAGTAGCAGTGGTGAGGCTTCCTGCAGCTTCATTTATAGGAGGTAGTAGTTTAGAGCTGACTCTCTCTTTCCCATTCACTTTCCCATTCACTTTCCCATTCAGTCTGCAATAGCACCGGACTCGCTTTTGTCAATTCTGACGTTTCGGCAAATTTGATGCCCCCCGCCCCGCCAGTTCTTCTACGACCCGCAGTACTGTACCCCATCAGTCTCCTTTTTGGAATCTTGCTAGAGACCTGTGAGTAAGATTAGGTGTGCCGTCAGTAGTGACTCATCACGAAACACAAGGACGTCCAGTGCAAAGCAACCGTAACTTTTTCTCGTGACAATCATAGCCTTGATGGAATTACTGTCTCCACGTTGCTTGTTTGTTCGTTGACTTTCTCATGATCCTTGTCCATTTCTAGTAGATCTACTCCTTGACCAGTATCCTCCCAGTACAGTTTGACTCGCCGTTACCCACTCAAACTTACAACAAGAACACGACAATGGCAGTGTCACCGCGATCAGCAGGAGCAGCAGCATCGTCGTCATCGCTAGACCGCTACGCTGCTTCGCATGATGGCGGTTCCGGCAGTGAACACAATGTCATCGGTGCTGGTGATGATGTCACCAGTGCTGCTGGCGGCGACGGTGGTCACATGGTGCGCGATGGCTTCGGCGTCAGAGCTGCTGATGGCCAGGCATCGGCTGCTGAGGCATGGTCGAGTACGACCGATAGCTTCATGTTGTTCATCGTCGATGCTGCCAGAGAGGGATCTAAATGCGGAGGTGTCTACAACATCCCGTGACCACCACCACAGCAGCAGCAGCAGCGGCGGCAAGAGGCTTCTGCAGAGCACGTGGCAGTTGTAGTAAGTATCATAATAAGTTTTGAATGCTATCATATTTTCTGCAGTATAAGCCGTACGTACTCGTAGTGTTCTGGGTGGTCTCCTACGTTTCTCGTTGTAGCTTTCTCCAGTGCCGTCGTGTACTGCAGCGGTTGAGTTTTTGTTTACTTGTTTAGGAAGCCTCCCCACTTTTACTTTGTTTAGGGTCGTTTCTATATACAGTGTACAGTGAGTCTATTATGCCTTTGTGTGTGGCCTATGTCTTTTTGCCTTTCTGTACTCTGTCTGGTATGTGTGGTTATGTTTTGTTGGTCTCTCTCTCTCTCTCACTCTCCTCTCTCTCTCTCTCTCTCTCTCTCTCTCTCTCTCTCTCTCTCTCTCTCTCTCTCTCTCTCTCTCTCTCTCTCTCTCTCTCTCTCTCTCTCTCTCTCTCTCTCTCTCTCTCTCTCTCTCCTCCACCACCCTAGCCGTACAACCAGCGACGGGTGATCTTGTCTACTCAGTGTTTGCAGACGATACGTCGCGCACTCAGCTGCTCACACACCTTGCTCACATCGTCCCCTGCGAGCTCATCATTCCTGCAGACCTCGGTGCAAGGAGTAGAGCTGCCATCGCATCTTATTGCAGCAACAGGTACCTATAGTATACACATCATGTACTGGTAATACGTATTAATACGCCCCCAGGGTTCTAGCAAGGTCAAAATAAGTAGAGGTGAGGGGCAGGGGAAGCGGTTACCCTGTAACGCAGTTTTCCATTTTCCAAATTTGTCTTGCCATATAAAAGGCAACGTACGGGCCGAACCCCTGATTTCTCCCCAGACTAAATGTGCCTTTGTGAATCCTCTAGTAATGGCTGTTGACTGTATTTTCGTTGAATGGCATGAGCAAACATGAACATCGACAAATCAGTGGTGGTGGGGAGGGGGGGGGGGGGGGGGGTGGGGGTGGCACTTTTTCACTGGGGGCACTCAATCAGAGTAGGAGGGCGCTGCGCCCCCTTTGTCTATAACCCTGGGCCCCCTTCGGTTGGTGATAATTCCTCCCCAGTAGTGGAAACTGCTAATTTTGTTTTGCGAAAGGAGTGATTCTGCTGAAGTTGAGTTGTGCCAATCGAAAGTTTGCATTCTGTGTGGTATGCGGAATACATGTTCATGTTTTCTGGATACCCAAGTTATGGGCACTTCGGTCTTCCAGCCATTTTTTGGGCGAGTGGAAATATTACTACTCCTTTGTTACTCTCTCTCTCTCTCTCTCTCTCATCTGTGATGTATTTCCTGAACCACTAGCTAGCTGGGTGTTCTGCACTCTTGATGTTCGGAATGTCCTCAGCATTTTATTGTGTCTCCCATATGGTCTAGTGGTTAGGATTCGGCGCTCTCACCGCCGCGGCCCGGGTTCGATTCCCGGTGTGGGAACACTTCTTTTTTTAATGATCTTTTGCATTATGTCAGGAAGGTGGATATTGAAAAAGACATTTACAAGCAGCAATGTAAAGCCGAGACTCATTCACAGTGCCACTTTTTGCGACGCGACATGCGCCATAATTATATACAACACTGGCGGCAAGAAAATGCCTGCCGCGTACTGTCGCAAGGCCACAAGTGGACCAAAGTGCGACTTTTGCGAAATTCATCATCGCAAGTCGCATATCACATCACAGAAAGCGGTATTCTGAATGGGCCTTTAGGTGTTATTCAAGGAGTCCTGCAAGAGGAAGAGTTTTTACGGTGTTTTCTTGAATTTTCTTGGAAAAGATCGTGATTCTGCTAAAATTTGGAGAGGTGTTCCGCTAATATCCTTTGTGAACTTTAGGAGATTCTCCGAAATTCTCCAAGATCCCCGACCTTGAAAGGTGGTTGAAAGATTCCCGTATTTTGGGTCAGCGCGTGCAAACTACTGCAAGATCACGGCCTCTTCGGCGCTTCTCATATGCGGAAAATCTTTGACACCTGCTCCTAAATTATTCCAATTTCTTCGACTTCCAGGACATAATTTCTCCGAGAAGCGAGAGAACATTCGACCGCACTCTTTCAGTACATGGAGGGCGAAGAAAAGGTCGAATTATTAACTCCCGAGGCTGCAGAATGTAAACAAGTTGCTGGAGTTGAATTGTATGTATGATGTTAAGCGCCGGGTGTTCAGGTTGAGTGCAATGGCGCTACGGCTATGCCTTTGGGAAATCCTTTTAAAAATAATAAATACAATACAGTTTCCTCTGAGACAAAAATGCGATAATACTCATAAAAAGGACACACTTCAGGCTCATTACAAACATCTTGAAAGTATACTTGTGAAGACAAAAACTTTCAAGATGTTTGTAATGAGCCTGAAGTGTGTCCTTTTTATGAGTATTATCACAATACAATACAATACATCATTAAGTACGGCATAACACGTTATTTTTGGTGTAATTTTAATTTCTGGAGGAAAGCCATTCACCTAAATTTACATTACACCTAAAAGGCGCTAGAGTACACACTACATGTGCAGGGCAGGTTGGTCACCTACCACTAGAGTACACATTACATGCAGTGAAGGGTAGGCTGGTCACCTACCACTAGAGTACACATTACATGTGAAGGGTAGGCTGGTCACCTACCACTAGAGTACACATTACATGCAGTGAAGGGCAGGCTGGTCACCTACCACTAGAGAACACATTACATGCAGTGAAGGGTAGGCTGGTCACCTACCACTAGAGTACACATTACATGCAGTGAAGGGTAGGCTGGTCACCTACCACTAGAGTACACATTACATGCAGTGAAGGGTAGGCTGGTCACCTACCACTAGAGTACACATTACATGCAGTGAAGGGTAGGCTGGTCACCTACCACTAGAGTACACATTACATGCAGTGAAGGGTAGGCTGGTCACCTACCACTAGAGTACACATTACATGCAGTGAAGGGTAGGCTGGTCACCTACCACTAGAGTACACATTACATGCAGTGAAGGGTAGGCTGGTCACCTACCACTAGAGTACACATTACATGCAGTGCAGGGCAGGCTGGTCACCTACCACTAGAGTACACATTACATGCAGTGAAGGGTAGGCTGGTCACCTACCACTAGAGTACACATTACATGCAGTGAAGGGTAGGCATAGCCCGATTTTGCTAGCAATTCTGCTAGCAAAATATCGAAGAATTTTGAAAGGGAATTTGCTGGCAAAATGGAGCAAAATATCGGTGTGGTCGCTGGAAGTTGGGAGATTTTACACTTATACGGTGCACGTGACTCATTTTCGCACAGTTTTACCAACACGTGACTCGCTTTTTCTTTTTTTGCCAACACGTGACCCACTTTCGGTCAGTTTTCCCCTCACGTGACACAAATTTTGGAGCAAAAAGGGAGCAAAATATCGAGTGGCCTGGCAGAATGAAAGCAAAATATCGACAATCAGCCAGCAAAATTTTGCGGCAAAATATCGAAGCTTCCCTGGCAAAATCGGGCTTTGCCTAGTGAAGGGTAGGCTGGTCACCTACCACTAGAGTACACATTACAAGCAGTGAAGGGTAGGCTGGTCACCTACCACTAGAGTACACATTACATGCAGTGAAGGGTAGGCTGGTCACCTACCACTAGAGTACACATTACATGCAGTGAAGGGTAGGCTGGTCACCTACCGGTAATTCTACATTACACCTGAAACCTGGCCGGCCCCCGACACGGAAACTTTAAGACGCCTAAAAAATTATATGTGAGACAGTACATGAAGTGCATGTGTTGGATGCCGGGCAAGCATTCTCGTTGTTTAGACGTACGGTCAGACCTCGCTTTTCCGGTCCTCTTTTATCCGGATCCCTCGCCATTCGGAGGAAAATCGTTAGTTACCGATTTACAGCATATGCGATGCATGCATACAGTATGTGTGTTTGATAATCCGGTTCCCTCGCCTATCCGGATATTTTCGTGGAAAACGGATGTGTGCGGTTATGTGAAGGCTGACTGTATTGCTATCTTCTCTTTGTACATATGTTGACATGCAGGAAGTCTCAGGGCGATCTTGTTCGTCTGGAGGAGGTGCCGACGGGGTGGAACGATTACGGCACCTCGCATGGCTGCCTTGCGGACTTCTATCAGCTGTCGGTCATCTCGTCGTCGGTAGATCAGCTTAGCGATGGAGAGAGTAGTAGCGATGAGGACAACGATGACGGAGATGTTACTGGTGAGGCCACCACCAGTGGAGTGGGGCTGCACCAGCATTCGCAGCATCGGCACGGCCATCCCTCAGCTCGTCAGCATGGTGGTGAGTGACAGGCCAGTGTGTGTGTGTGTGTGTGTGTGTGTGTGTGTGTCTGTGTGTGTGCGCGTGCGTGCATGTGTGTGTGTGTGTGTGTGTGTGTGTGTGTGTGTGTGTGTGTGTGTACGTGTGTGCGTTGTTCCCAATACTTTACATATGCGATATTCTTCGAACGACTCCCAGCCATGATCATCTTCAGAAGTTAGGAGGAATCAAAGGAATTGTTTGGTTTTGTTCACATCCAGGAGAACATTGGGAGTTTGTGAAGGAATTACCAAAGCCGGTCATTGTCTGCTTGGGAATATGTCTGCGACACCTGAAGCAGTTTAGACTGGCTGGTTGCCTCAAAGATACACGGTCAGTTTAGCACCATCTTGGGCTGCGCCTGTATGCCTGTATGCCTGTCTGCCTGTCTGCCTGTATGCCCGTGTGCCTGTCTGCCTGTATGCCCGTGTGCCTGGCTGCCTGTATGCCTGTGTGTCTGTATGCCTGTCTGCCTGTATGCCTGTATGCCTGTATGAAATAGTGTTCTCCCCCTGGCCCCCGCCACACAGCAACGCAAACTCTTGATTGTATCTTCAATTCTTATATTATACCAACAAATGACGAGGGCGCAGGAGGAGGGAGACAAAAACAAGACTCGAGAAAAAGACAACGGAAAAGACACCCGGGAAAAGACACGAAGAATCAACCAAGAACAAGCAGTAATATTGCGACGACAAATCGGGACGACCAATCAGGGACTAATACTTACAGAACACATGACCAAGACCAAGACAACCAGACCCCGGACGAATCACACATGACTCTCATTCCCAGACCAAACTAGCACTGCGCATGTACAGCATTCACTTGACAGTCACTCTCACACAGACGGAAGCACATCCTCACACTCTGACAACGCGTACTCTTGCATGCACCACATACCATAAACGTCACACATCACACATACTCGCACGTACACTTAGACTATCTCTTAATTTGCTGGCCAAAAATCCTATATATAGGATTTGAAAAGGTGTGCCTTTTATGCCGTTGTTAGTGGTCATCACGACCAATAATAATGGCATAATGGTTTTCATGGAAGTTGTAAATATGTTTGAGGCATGAATGTTTACATTTTAGATTCATAGGGTGATAATATTTCTGATGAATACCCATTTTCAGCAATAATTGGAAATTTGAGCATAATTGTTCAGCTGCTGTCATGGAAAGGACTGAGGCAGTGAATGTGCAGAAGAACATTGCAGGTGTGGTACGGGGTGGTTTCATGATGACATATCGCACATGCCGTCATGAAACTACCCAGTTTTAAGGATAAAACAAGGTCCAATATAATCTCGAATCCTATCTATAGGATTCGAAAAATAGGGCACAGGCCTTAGTAATATGGAGCAAGGAGATGAGCCTGAGATGTTAGTGTTTGAAAAAATTATCTTATTCAACTCTCGATATCTTCTAAGACCTAGCAAGAAAGAATTGGTCACATACTTTTTGCTATTCTCATGCCACACCCATTTTGAGTTGAAAAATATGACCAAAATGACAAGAACCAAATACAACAACATGCGTAAATCATAGTCGTAATACAATTTCGCAACATGTATGCCTGTGTGCCTGTGTGCCTGTATGCCTGTCTGCCTGTATGCCTGTCCGTTATTCACAGTGTCCGTCCATCTCCCTTTTCGTCGATTGGTTCGTTTGTCTGTGAATAGGTGCAGTGATGCCATCCTGCGTCTATGAGTTGTGTGTGTTTGTGTGTGTGTGTGTGTGTGTGTGTGTGTGTGTGTGTTGTCTGCATCTTCTCTCTCTCTCTCTCTCTCTCTCTCTCTCTCTCTCTCTCTCTCTCTCTCTCTCTCTCTCTCTCTCTCTCTCTCTCTCTCTCTCTCTCTCTCTCTCTCTCTCTCTCTCTCTCTCTCTCTCCCATCCCTCCCTCCTTCTCTTCCTTTCTTCCACAGGAACTTTGTTCAGTTCAGTAATACGAGGCAGCATATGACGTTGACAGAGCAGTCTCTACGCAGCTTGGAGATCTTTGCCAATGGGGTAAGTATTGGCTGGGTGCATGCTTGATGCTACTTGAAAGTCTTGTTTGACAAGTTCTGCAGTTGGCTTCTTGAGTTTGCGCTTTCCGGGTATGTGCATGTGTTCATGGGCGGATATATGTTTGCAGGTGGACGGCAGTGAACGTGGTAGTCTGTTTTCGACCATGGTCAACACAAGCACTGCGTTTGGACGCCGTCTGTTCCGTCAGTGGCTTGCAAAGCCCTTGCTGAGGAGAAGGTACTGTTTTTTTTCTTCTCCTTGTGTCAGCATTTGCGATTTGATCACATTTAGCCGGACACGAGAAACGTGATATAGTGTAACTCATATAGTACATTACGAACTTAGAAGTTGCGACCTCGGCGGTGATCAGTCATAAAGTTGATTGCTCTAACGAGGAACACACGCTTCTTGCCGAATTTGACACTGGACACTGGAAGGTGCGACGTGCTCCTCGTGTGCTCGGGATGGCAGTCGTGAGTCAGTCCAGTTGTCAAATTCGGCTGGACTTCCCATGGCTGTAGACAGCTAGCTGTTTCGGTCATCTAGGCCTTATCAGTACAGCTACGCACTTGCAGTAAGCTGAACTACTGGCAGTGGTGCAAAGGTGGCAACACAGACATTTGGATAGCTCGTTGCTCTAGCGCCAGAGTGCTCCAACTACGAAAAGTAGTAAGCGATGGATAGCGGAGCAGCACTAAAGCAGCCTACCGAGAGTGCTCAACAAGACGAATGCCAAGGCGTGT
>NC_088648.1:29774483-29804483 GCF_964019385.1 Sycon ciliatum
GTGATACAGAAAAACGTCAGAAGTCAAGTACAGCCCTACCCGGGTAATCCGAGCCCGGTTATCCACACTCCATTTATCCACACTCCATTTATCCAAACTCCATTTATCCAAACTCCATTTATCCCAACCATGACTAATTAACAAAACCCCAGCTACAAAAAACAGGGTGTATGGGTGATCTCGATATTCAGAACATGGCTTCAACACAGCTTTCCCTAAGACAAAAGTGTTTGGATAAGCCAGGTTGAAGGTACTTAGGATATAACAATTTCTTCACTTAGCACTCAGTTGAAGTTAGCAGTGAATATAAAGTAGTTTTTCGAGGTCCCTTCATATCCTTGGCCAGTAATTTGACTTTGGATATACTGTACCTCGGGCACAAGGTCCAGATTTGTATGTCGCTTGCATTTACATTCAAAGTTCTAAGTTCTAAGTTCTGCTAATGAAGTGTTAGTGTACAGTCATGTACATATACATGGGTGATTACCTCGTTGAAAGCCTCAGAGAGCAGACTGCACTGCAGCAGAGTCAACGCTTCGCATTGGGCAGCTTGAACTTCTCGTGGTGCCAACAGCAGTGCCTGGCAGCGTGCTGAAGAAATCACCCCGTGCTACACTGGACAGCACATGTACACACATACACACACAAGTACATGTAAACACACGTAAACACATACATTGGTGGAAACCAAAGTTTTGGGGATTTCAGGGGGTGTCGGCCGTTGGGGCGTTCAATACCCAATTGAGTCATCTTTCCAAGATTCCTTTTGAGTCTCTCTCCCCTCTCCCGGGAGACCCACGTGACCAGTTTTGGCAGTGAGCAACAAGTACAAGTGCACGAGTGCACGAGTGTACGTGTGTGGGTGTGCGTGCGTGCGTGTGTGGGTGTGTGGGTGAGAGAGAGAGAGAGAGAGAGAGAGAGAGAGAGAGCGAGAGAGAGAGAGAGAGAGAGAGAGAGAGAGAGAGAGAGAGAGAGAGAGAGAGAGAGAGAGAGAGAGCGAGAGAGAGAGAGAGAGAGAGAGAGAGAGAGAGAGAGAGAGAGAGAGAGAGAGAGAGAGAGAGGGAGAGGAGAGAGGGAGAGGGAGAGGGAGAGGGAGAGGGAGAGGGAGAGGGAGAGGGAGAGGGAGAGGGAGAGGAGAGGGAGGGAGAGGGAGAGGGAGAGGGAGAGGGAGAGGGAGAGGGAGAGGGAGAGGGAGAGGGAGAGGGAGAGGGAGAGGGAGAGGGAGAGGGAGAGGGAGAGGGAGAGGGAGAGGGAGAGGGAGAGGGAGAAAGAGAGAATAGGGCCAGGCGAAAGTAAGACAGTAAGAGAAGCCTACCTTCTTATGCACGATAGAACCCAGGCCTTTCTCAACGTCGGGTAAATGGCTGAGCAACGCTTTGGACTGCCTGACACCCAGGGACTTGAAATTGGCACAGAGCTCTTCCACGGCCTCGTGACGAGCCACAATTGCACTATGCACACGAAATGACTAAGATGACAACCATGGAGTCTGGGTATTACACGCCTTGGCATTCGTCTTGTTGAGCACTCTCGGTAGGCTGCTTTAGTGCTGCTCCGCTATCCATCGCTTACTACTTTTCGTAGTTGGAGCACTCTGGCGCTAGAGCAACGAGCTATCCAAATGTCTGTGTTGCCACCTTTGCACCACAGCCAGTAGTTCAGCTTACTGCAAGTGCGTAGCTGTACTGATAAGGCCTAGATGACCGAAACAGCTAGCTGTCTACAGCCATGGGAAGTCCAGCCGAATTTGACAACTGGACTGACTCACGACTGCCATCCCGAGCACACGAGGAGCACGTCGCACCTTCCAGTGTCCAGTGTCAATTCGGCAAGAAGCGTGTGTTCCTCGTTAGAGCAATCAACTTTATGACTGATCACGCCGAAGTCGCAACTTCTAAGTTCGTAATGTACTATATGAGTTACACTATATCACGTTTCTCGTGTCCGGCCAAATGAGATCAAATCGCAAATGATGACACTAGGAGAAGAAGAAAAACCAGTACCTTCTCCTCAGCAGTGGCTTTGCAAGCCACAGACGGAACAGACGGCGTCCAAACGCAGTGCTTGTGTTGACCATGGTCGAAAACAGACTACCACGTTCACTGCCGTCCACCTGCAAACATATATCCGCCCAGTCACACACATACACACACGGACGCACGCATGCACACACACACGCACGCACACACACACACACACACACACACACACACTTACAGAAGGAAAAAAACATGAACACATGTCCATACCCGGAAAGCGCAAACTCAAGAAGCCAACTGCAGAACTTGTCAAACAAGACTTTCAAGTAGCATCAAGCGTGCAGCCAGCCAATACTTACCCCATTGGCAAAGATCTCCAAGCTGCGTAGAGACTGCTCTGTCAACGTCATATGTTGCCTCGTATACTGAACTGAACAAAGTTCCTGTGGAAGAAATGAAGAGAATGAGGGAGAGGGAGAGAGAGAGAGAGAGAGAGAGAGAGAGAGAGAGAGAGAGAGAGAGAGAGAGAGAGAGAGAGAGAGAGAGAGAGAGAGAGAGAGAGAGAGAGAGGAGAGAGAGAGAGAGAGAGAGAGAGAGAGAGAGAGAGGATGCAGACAAACGAACACACATACACACACACACATACACACACACACACACAGAAACAAACACACACACACAGAAACAAACACACACACACAAACACAAACACACACACACAACTCATAGACGCAGGAGGCATCACTGCACCTATTCACAAACAAACGAACCAATCGACGGAAAGGGAGATGACGGACACTGTGAACAACGGACAGGCATACAGGCATACAGGCATACAGGCAGACATCCGCAACCCAAGATGGTGCTAAACTGACCGTGTATCTTTGAGGCAGCCAGCCAGTCTAAACTACTTCAGGTGTCGCAGACATATTCCCAAGCAGACAATGACCGGCTTCGGTAATTCATTCACAAACTCCCAATGCTCTCCTGGATGTGAACAAAACCAAACAATTCCTTTGATTCGTCCTAACCTCTGAAGATGATCATGGCTGGGAGTCGTTCGAAGAATAATCGCATATGTAAAGTATTGGGAACAACGCACACACAACACACACACATGCACACACACACACACACACACACACACACACACACACACACGCACACACACACACACACACACACACACACACACACACACGTGCATGCACACACACGCGCATGCACACACGCACGCAAACACGCACACGCACACACACACACCTTTGACCTTTGACGCCCATCGCCGGAGCGATGATAGCTATGCTACGGCAGAAGCCATAGCAACTTGTGCTGGGATTGCACCATTCAACAGCTTGCAAGGCTGAAGAATTGACCGTCACTATTCAGCCTGGTCTACACCATACAGCTATTTGAAGTGACTTTTTCTGGCCAGTAAATCCCTATTTTTGGTCTTTTTCATTTTTTCCGCACACACATCACACCACATACTCCGGCATGCACCAACACACACACACACGCACGCACGCATGCGCGCGCACGCACGCACGCACACACACACACACACACTGGCCTGTCACTCACCACTATGCTGACGAGCTGAGGGATTGCTGTGTCGATGCTGCCAATGCTGCTGCTGCCGCCCCACTCCATTGGTGGTGGCCTCACCAGTAACAACTCCGTCATTGTTGTCCTCATCATTGCTACTACTCTCTCCATCGCTAAGCTGATCTACTGACGACGAGATGACCGACAGCTGATAGAAGTCTGCAAGGCAGCCATGCGAGGTGCCGTAATCGTTCACCCCGTCGGCACCTCCTCCAGACGAACAAGATCGCCCTGAGACTTCCTGCATGCCAACATATGTACAACGAGAAGATAGCAATACAGTCAGCCCTCACATAACTGCACACATCCGTTTTCCACGAAAATATCCGGATAGGCGAGGGAACCGGATTATCAAACACACATACTGTATGCATGCATCGCATTATGCTGTAAATCGGTAACCAACGATTTCTTCCAGATGGCGAGGGATCCGGATAAAAGAGGGACGGGATAAGCGAGGTCTGACTGTACGTCTAAACAACGAGAATGCCTGCCCGGCATCCAACACATGCACTTCTAAACAACGAGAATGCCTGCCCGGCATCCAACACATAACCGTCTAAACAACGAGAATGCCTGCCCAGCATCCAACACATGCACGGTGTGGGAACATTTCTTTTTTTAGTGATCCTCTAATGCAAAAGAGGATCACTAAAAAGAAATGTTCCCACACCGGGAATCAAACCCGGGCCGCGGCGGTGAGAGCGCCGAATCCTAACCACTAGACCATATGGGAGACACGATAACATGCGGAGACATTCCGAACCTCAAGAGTGCAGAACACCCAGCTAGCTAGTGGTTCAGGAATTACATCACAGATGAGAGAGAGAGAGACAGTAACAAAGGAGTAGTAATATTTCCACTCGCCCAAAAGTGGCTGGAAGACCGAAGTGCCCATAACTTGGGTATCCGGAAAACATGAACATGTATTCCGTATACTATACAGAATGCAAACTTTCGATTGGCACAACTCAACTTCCAGCAGAATCACTCCTTTCGCAAAACAAAATTAGCAGTTTCCACTACTGGGGAGGAAATATCACCAACCGAAGCGGCGAAGGGGGCCCAGGGTTATAGACAAAGGGGGCGCAGCGCCCTCCTACTGTGATTGAGTGCCCCCAGTGAAAAAGTGCCCCCCCCCCCCCCCTACCCAACACTGATTTGTCGATGTTCATGTTTGATCATGCCATTCAACGAAACTACAGTCAACAGCCATTACTAGAGGATTCACAAAGGCACATTTAGTCTGGGGAGAAATCAGGGGTTCGGCCCCGTACGTTGCCTTTTATATGGCAAGACAAATTTGGAAAATGGAAAACTGCGTCACGGGGTAACCGCTTCCCCTGCCCCCCACCCCTACTTATTTTGACCTTGCTAGACCCTGGGGGCGTATTAATACGTATTACCAGTACATGACGTGTATATGTACCTGTTGCTGCAATAAGATGCGATGGCAGCTCTACTCCTTGCACCGAGGTCGGCAGGAATGATGAGCTCGCAGGGGACGATGTGAGCAAGGTGTGTGAGCAGCTGAGTGCGTTGACGCATCGTCTGCAAACACTGAGTAGACAAGATCACCTGTCGCTGGTTGTACGGCCTAGGTGGTGGAGAAGAGAGAGAGAGAGAGAGAGAGAGAGAGAGAGAGAGAGAGAGAGGAGAGAGAGAGAGAGAGAGAGAGAGAGAGAGAGAGAGAGAGAGAGAGAGAGAGAGAGAGAGAGAGAGAGAGAGAGAGAGAGAGAGAGGAGAGAGAGAGAGAGAGAGAGAGAGAGAGAGAGAGAGAGAGAGAGAGAGAGAGAGAGAGAGAGAGAGAGAGAGAGAGAGAGAGAGAGAGAGAGAGAGAGAGAGAGAGAGAGAGAGAGAGAGAGAGAGAGAGAGAGAGAGAGAGAGAGAGAGAGAGAGAGAGAGAGAGAGAGAGAGAGAGAGAGAGAGAGAGAGAGAGAGAGAGAGAGAGAGAGAGAGAGAGAGAGAGAGAGAGAGAGAGAGAGAGAGAGAGAGAGAGAGCGATAGCGAGAGTGAGAGAACAGACAGACAACAAAAACAATAACCACGCATACCAGACAGAGTACAGAAAGGCAAAAAGACATACTAGTAGGCCACACACAAAGGCATAATAGACTCACTGTACACTGTATATAGAAACGACCCTAAACAAAGTAAAAGTGGGGAGGCATCCTAAACAAGTAAACAAAGACTCAACCGCTGCAGTACACGACGGCACTGGAGAAAACTACAACGAGAAACGTAGGAGACCACCCACAACACTACGAGTAGGTACGGCTTATACTCCAGAAAATATGATAGCATTCAAAACATACTTACTACAACTGCCACATGCTCTGCAGAAGCCTCTTGCCGCTGCTGCCGCTGCTGCCGCTGCTGCCGCTGCTGCCGCTGCTGCTGGTGGTCACGGGATGTTGTGGACGCCTCCGCATTTAGATCCTCTCTGGCAGTATCGACAATGAACAACATGAAGCTATCGGTCGTACTCGACCATGCCTCAGCAGCCGTTGCCTGGCCATCAGCAGCTCCGACGCCGAAGCCATCGCCCGCCATGTGACCACCGTCGCCGCCAGCAGCACTGATGACATCATCACCAGCACCGGTGACATCGTGTTCACCGTCGGCACCGCTGTCATGCGAAGCAGCATAGCGGTCTAGCGATGACGACCATGCTGCTGCTCCTGCTGATCGCGGTGACACAGCCTTTGTCGTGTTCTTGTTATACGTTTGACTGTGTAGTGGCGAGTCAAACTGTACTGGGACGATACTGGTCAAGGAGAAGATCTACTAGAAATGGGCAAGGACCATGAAAAAGTCAACGAACAAACAAGCAACGTGGAGACAGTAATTCAATCAAGGCTATGATTGTCACGAGAAACGTTTACGGTTGCTTTACATTGGACTTTCTTGTGTTTCGTGATGAGTCACTAATGACGGCACACCTCATCTTACTTATAACATTGTGGGATAACCGTCCGTCTACTTTTCTCTGCCCTCCGCCAACTTAGACATGCCATCCTATAAATGAAGCTGCAGGAAGCCTCACCACTGCTGCTCCTTTATTTCCATCCTTTGTTTTGTCTCCAAGATAACTCCACATGAATACATGTACGCTGTTAAAGGTTTGAAGTATTAGTTGGTCATGCATGGCTCAAGATAAGAGTAGTGTTCTGCTGGTAGAACAGTACATGGACGCCAGTGCAAACAAACTGTGTCCCGATATTCATGAACCCAGGATGAGGAAGGGCACAGCATACACGACGGGGTAGTAGTGTGACCGGACCCGGAGACTGGGGGGGGGGGGGGCAGGACAAGAAGGATATCTTCACCGATAAGTGTTGCTCGCGTGTACAGCTCGCTCAAACTCCTCTCAAACGGCGCACCCTTCTTGTCACTGAGTGCCTTGTGTGCTGCACTCTCCACCTGCCGCACTACACCCACCTTGTAACCTGCCATTACCAGCCTGAACAAGACAGGCATACAAACACACATACACACACCTTGTAACCTGCCATTACCAGCCTGAACAAGATAGGCATACAAACACACATACACACACACACACACACACACACACACACACACACGCGCGCATGCGCACACTCGCACACACACGCACACAGTTCAATATGTTTGCGAGAACTGTGGCGATATGCTCAGTGAGAAGGCAGATACTGCATGTGCCCGTGGTGAAGTAAATCTAGTGTTTAAACCGAACACGGATTCTTCGAACGAATAATCTATCGAATAATTTCGCCCTCCATCGAACGAATAATCTATATTCTATCATACACATGATGGCATTTTTCAACACTTTTTCAGCACTTTTTAAGTAGTTTAAAAAAATTTTTTTGCTGATTATCGGATTTTGTTATGTGGAGGTGCAAAACCATACAGCTCTGCATAGGGTCTTGGTCGAAAGTGGTCAAAGACCGAAAATCACATTCACTGCATCCATGTTTCCCTCGTATGGAAAGAACAGAAGTATTACTAGATACCGATAGGAGATTAAAACTTGGAGGAGAAGAGTTTGAGAAGAAATACTACGAGCAGATCTACGCAGTGCAAATATCAGTAGGGTCGGCACTGAGCATAGGTTTTTTTTCTTTTTCTTTTTTTTTTTCGATTTCTGATAATTCCTACGACTATTCAATCACCCCACGAATATTCTAAATTATTTGATTATTCCATTATTCGTTTCAACACTAGTAAATACAGCTAAAGAAACACAAACATGCGCGCACGGTTATTGACACCAGGGGACCGGCGCAAGCAGTTTTAGATTGATCCGACCATACCCTAGTCTTTCATACAGATTGTGTATGATATGGAGGGTAGTCACATGACTTTCATACAGTTTGT
Source organism: Sycon ciliatum (assembly GCF_964019385.1). Taxonomy (NCBI): domain Eukaryota; kingdom Metazoa; phylum Porifera; class Calcarea; order Leucosolenida; family Sycettidae; genus Sycon; species Sycon ciliatum. Next base: position 29,782,433 of record NC_088648.1, read on the forward strand.
GACTTTGTGTATGATATGGAGGGTAGTCACATGACTTTCATACAGTTTGTGTATGATATGGAGGGTAGTCACATGACTTTCATACAGTTTGTGTATGATATGGAGGGTATACACATGACTTTCATACAGTTTGTGTATGATATGGAGGGTATACACATGACCTCCTCAGCAGTAGACATGTAGGTGGGCAAAACGTTGGTCCGGCCATGGCCTGACCAAAACGCTGGTCCAGCCATGGCCTGGCCAACCGGACCGGTTCCGCCAGGCCTACACGCCAAAGACGACGAGAGACAAGCGAGCACAGCAGTTCTAACCGTACCTACGCACGTGAACAAGCAGTCGCTGCATGGGTATGCTGGCGTTCATGAAGTTGTGCATCGGGTGGCAGAAGATGTTGAGAACACGAGCTGCAACCTGCACGGTGATAACAGGAGATGTCACAGACAGGAGGGAGGATGGGTGAAACTTGACACAAACACACAAGCTTGCAAACAGTGCAGCGGACAAATAACGTTACCATATGCACAAACAGTCGGACAAACACAGAGAGAGACACACACACACACAGACAGACAGACGGATGAAAAATAGAATGGTAGATAGACAAGCCACGCAACCTGTTGTAGAGGGATCACAACGCGGCCAGCCAGCCGGCCAGCCAGACGGACAAGGACAACTACCGGTAAACATACCACACAGAGTTGGGACTGGATTCCCACGAACTATCATACCAATTGACAAGCCGATCTTTTCCAGTGAAACTGCAGCAGCTAAATATACACCCTCTAGGTGAGAAGGCAACATTGCACCCAAACCAGCAGAATAGTAATAAGACAACAACTTCTAAGACAGAAAAAATCTAAGCATTAATATCGGGCGAAACGTTCCCCGGCCCTCATAGCCGCGACTGCCTGGTTGCTTCTTGGCTCTCTTATCTCATCTCTCTTTCTCTATGTCTCTCTCTCTCTATGTCTCTCTCTCTCTATGTCTCTCTCTCTCTATGTCTGTCTCTCTCTCTCTCTCTCTGCCTCCCTGTCCATTTGTCTCTCTGTCTGTCCATCTGTCTCAGTCTGTCCATATGTCTCTGTCTGTTTCTTCATCTCTTACTGTAGCACATGCTCACACACGTAGAAACGCTCGCCGAAGAGCACCCTACCTCGGCATCCTCGCCAAAGAAGCGGAACTTGTACCCGCACTCGACCATGAGCAGTACGCCGGGGTTTGCGTCGCGTATCGCCATGTACTGCTTCTCAAGCGGTGTGTACGGCGAACCCTTAGCACAGCTGCTGGACGATGGCGAAGAGGTCAGCCGTGATGATACCGAGGACAGAGACAATAGCGTCCTTGAAGACACCGACGTGGAAACGTGACTGGCGGGGGACGAAAATGCGGCAATGGAAGCTGCCAACAGAAAAACAAAAACAAAAAAACAGGAGAGATGAGTATGCATAAGAGAAACTAACAGTGTGCATAGAAAGAAACTAGCAACCACAATTTGTTATGCATTGTGTTATCGTAAACTGAGAGAAACATTCAACAATAAGCCCATTGCACATTGCCAAATATGGAAGGTATAAGATGAGTAATGCATGTAAGACTCAAGAGTACACTGGGATCAGCAATGCACCGGTGCACTGTTCAACACCCGTACATAATCATTGGGATCAGCAATGCACCGGTGCACTGTTCAACACCCGTACACAATCAACCCCAGGCACAGGTGACTGTGTGGGGTGTTGCTGGTGCAAATTACGTCATTGCGCAATGGGCTTATTACACATTCTTCCTTGAAGACCAGAGTGAAGTTCCCTGCATACAAGCACATTCAAGAGCGGAAAAGCCAAGCACAAAGGAATTTGCTTTTTGGTCAGGTTTTACATAATCTGGCCAGGTTTCTAAATTAATCCGTGTGCGCGTGACAGAACACAGCCCAATGTTCTAGTACACGATGCACTGAGTTGTAACTCCTGAATCCTAAGCTAGGAGATTGGGAATTGGGTGCATGCATACAGTACCGCCGGGCACCGAAGACCGACCAGGCTAGAATTTCACCAAGCACAGCATACCAATGTATACACGGTGACTCAACAGTGCATAGACTGTAATACATGAAAATAAGAACAGTCTAGGCTAGGAGGATGACCTCCTCCCAGTTCTTTGGCCATAGACTGTACTGTACACACACACACACAACACACACACACACACACAACACACACACACAACACACACACACGAAAAACTTAGCATCACACCTCAGACCTCACACATGCCCATCGCGGAAGCGATGATAGCGAACAGCTATGTTAGACATAGCAACTTGTGCTGGGATTACACCATTCAACAGCTTGCAAGGCTGATGAATTGACCGCCACTATTTTTAGCCTGGTATCCACCACACAGCTGTTTGAAGTGACTTTTCTTGGCCAGTGAATCCCTATTTTTCATTTTTCCATTTTTTTCTACACACACCACACCACATACTCCGGCACACACTGGCTGTTGGTAACCATGGTAACCACCCAGGAGAATGAAAGAAAAGTCAGGAAGAGTCCGAGAAAGAGAAGAAAGACGTGTGCCACCATAATCGTCGGGAATTGAACCCGCAATCTCTCGATTGGAAATCGACTGCACATACCACTGCACGATATGGGACACACACACACAACACACACACACACACACAACACACACACGCAAAACTTAGCATCACACCTCAGACCTCACACATGCCCATCGCGGAAGCGATGATAGCGAACAGCTATGTTAGACATAGCAACTTGTGCTGGGATTACACCATTCAACAGCTTGCAAGGCTGATGAATTGACCGCCACTAACTTTAGCCTGGTATCCACCACACAGCTGTTTGAAGTGACTTTTTCTGGCCAGTGAATCCCTATTTTTCATTTTCCATTTTTTCTACACACACCACACCACATACTCCAGCACACACTGGCTGTAGGTAACCATGGTAACCACCCAGGAGAATGAAAGAAAAGTCAGGAAGAGTCCGAGAAAGAGAAGAAAGACGTGTGCCACCATAATCATCGGGAATTGAACCCACAATCTCTCGATTGGAAATCGACTGCACATACCACTGCACCATATGGGACACACACACACACACACACACACACACACACACACACACACGTGACACACACGCTTGACACGCGTATCGCTCCTACCTTTGATATCCGACGTTGACGACGACGACGGTGCAGATGAAGCTGGCCGTCGCACACGCTTGGCCGGAGGAGAAGCCACTGGCTGCGGTCGACTTCGCTGCGTGGTCGAGCTCATCAACACCAGGTCTTCATCATCATCACCACCAGTACAGGTACAGGTAAGAGTCGTAGCAGCAGCAGCAGCAGCAGCAGCACGGGTAGGGCTCTCCACTACATCATCAGCTCTGCCGTCACTCACGCCAGCCTCCAGCGAACCAGATAGCCGTAGGCTGGAGCCTTTAGCACATGCGGCCTGCTGGCAAGCACGGCTGTAACTGGAGCTGGAGGATGCTGAGGTGGTGGACGATGCGCCGCTTTGCAATGGCATGCGCTGCTGGAATCGCTGCAGGCGAGTCAGCGTGGCGGGTGCAAGCTCTGCAGATGCTAAATGACGAGTGCATGCGCGTGGACATGAGCATTCAAGTAAACATACGCACGCGTGCACACATACACACACACACACACACACACACACACACACACACACACACACACACACACACACACACACGCACGCAGAAGGTAAGTACATTTTTCAGCTACTATACTGTATCTTGTAGCACATGTAGATGCATGTGCTACAAGATACAGCAAGATACACGCTACGCGCATGCTACAATATACAGCCAATCCCCAACCAACCTTCTGAACAATATCTCAACATTAGAGAGGTTCCGCACTACGTTAGTGGGCAGGAAAAAACCGTGAAATCGCGAGTTTGCACTCCACTTACGGAAAATTGTCTACGTAGAGTACGTAGATAGGGCTGTGATAACGTAGCTGGTCCGTAAGTGGATTGGGGCACAAACTTATGACTCCCTCCCCAGGTCGATCTGGTCGTACACTGCTGCGTTCGGAGTTGCCAAGGGCAGCTACGTGATTTGAAAACTCTGTATGGCGGAACACAGATGCGCATGCAGTTTACGTAAGACTTTCCGTAGATCGACTACGTTTTTTACTAACGTAATTACGTTACGTGTAACCTCTTTAATGTCTGAACAATGTGCGTCTCAAAGACAAACGCTATACTCCTGTAGTTAGTAAAAAAAATTGTGTCCATTCCCGAAGGGAACTCACGACGGCCGCTAACAGCCGGTAAACCCAAGCTGTAGTTAGTACTGCTGTCTATAGATGCAGGTAAATGCATGTACATGACTGTATACATGTGTCAACAAACAATGGATCACTCGTAGTGTGTTGCTACTCTGAGTTTCATGCACTGTGTGCAATCATCAGGCAAACAATATTCAAGAAACCCCAAGAATTTGGATGTTGAGCACTTTTTCTGCAGCTGCAGCTGCATAGTCTAACTGACTGTATACATGTATATACTTCCTATACCTGCAACAGGATGACTGCCATTGCTGCTGTTGTCATGACTACCACCATCATCATACACTACATATACTTGAACAGCTGATGTTTTTGCTGCTGCTGTTGTCGCCACCGGTGTTGACGGAGGCTGTCGAGAAAGAGGAAGGGTTGCATTCCCACGTGCGTACACACACACACACACACACACACACACACACACACACATACACACACACACACACACACACACACACACATCATGACATGGACATGTACACAACGCACAAGCACGTGTTTCCTCTACGGCTTTCTGTTGCACATCTGCTGACATGCACAACCAGTGCAGTTAGTTTAGGAGTTACATACTCATCTGAGCCAGAGCACGCCTGAGCGCGACCTTATTCACTCGGCCAAATCGAAGCATGGATTTAGGCTGCGTTTACACGACAACGCTGGGGGTGAAACGCAAGAAAATCCTTTCGGATGCATGGTTCATTTACACGGTACGAAGAGCAAAAAGTAAAAGTTGTACACCAAAACGGAAGAAAACCAAAACGCTGGCCAAGGTGGAAGAATTTGAAAACGGAAAAGTTCTGCCGGATAAATTTGGGTGTGTAAATAGTCGAAACGGTATGCTGGCCTCGTTTTCCGGCACGTGTGTTTCGTTTTCGGCCGTTTACACGGATCCGACAATCCAAAAAATTGTTTTTATAATTTTCATCATGTGACGAGTGTTGTTTTGTGGCCTGTTCTCAATTATTGCTTGAGTGTGATTGGTGCTTCCACGACAACACTTGGCACATGACGAACTTTTGCGGATCCTTTGCTCCCGTCACGTCCCGTGTAGACGCGCGAAAACGATACAAACGGAGACCACCTCGGATCAGCTTTGATCGTGTAAACGCACGAAAACGAAAAAAGAAATGCGGGACTGAAAACGGAAAACTGGCCGTGCACGCAGTACAGCCTTAGTTGTACAAACTGTACTGCATTGGTATATTTCTGTTCGAATTCACGAAAATTATTATGCTTGATTTTCCCGGAATCATTTTCAGTCACGAAAACGACATGAACGCTACAGGATGTACACCATTTGCCCACGAGCAAGTCTCTACTCATCACAGAGGAACGGTCGAGAAGCATACAGTACTGCTAGCTGGGCTTCACAACGTCCCAATCCCGTCTGGATGCCGCTCACCTTCACGTTGAAGAATTTGGAGAGCGCGCTAGCGTGGCCTGTTGCTGTCCGCCTTTCTCCGGGGTCTGCTTTGAAGAGCTGGTCGTGGTCTTTCCGCCATGTGATGAGGCACCAGGTGACTTTCTGGAGTTCCAAGGCCGTTTGGACGACTTCATGGTATTATCCAATTACTGTCTAGTACCAAGAGTGTGTTTATGGACTCTTGATACATGTAGTATTTATCAGGGAGTAGTATTGTACTACTCCCTGGTATTTATCTGGGAGAAATATCCACCCGCTGAGCCTAGCCTTCCTTGATTTGGTTTGAATGAAACAAACAAACTGAAAGATGGGTTTACAATTTTCGCTTTTCGCGGGGTGCGATCGGATCCGGCGCCTCATTGGCGTCGGATTATGAAAAAATGTACATAGACGAGTAGATCTACGACGTAGTACGAGCCGGCAGGAACAAAATCAAGCACCAAAGAAGGCAAACGCGCTAGCCGGTCCAACTCCGGCAACGCTACAGACAGTACTCCTTCTCCACGCATGTATTGTAGTGCATGCCATGATCTGAATGAAGCTGAAGAGTACAGAAAATAGTACACGTAGACTGAGTAGATCTACTCGTAGATCTACTCAGTCTACGTCTCATTACATGTAGATCTACTACCGCAGGTGACCATGGTGACGAACGACGAAAAACATCGCTGCTACATAATACATACTAGCTGTCATTCACCAGTCACAAATCTACAGGGCTAGGGTTGGCCTTTTGCAAGTAACTAGTTTTGAAAGGTCCGAGGCTGAGTCGGAAATAAGTCACGCATGGAGCAACGGTGAGACGGTCGGCAATCTCTCACGGCCTCAGCTGCAGTCCCACCATACGGGGAAGTTAGATCAGCAGGAAAGGCCCCCACAAATAGGCACAGTCTGTAGTTGCGCCTGACATAATTCCCTCTGCAGATGCTGTTGCTCGCTAGCTCGCCAGAAATCGAGTTATGGGCGCTAATTTGTCGTACACTACAATGGACCTGAGCTGAGTGGTCGTGTTGCAATCGTAACCGGTGCTAACTCCGGTACGGGCTATGAGTATGAGACTACGAAAGCCCTGGCCAGGATGGGGGCCAAGGTCATCATGGCCTGCAGATCACAGAGCAGAGCTGAACAGGTAAGCAGGACAGACAGTAGATCACGGTCGATACCCCGCCAGCCCTGTGCGCAGGCACTCTACCACCGAGTAGCAGAGTACTGCAGCATATCTGCATCCGCGGGATCATTTGGAATTATCATTTGGAAACCATAGAATATAAATGTGTCAGCCAGGAAAGATGTTTTGCGAAACTGAGAAGTCATAATGATGAGTCAGCAGAATTCCGGAACACCGGTAGATAAAAAGTAGGAAAAAATTCTAGACGTGATTCAGCTAAGCATCAGGACGTTGAATGTCAGTATCTCATCACTGTGCTAATTGTTGTATTTTTTGTACTCAACATTCGTCAACAGCATTCTGCTTATAACCGTTAGTGTTTGACAAAACTGATATATACTTACTTGTAAACTTATGATCCTCTTTATTTTTAAAGAGAGTAAGTTTACTAAATTATCGTGTCCGTTCCCGAAGGGAACTCACGACAGCCGCTAACACCCGGTAAACCCTAGCGGCATCGTGTCCAGCGCCTAACGGTGGGGGTGAGTGGATAAGTCTCTCAACCACACAGTGGGTCCATTGTTATTACTTATTAGGCATCATGCCTGTTTTGATTTCCACTATTAAAATAAAGTATACAGCGACAACGTATACAACCACTGGCACAAGTGCCGAGCAACCCCACTAGCCGCATCCGGAACCGATTATGGGTGCTAACAAAAAAAAACCGCGGAACCGCTTATGGACACCGTGTACATGCAAGCAGAGTGACTGGCTAGTGCATCGCTAGCGCACCGCTGTGCCGCAACTGTGCCAAAGCATCTCAACTGGTGATGTAATCGCATAGCCAATGCAGTACTGTCGGGCGCTGAAGAACTGGTGGGGGGTCAGGGTTCTAGCCTAGCCCGTTCTTATCTTTTTCGTTCTTATTCGATGGTAGTGTTGCACGAACATCTATGCAGACTTAAACGTCTGAGTGTACATTATAGTGTGCATTTACGGTCTCTGTTCTTATCTGCAAAGGATCCAGCCTAGACCGTTCTTAAAATTGGAGAAATTCTAGCCTGGACATTCTTCGGCGCTCCGTTCTTCGGCGCCCGTCACTACTGTACAGGGACATGACGGCAGTCGGGTGTGCTATTCAGTATACAGTAAAACTGCCCTCTAACCCGGACGCACCTAATCCACACACACCCATCTACTGGGTACCTTTCTAACCCATCTAGGGGCACAAATCTTGACTTTCAACGCTAAACTGCCGCAAACACAGTTCTATACGATTGATTTGATTGACATGAAAACAGGTTTCCCCAGTGCATGCGGTAAGTACATGCATATCTGTTCTGAATTCACGGGTAATTCCCAGTTTAATACGGGCAGTGCTTTGTCCCAACCGGCCCGGATCTGGGCAGTTTTACTGTATTTGCCACCATTGGTGACCGAGTTGGCTACTGATCGCTTTTTGGTTCATGCCCCCGATGCGCAGTCCACATGAAGAATCAGAATATGCGAGTGTTATGAATAGGATGAAAGATGATGCCATTGACAACGACAACTCTGTGGTGCAAGATAGTCCAATGCGTGTGTGATGATCCAATGTGTTTTTGTTTGCCTGAAATGTTTTTTATTTGTTATATTGCTGTCATTCTTCTGCAGTTAATCCATTCGACCGGCAAGAGTTTGTACACGTCATTCTGCCCAAGCTGTACAAGATTCCCTGCGCCAAGTTTCGCAACTGTGTCCAGGGCCAAGGGCTTCTGCGGTTGGAAGACATCGAGGAGTTAATTTGCCGTGAGAAGCAGAGCGGAACGGAGGAGCATCACGTGTACGTGATAAACTGCATACGTGCATGCGGACGGGATACCTACGCCAAGCTCTGCGATGCCATCGCACCCATGTTCACCCACCGCTGGCTGACGAGATGCGTACGCTTCTCCGGTAAGAGCATCTTTTGAAAGTTAGTACACGAGGGACCGTGAGTCTGCTGTCTGTGTCTGCGTATGTGAGCTTGTGAGTGGTGTGGATGAGGCTGCCTTGATTTTTGTTCAGTTTCTTTATTGGGCACAGCGGCACACTGGTGCAGTGATGGACGTGTTACAGTAAAACCTGTAACTAAAGACCACCTTCACTAGCAACCAGCCTGGTACTACAGACCACCGTCACTAGCAACCAGCCTGGTACTACAGACCACCGTCACTAGCAACCAGCCTGGTACTACAGACCACCGTCACTAGCGCCCAGCCTGGTACTACAGACCACCGTCACTAGCAACCAGCCTGGTACTACAGACCACCGTAACTAGCGACCAGCCTGGTACTACAGACCACTGTCACTAGCGACCAGCCTGGTACTACAGACCACTTCGCCAGGCACGGACGGTCTCTCATTCATAATATATGGTTGTGGGGTGCAAACCTTTAACTAAGGACCACCTGCAACTAAGGACCACCTGCAACTAAAGACCAGTTTCTCTGGCCCCAAGAGGTGGTCAATAGTTATTACTAAACCGTTAAACAAAAAGGTATTGATCTTGCACAGGACAACTGCCATTCGACCGAAATACGTCCTGGAGCTCAAATCTCACTTGACCCGAGACAGACGGTTATGCCTAAGATCACACTCCAGAGAACACGTTACACGGTCACCGCGCATACCGTAAAGTACCGCCAGAGCGCCCCGTCTCGCTGGAGCACCTCACCTTGATTTTACAGCCAGGGAAAAAAAATCGTATGGCAGAGTGCAACGACGTTTGTACGGTGTGAGAACCTTAGTGTACTAAGGTCAAGTTACGGGCCTAAGGGAGCATCTCATAAGTTCGCATTTATTTTGCAAACGTAACGCATTTCGAATAGACTTTACCCCCTACCTCCCCCCTCTATTCGAAAGTCTTATCGCACATTTTCTGTGTTTATCTACTGTACACGTCCATGCGGCCCCATGCTATGCTATGCTTATGTACATGTACACGTCCATGCTATGCTATGCTATGCTATGCTATGCTATGCTATGCTTATGTACATGATTGTACATGTACATGTACATGTATATGAATGTTTTGCTAGAGCGGTCGTGAATGGCGTACAGACTCAGTCAGTAGTACCGCATTTACTGAGTACAAGTACAATCAATGACATGTACACGCACACATAAACATAGACTTCCTGCACAACAACTGTACTGCTGTAAACGCTGGCTAGGTACACTGTACACGGTTTGATCAGGCTGGTGTGACATTTGACACCTCTAAGTAGCCTGCATGCATGCAGTGCAAGGGTTAGCTGATCTGCAAACATAGGTAGATCTCCACCTAAACACACTCTTTTGCTGCAGGGATCTAGCACGGTAGTAGATTGTACAGTTCCAGAAAATGTGCCAACAGTCATTTTTTTCTATTCGAAAAGGGCGCTACCCCCCTACCCCAGTTTCGAAATGCGTTACGTTTAGAAACAAAATGCGAACTTATGACATGCTCCCTAAGCAGGTTTTTGTGTGGAGCTCGTGTCCGCTCGAAGGTACGGATTGTCTGCAGAACGTGCAATATGATTGTGTACAAAGTTCGTGTCGTATGATCTACGGACAGGAGACCACCTCCACAATACGACCATGAAAGGACGAGATGGTGGGGCGCTCTGGCGGTACTTTACGGTACTACTAAAGACTATCCAGATTGAAATTTTATTTGCTCTACTGACATGACCTTAGCAGCCTGTGCACCGGCCTGTTTGACCATGGCTGGATCACCTTCAGGACGGCCAAAAGCAGGCTTTCCATTGGTCCCGCTGAAACATGGCCTTTCACACAGTTTGTGTATGATATGGCGTGTACACATGCCCTCCACAGTGAGAAACATGGCCTTTCACACAGTTTGTGTATGATATGGCGTGTCCACATGCCCTCCACAGTGAGAAACATGGCCTTTCACACAGTTTGTGTATGATATGGCGTGTCCACATGACCTCCACAGTGAGAAACATGACCTTTCACACAGTTTGTGTATGATATGGCGTGTACACATGCCCTCCACAGTGAGAAACATGTGTTGATGGCCAAAAAGCTGGTCCGGTGTCAACCTGACCAACTGGACCGGTTCCGGCGGGCCTGACATTATTTACTAGAAATTCAACCCAGCCGATTCGTGCACAACGGGGTTGTCTCCGTCATTAATGTTCATTTCCGGTCGTGTGTCCCATGTGGCCAGACTATAGTGGTGTATGCGTGCATGCATGCATTGTAGTGTACACTCAGAATAGAATAGACCATGAAGACACCAAGCTTGCAGGTGACACCAGCTACACAGCGAAGCCAGAACCAGCAAACAAAAATTAATAGTAAATATTTTTCTGTAGTTTTAATCAGGACCGTACAACACTGGGTACTGTTATTGTACTTCAATGTCAAAATAGTAACAACTGCTTCACACGTACTCCTGTTGACATAGGCCAAAATGCCAGTCTACAACGATTGCTATACACTACTTGCAGCACAGATAGCTACGGTCCATTCATTGGAAACTGGCACCCTAACTTTTTGGTGCCTCCGGCACAAAGTTGTAGATATCGTGAAAACAACAGTACATCCTGCATTGTGTGACCCGTGCAATTACTCCTTGCCACATTTGAGGCGAGAAAAGTCCAAGGACAGGGAAATAGAAATTCAGCCAGGTTTTACAAAATTAGGACAGGTATTCCATGGCAAAATGTGCGGAGAAGCAGATCCCAAACCCAGATTTTGAGATTTAAAGTGGGCTTTTAATCCTCAATTCGGCCCAAATCAGACTTTCAAAAGCTAGCGGGACTGTCTCCGATGAATGGACTGTAGATGTATATGAGATGTGTGGTGTGGTGCTCGCACTAACACAACACTCACTAACACTTCTATATTCAAACTTGAGCACGGAAAATAATATGAAACAAATCTCACCTGGCTGTGCTGGAGGCAGTCCGAATTGCAAAGCTGAAGCCTGTTTTCACATTTTGTCCCTGCGCTGCTTTCTTTCTATGATCTAACCATGCACAGGTAATTCAGTGACGTCGTCCGGCGAAATTCAACTGTCAAGTTATCACCACCAGTTCTGTACAAGAGACAAGTCGGGGATGTCAGTCGCACTAGGTGGGCGCGGGTGTCCGCGCACGCGTGTGCCTGTGTGTGTGTGTGTGTGTGTGCGTGTGTGTGTGTGTGTGTGTGTGTGTGTGTGTGTGTGTGTGTGCGTGTGTGTGCGCGTGCACACACGTGTGTTTTGTGAGTCTACACACGTGTGCGTATGTTGTGTATTCGTATTCGTATTTGTATTTCATAATCAGCAGCTTCAGTTCAGGTTTAGTTCCGCTAGTGTGTACATAGTCCTATACACTGCCTTTGCTTTGTCACGATGACACACCCTGGCCATGCTCTGTTATTCCCTGCATGCTGTTCACTATAATCATTCCTGACTGACTGACTTTGCCCCAGTCAGTACAGTACAATGTGCTACAAGCTGGTAATCTTGTTTTTGATGCCCGTTGCTCTTTCACGTGCCACTCAGCAGTATCTGTGTGTGTGTGTGTGTGTGTGTGTGTGTGTGTGTGTGTGTGTGTGTGTGTGTGTGTGTGTGTGTGTGTGTGTGTGTGTGTGTGCGTGAGTGTGTAGGAGGGCACACACACTTGCTTGTGGGCTTGAAGTACTTGCTTCCAATACCCAGATAGCTACTACATGTATTAGCTATTTCAAGCACTAGTCTATTAGGTCTCAATACAGTGTGCCGCTGACTGTGTTTGTACGTCTGATCTTGATATCCTCAATGCTATGGGTTGATCGCCACTTTCCAAAACTAGTTTACCGCCTAAATCATGTATTTTCCCTCCTTGCGGTGCCCGTACGCGCTTTGCACCTGCATCGTACGAACGCTTCCCCATATTTTTGTATATGCTGCTAGCCGTGTCCGCTGTCACGTGATTGCTGCACATTGCTCTGTGTCTGCCTTTCAGAGCTATTACTGCAATGATCCACTGGAGCCCCGTTCTGTGGTGAACACCTGATTTGCTCTCTCTCTCTCTCTCTCTCTCTCTCTCTCTCTCTCTCTCTCTCTCTCTCTCTCTCTCTCTCTCGTTTCTTGTCTCGGATCAAACCTCTATCATGTTTTCAATTTGTCTATGTCAATGTCGGCAGTACCTGTTCTGCATTTATGTCCTCGCTACCCCTACCCCCTCCCCCACCCACCCGGCCCCATATCCTGGCTGGTGTGCATTGATTATTTTCTATCCCACTATACTGACTGACTGACTGAATGATAGCATGTCTTAGAGGGACATCAGCTCCATGCTTACCTTGGTATGGTGCTGGCTGATCTATGTACTTGACTATGTACAAGAATTTTCTCTATGCCCCCTCTCTCTTGTCAACACACTGTATCCAGTCATGTTGTGCTACATGTCTGGATATAAGAGTGTCGGCCTGGGAAGGAGGGAAGGAAGGGAAAGTAAGAGTGGAACTGGAGTAAGGTGATGGTGGGAGAAGGATTGGTATGTCGATGGGGTGAAGGGGTGCACGTGAAGGGAGTAAGCTCAAGGAGACGAGGAAGGAAAGTAACTGAAGGGGAGGAAGTGAAGGAGAAGGTGATAGGGGAAGGGAAGGGGGTATGAAGGAGAAGGGTGAAGACGGGGTAATGAATGAGATAACAGTTAGGTATGAAGAGGTGAGTGGGGAGGGCACTGCACCCGCCGAGGGCACTGCATCCGCCAAGGGCACTGCACCCGCCGCCCCCAACCACAAATGAGAGAAATGAACAAACTGTTTTCGGGCTTTTAGAAATGTACTCTCGTGCCCACCTGGAATGTAAAGCTGACTACTGTCTCTGAAAAAAGAACTACTGTCTCTGAGCGGATCGCGACTGAACCGAAGAAGCAGGGGAAGAGAGTTGGATCTATAATAGCCTTATAGGCAGTAGAAATAAAATGAGAAAGAGACTTTTTCGTAGGAAAGCAGCGGGTAGTAGCATAAGTCAGAACACCATCACCTGTTGACCAGCAACTGGATGCAAGCAACCCACGCATTGTAAACCTGCTACATGAATTTGCTGAACTACACGCTCTCATATACTCTCTCTCTCTCTCTCTCTCTCTCTCTCTCTCTCTCTCTCTCTCTCTCTCTCTCTCTCCCCTCACCTCCCGCTTCCCCTATTCTTTCTCTTTCCCTCATGCTTCCACTTTATCTCGTGTGTCCAGAGCATGACGATGTCGAGACAAGTTGGTCGACGGAGCGCCTTGCCCCACCATGGCTGCTGCATGTTCCCATTGCGTGCACCATATGGCTTTTAGTAAAAAACAAACAGTGAAAACGGTCATTATAAAGAAGAAATGGAAAGTGTAGAATGAACAATGACAAAGGTTGAGACATGGAAGTGTGTGCGGTGTTCCATTCATTAGCCTGCCTGTCCCTATGTACTCTGTGTGTCAATCTTCGGTGACCAGCATTTATTTGCTCAATGTGCATTCAATAATAGATACTGAGCCAGTAATAAAAATTTAATGTAAGAGAAGCAAACACATGAGAGCGAGTTATGCAGCAACTATCCACGACTGTAACAAGATGATAAAGAGTCAGACCGAGCGATAATATGGCACAAAACTGACAGGCTACTGAGACATGTTATCATTTTATCATCTTGTTACGGTCGTGGATAGTTGCTGCATAACTCGTTCTCATGTGTTTTCTTCTCTTTTTTTTACATCAATAATTATTGTGATAAACCTACCCAACACACCAACCCAGAACTTCTACTTTCGAAGAAACGGTTGGCAACCTTGGACTTGGCGGCCCCTAAGAATGGAAGAAAGGCTGCACATTGTCAACATTCCAGGAAAGGATGCATTTAGTCGATCTGCCTCTGAAGCTGCTACAATATCTCTCACGAGCTCCACCACTCCTTAGGACTATAAGACATGATCGCTTCTCCATTGGCTGCTCTCCATTGCAACTTTGATGCAGGGCTGTGGCTGAATAGTGGGTGAATCAAATCTTTTCCCTTGCTTATCCATGTAGTGAGAGGTGAAACCATTATTGCTGGTGATCATTTGGATGCTGGAAGCTTATCATGGGAAGTGGTATTCCTGCGGCAGTGCCTGCAGACAAGCTGTCACTGCTTCCACTCTGTGAAATATTTCTTCATCCGAAACAGCTCGCGTGAGGCCAGTTCCTGAGAGACGATCTCAGATCAAGATCCCTCCCATTTGCGGAAATCCTGAAAACATGTGGTCAGAAGTTATTTTGCCGCTGTATATCCTCTGCTTGCGCTGTCTTCTTCTCCTAAGGTTGCGTGGAGACAAATGGTTGGCCACAATGCTCTTCTTTTCTGATGGCACTTGACTGTAGGCCTTGCATTACAATCGTCCACGGCGAACTGTACGTGCTTCACCAGGAAAGTAAGACACGCGCTGCTGAGCACTCAAATCGACTTGGTGCTGCGACCATGAGAAATTCTAGTTCCTTTCGAGCCTGCTGAGCTGGACTCGGCAAAGGCAGTTATTTGGAACAAGCTCTTTCTGTTCATAGCCGCTCCTTCATCTATGTCCAAATTTAACACACACACAATGGATCAGTGTTTACTTCAGTATCGCTAGAGATGCTATGGCCAGAGCCTATGGCATAACAGGAAAACTCCTCTTCGTCTGTTTGATATTCACTTCGCGTACGTCTAGTCTTCTCCATGGCTCTCCATGATTTCTAAAAAAGAACTTCTCGTAAATCATCGTTATGGATCAGTTTGTGTAACACTAACAGCCTCAGTTGCAACGTTGGGCATGCATGCTACATCACCTATACATTTCTGACCCGACTACATTGCTACATAAAGACTTTATGTAGCAATGGCATTACATGACGTACATGATTGTATGTAGTCAGGTAAATGTAGCATTAGTGCTAAAGGTGTTTGCACCTCATGGCTTTAGCAGATGGTTGCCAAAAACCTGAGATTTCCCGAATTATTATCCACTATGAAACTCGTTATGCCGCTCAAACCTCACACTGCTCGTGTTGTTCCTTTCTAATGCTCTGATCTGATGCTCGGCTAGTCTCATAATGCCGAATATAATGCCGGCATTATCCGCTGGACCCTAAATAATTTATGATACAGTTTTTCTGGCATTGCCATTAGCATTATCCCGCAAAATAACTACCGGCAGAGAAATTGGCAGAATTCGGTACTTTTTCTGGTAAGCTTCATGCATGTTTGATATGTGGATAAAGAAATGCAGCAGAATTCGAGGAATTGCCCGCCATAAGGTTTGTATGGCTCTGCCAATTTCACTGCTTTTCGAGCAGAATCTGCCACCTTTTCGAGCATTATCCGCACACCCCTATTATTCGCCCAGGCCTACAACACACCAACCCAGAACTTCTCCTTTGGAAGAAATGGTTGGCAACCTTGGACTTGGTGACCCCTAAGAATACAGTCTGTATCGGCTATAGCGTACCCTTTTGATTTCCGTGATTTTATCACTATAACCGATGCATCACTATAATGCGACACGATCGATTTTTTTCTTCTTTACCGATCGACACATGAAAGGCAAGGAAATACTTCCAGCATGGCGTTTTGACAAATGAGCACGCTACATAGTTGACAGTGCCCGCATATCCATACAAACATTCTGTTATGTACATGTACATGTATCACTACAAAAATTAATAATAAGCAACGTGAAGCAAGTAAAAAATAGGGCCTTTGATATTATTGCTACATGTCACATGTGTGTTAAAGTTATCACTAGAGCCGATAATAATAATATTATAGTGTGTTATGCATGTTTTGATTCTTTGTTGCCATCATAATATGATCCGATAATATTATCATTACATCCCATAATACTTCAAGTAATAGCTATGAAAAGTAGGAATGCCGCAGACATCACCACGCAACATGACAATTTGTTCAAGGTTTGAGACTGTGTGTTTCGAGAGTCGATTTTCAAGCTCCGATCATCAGTGCAAATACGGAACTAAAGTGATCAAGGGAAAAACAAAGGTTTAAAATCCAATCCCCGAGATCGAGAAGTGTGACACATGACGCGTACGTATTACAAAAAGTGAGGGGGCCTCACCTCACTGAAGGCTAAGATAAAGAGTAAGTGTGACAAATGGGCATGAACAGTGCAGAAACAACTCATGAACACGGGGTGCAAACTCACGAAAATAACCTAAGTGCTACAACATGTTCTTTTTGCTAACACAAATCGGGCTTATGCGTACGAATACAAACAGCTTCAAGGACTTTCAACTGCTGGACATAACGGGCACGACACAGTACAGAGAAGTGGGAATCATCATACACACTCAAACAATCAGGACGAGATAACAAATGCAAGTACACAGCTGACTTCTTACGAATTTTACCCTCATCAGCTCCATCACCTTCCCTGCCACCTGTCTCCTCCTCGTCCGTTTTATCACCATCACCACCAGCCATCTCATCGTCATCCGCCTCGTCGTCATCCGCCGCCTCGTCATCATCCGCCTCGTCGTCATCTGTATCTTCGTCATCCGCCGCATCATCACCCAACTCATATTCACCACCAGTCAGTCGTCTGATACCATCCGTGTTCTCCTTCCTACGTCTGTCCCGTGCCACTGTCCTTACCTCATCTACGTCTCGAGATTGTGTTCCGTTTAGCTTCTGGCTTCTGTTCTCCTTCGATGCTCCGCGTGGGCCTTGGCCATTCCTAGCATATATTTCGGTTGAATAATTGGCGGTCGACCTCCGTGGTCTCTGGACGCACGGATCAAGCGCCGGAGGGTGCTGCGGTGTCCGCACAACCGGATACTGTGTCACAGAAATGGGATCAATTTCTGTGATTGGCGGTACTGTCGTTGTTGCCGACTCCACCCCAACCCCAGCCACCAACGGCACTGGTGGTGGCTTCGGTGGCGGCAAGGGCAACGGTGGAGAAGGCACATTCGGTTGGCTTAGTGATCCACCACCGTGTGTTCGACTTGCTCTGGCTGTGTCGGTGGCAGAGGGAGCGGGTTCTTGCGTGGTCTTCCCCGCTTAGGGCGCTTCGCTTTTGCAGCGTCCGGCAGCATGTGAAGTGGTAAGTGCTGCTTGATACGTGCGCTCAGGTGTTGAAGGGTCCTACCAACGTACCGTATTTCCACTGATGATCGGAGCTTGAAAATCGATTCTGGAAATACACAACCTCAAACCTTGAACAAATTGTCATGTTGCGTGGTGATGTCTGCGGCATTCATACTTTTCATAGCTATTATTAAACTTTTATCTCTACGTAGATTATTAATTTTGTACATCCGATAATATTTTGTTATAGCGATATTTTTACTGGATAAAATACGTTTTACTTGAATCGTTTGCAGGCAACCTGCCTACACTCAAGAGAGCACTGCATTTCACACAAATCCATTAGAGGTATCGTTACAACGTTTCGGTCTTTATGACCATCATCAGGAATGAAGTGGACATGGAAAGAACAGCAGTATAAAAGAAGGAGGCAAGCAAGCAAGCAAAGCGCGGTACATAGTGACAGCGCGCGTAGAGAAGTGCAAAGCACGTCATGGCGGGTGTGCATTACTACATGTACATGACAACACAAGCACAAACGGCACGGAAAGAAGTAGATACTGCGCTACAGCAGTGATACAAGCCCAGTTCCAGTCTCACACCACCAGTGAGGTGTGTAGAGCCCCGCGCCACTCGCAGTAAATAACAGCTGTATTCAATGCGGGCAAAGCGCACGGGTCAGTACAACAACATCCCATGCATGATGCTAAAGGTAGCTGAGCAAGAAAGATGATTGTAGACCATGGTAGAATGTGGAAGAGCATACTCCATAAAAGGTGGTAGCCAAGGTACATGAAGGCAAGCATTGCCCACACACATGTGCCGAGTGTATCACCCAGAACGCATGCTAGAAGCCAATATGGGGCACGGGTGGTGTTATAGCAGGTCCCAGCCACTGACTGTTGTTGTTGTTGATTTCCGGGGATCGCTCCCTGATGTTGATGGCCTCTCGGATCCTCCTCCTGGGGCGGTCACGCTCAGAACCAAGAACCCGGATACCCGAGAAGGCCGTTGCTCCCCATGGCAATGGTTCAGATGCATGCTTGGCTGCAAAATGCTCACCCAGCGCGGTGCCGCTCACTGTGTTGCGTGCGTCGTCGTTGTTTTCTTTTGTCCTGGTGGCGAGGCTGCGGTACGTCTCTCCGACATATTTATCACCACATTTGCACTCGAGGTGGTATACGACGTTTCGCTCTGTGCATGCTTCTGAACCGGACATGCAGGCGACACAAGCAGCTTTGGGCCGCCCTCGTTTACGGGGCTTGGACGGGTCTACATACGGGTCTGCACGGGTCTGCACGTCTGCCCTCCGCAAACCACCATGCCGCAGGTATGTAGACCCGTCCAAGCCCCGTAAACGGGGGCGGCCCAAAGCTGCTTGTGTCGCCTGCATGTCCGGTTCAGAAGCATGCACAGAGCGAAACGTCGTACCACCTCGAGTGCAAATGTGGTGATAAATATGTCGGAGAGACGTACCGCAGCCGCAGTGTGCATCTGAACCATTGCCATTGGGAGCAACAGCCTTCTCGGGTATCCGGGTTCTTGGTTCTGAGCGTGACCGCCCCAGGAGGAGGATCCGAGAGGCCATCAACATCAGGGAGCGATCCCCGGAAATCAACAACAACAACAGTGGCTGGGACCTGCTATAACACCACCCGTGCCCCATATTGGCTTCTAGCATGCGTTCTGGGTGATACACTCGGCACATGTGTGTGGGCAATGCTTGCCTTCATGTACCTTGGCTACCACCTTTTATGGAGTATGCTCTTCCACATTCTACCATGGTCTACAATAATCTTTCTTGCTCAGCTACCTTTAGCATCATGCATGGGATGTTGTTGTACTGACCCGTGCGCTTTGCCCGCATTGAATACAGCTGTTATTTACTGCGAGTGGCGCGGGGCTCTACACACCTCACTGGTGGTGTGAGACTGGAACTGTGCTTGTATCACTGCTGTAGCGCAGTATCTACTTTCCTTGCCGTTTGTGCTTGTGTTGTCATGTACATGTAGTAATGCACACCCGCCATGACGTGCTTTGCACTTCTCTACGCGCGCTTTCACTATGTACCGCGCTTTGCTTGCTTGCCTCCTTCTTTTATACTGCTGTTCTTTCCATGTCCACTTCATTCCTGATGATGGTCATAAAGACCGAAACGTTGTAACGATACCTCTAATGGATTTGTGTGAAATGCAGTGCTCTCTTGAGTGTAGGCAGGTTGCCTGCAAACGATTCAAGTATAATGAAACTGCGTGAAGCGTCCTTCAAAATTTTGAAAATACGTTTTTCTTTTGATATTTCGTACCAATATCACTGTAGCCGATATATTCTTATATCCGGTCCCTCTATAGCCGATACAGACTGTACATGTATAAGAAAAATAATGCGATCATACATGTACATGTAGGTGCTAAATATGAGGGGGTAACCGGTAGAGGCGACGGAATGGTACTTCACCCCACTAAAACACAGTTCATGTTGATACGGCGTCCTGCCCTGCCTGCACTGAGCCCAGCCATGTACCTGACCTGTAAAGGTATTGTCATTTCCCCTGTCTCTACTGTGAAATACCTCGGTATACTAATCGATGAGCATCTAACGTTCCGCCCACAAGTAGAAACGGTGTGTTCAGTGGTCTTCGCTAAACTAGCCTGTTTTGCTCATGGCCGTCGCAATTTATCAGCTACAGCTCGGAGAACTTTCTTCTTGTCAATTATACAGTCTACTCTAGAATATGCAAGTAATGCGTATGTGCACTGTTTGAAAACTACCCAACAGGCTTTTAACGGTCAGCCACATTGCGATGAAGAAGGCATTTGGTTTAGATAGAATGACCCCAACTGCATTAGTTTTACAACGGTGTCATCTGTATTCGTTTGAGCAAAGAGTTAATTTGAAACTATACGTTTTGGTCTATCGCTGCTTGTCATCAATTGCTAGCCCCCTCCTTCAGTCACTGTTTCTCCTGCGTTCAGTTGGCCCGCACACAAATGCTCGTACTCGTGGCCAGGATACAGCTGCCTTAGTATTACCTACTGTACATATTGGGTATGGACTGCGCTCAGTTTCTTTTCTGGCTGCAGGTCGGTGGAACACTCTTCCTCCAAACTGTCGTCAGGCACAATCTGCTGGTACTTTTGCTCACCTCACAAAGATTCACCTAGGGTTCCCTGTAACAAGGCCATGACTGTTGGGACTCCCCTAGTCAAATAATAAATACTACTACTACTACTACTACTACTACTACTACTACTTGGTAGGGGATTCTACCGTACTGGCAATATAATTATAATGGTCGCAGTGAGGCCATGAAGCGTTACATTGGCACATGTTTACCGCACGCAGGGCGTTACATGCAAAGTCGCACAGGAGCCGTTACACAGGTTAGACTATATTGCCGCAGTCCTTTTTTTGCTATTGCAGGACTTCCTGCTGCGTCCAGTTTTGAACTTTTCACCACGCGGTACACGTGCTTTCACAGTTTTCAGCCTTTTTTGCAATGAAAAGATCGCCGCACCCCGCCGGACGCGCATTACGAACGCAACGAAAATTTGTCGCACTAGCCTGGTCGCGCGTTCCGCGCACCCCCTGCGTTACGCGTTACGCGGCAACATATATTGCCAGTACGGTAATTCTAGAGAGCATTGCCATGCCCACCGTTTTGTGGTGTAATTTTGTGTAGTTGTGTGCATTGTGCACTGTACCGCCTTGGCGGCGCCAACGGCGTGTCAGACATGGGACGACACTGCACGTGGATCAGACATCATCTGGGATTGTCCCACCGCAATGGCACCATTCACCAACATTACATGCATGATCGCCGAGAATCTGTCTCTTAGCTGCAGCATGCGCTCATTGCGCTGACACTGACAGTTGCGTACTGACCCTTCGCCGAGTCTGTACGTGCCTGGGACATGATCAGCAGAGTGTTCCCGACTCCCTCTGCACTAGCTGGCTGCATTGTGAAAATTTAATAATAGACCCTTCATGAGCTGTGCATGTGGAGGCCTTCTGGTAATTTCCGTATATTCCTGCTGTGCTCATACGTACAGTGGGTATGTAGTAGAATACTAGTACAGTATATGCCTGCACCTTTGTGGGTTCATACATGCCGGCTGGCATGGTATAATAACCC
>NC_088648.1:29809483-29901983 GCF_964019385.1 Sycon ciliatum
CCTGAGCACGTTTTTTTCTTCTTTTTTTCAGCTCCAGTATAGCTGTATTTTTCATTGCAAAGCCGTCCTCGATTGTTGTGTTCGTTGTTCAAACGAAGTGGACATTCAATCATGAAGGCAGAGGACATAGGAGCCTGATTGGAGTTTCTCGTGGCATAGGACGTCCACACAGAGACACTTTGGGATTTTCTGAATATAAAATACCGTACGCACGATGCTGAGATCAATTTGTGCGATATCAAATTGTTTGTGATCTACCACATCGAGCAGAACGGGATCCAAACACAAGCTTACCGATGGTTAGGCTGCCGACCTGACTGGACAAATGATCCCTGGCTTCACCAGACGCCAGAAGTCGGACACCATGTCCTTTGCCGCGACGTCCATCTCCAAAAAGAACTCCATCTTCGTCGTGAAAAGGCTTGAAATACTCAATATTCAACCGAGATTCGCGGTCTCACCCTTTCTCAGATCGAATATTTTGTTGTTGTAGCAGTTGCAGGGCAGATCCCCGCCACTACTTCAACAGAAGATGGCTCCAAAGCATGCCTGGAACAAGCCATATCGAGGTTGCAAGCCACCCCTCTCAGCACTTTTTTTGAAGAAATTCGAAATTTCAATGGTGGAAGATATACTTTTCACTCACAAAGCGACTGTTCAGTACATGGGGTAGTGGTCTACCAGAGCAATCACACTCAGGGTAGTGGTCTACCAGAGCAATCACACTCACCACCGTGGTGGTTTTCCAGAAATGAGTAGAAGCAAAAAAACCACACTCGCAGCCACAGAATAGATAAATAGCCGAAAAACATCTAAATCCATCAAAGAACCGCCAGCAAGCGGGAGAAAAGGCCGTGAAATCAAGTGAAACAGCATGGCCAGTGGTGAGCATGGGTGACTGGGCAGCAGGGGAGCGCCTGAAAACAATGACTCCCTACATTCCTAGCCGCGACCGCTCAACCGGGCTAGAGGAAAAACACGCCTTTCGGCCAAAAAACCTTTCTATTTTCATTAATTCCTGCCCCGCTGCCAGTCAGACCCAAGAATAGAGATAGCAAGAAATGGTATGTAATAACCGGTGTATGTCATAATCATAAGCCACACACATAGGCATAGATTGTCAAGAAGAACAGCGGACGACTCCCATGAAACCAGGGTGGGTGGGCGGGCGACTTCAACTACCACGAGGAAAAACAAAGACCACGATGGCAGGTTCAACGGAGTTGCGCAGAACAAGAGCAAATGCACAAAAATATTTGTGAGTGAAAAATACGTTTTTTGCACTCTTTCGCTACGCTCAGCCGTGAAAAAACAAAACTTTTCACTCACAAAGCGACTGTTCAGTACATGGGGTAGTGGTCTACCAGAGCAATCACACTCACGATGTAAAGGATAGTGAGGCCGATAGGAGAGCAGCACACATTTATTTGGACAAGGAAAACGAGCAGTGTGGCGCATGGCGCCAGTGTGCCAAAGTCTTGGGCACTGTGACCACCATCTGTGGCCAAGTGTATAGTTACTACGAACATTATGGAGACCCGGCCAGACTTGCCCTGGGATGCTCACTAGTGGGCCAGGTTGGGTCCGGTGGCAACCGGGCGAGCACACATCAGCCAGGAGAACATGATCAGCAGTGCACTCCGAGCAGACAAAATCTCTGCGAAATGCCCGAAAGTTCCCCTGCTAGGTTGCGAGTGCTACATCACGGAGTAGTACTGCCAGTAAATTCAATGTGAGGTGCTGTACTTCCGTAATTGGGCTGGACGTCCGTTCAGTTCCTGCAAGAGAAGGAATCCTGTATCGAATGCACACGTCCGCCCCTCACACATTTACTGCACACACATGCACCCTTACGCACATTCACTGTACCCACACACACACTCACCGTACCCACACGTACTGTACACACACACACACACACACACACACACTGTACACACACACACACACACACACACACACACACACACACACACACACACACACATACTGTACACACACACACACACACGTACTGCCAGTGCACGTACACTCCTCCGCGTGCCCCGACAAAAAACGGGGTGAAAAGCTGGTACCGAGACATAAAAACCCACATACCTCTATGTAAATCTCACTCTCTCTCTCTCACTCGGTTTCAACATGTCTGTGATCATTCATAACCACATGATCGTTCATCAAGTCATACACCATCATGTGTCATCACTGACCATCGGGCTTCTCTCTCATCATGGCATCAAGCCATACACAACCATGTGCCATCACTGCCCATCGGGCTTCTCCCTCATCATGGCATCAAGCCATACACAACCATGTGTCATCACTGCCCATCGGGCTTCTCTCTCATCATGGCATTAAGCCATACACAACCATGTGTCATCACTGCCCATCGGGCTTCTCCCTCATCATGGCATCAAGCCATACACAACCATGTGTCATCACTGCCCATCGGGCTTCTCCCTCATCATGGCACCAAGCCATACTCATCACTGCCCATCGGGCTTCTCCCTCCCCCTCATCATGGCATCTAGCCATACACAATCATGTGTCATCACGGCCCATCGGGCTTCTCCCTCATCATGGCATCAAGCCATACACAATATTGTGTCCTCACTGCCCATTGGGCTTCTCCGTGATTATTGCATCAAGCCCTACGCAATCATGTGTCATCACTGCCCATCAGGCTTCTTACTCACTCCGTCATCACTCACATACACACTAAATAATGGCAAGCCGGGTTACCCATTTATACACCACACAAGGCCGTTCCCAATCGCTTGCATCATGTCCAGTCGTGGGTGATCCGGTGTCTGTTCCACGGCCTAGGTACTGGCTTGGTACTGAAAGGACAGCAAGAGGAAAACATATATAAATGCTTCATTAAGATTCAACACCGAAAACATAAGGACGGCATGCACGAGCAAGATCAAGATACGTAAAGCTTTAACCAGTTGACTTGGCCTGGCAGCTGACTGGGGTGTCTCGCACACCTTACACAATCAAAGTGGTGGCTTAACTTTTATGAATTGGTTTGGCGTTACAACAGTGGAGTTGTGCAGTGTACCATCATGTTACCTCACCTCGCACATTGCAGACTGCAGCGACCGAGTGAGGACTACGCGCTACCTGCCGCTTTAGTTATCGCTCCGTCTGGAACGTACACTTATTTTGAGCGTGTTCAGGAACCGTAGTCTTACTCTCTGGACGAAGGAAACTTGGACAGTACTGCTTCCCAACCTTGGTCAACATCGCACGCCCCCCTGCGGTTGCTGTCACATTCTCTGTTGTGTTGTTGTCGCTTGCTGTAATAGCACATGACTATTGTCGTACATGTTTGCACTCATACAATCCCAGGCTGTACTTTGGAACTGTTTCCATTGCCCATGTACTCCTTATTCTTTGCTTGCTTTTATGCTGAGAGAACATATGCTGGCTCCCTGTACTGCTTAGCCGCGTACTCATTCGGTAGAAATGCGTGAATAATACTACTAATAATCTGACGTGAGTGAGGTGGATGGGCACCTCAGGAATACAAGTTTGAAGTCAGCAAGCAGTCAACTTTTGCGTGAATTTCTTCTGGAACCATGACTGGTGGGCCCCACCCGTGAAAAAACAAACAAACAAACATTTGTCTCGTCCTGCCGGCCAATTGTCCCCCCCTTGTGTGTCCGATGGCTGCGGACGTCGATTACACCTGGCCGTAAATCTACTAGCATTTTGCACGATGTTTGACTTGGACAACATTTACTGCCATGCCATTGTTGCCCGATTTTTGTACTCAGACTGACAAACTAACTACTCTTGTTGTTCATGGTTGTCTCTACAAACACGATACAGTCATGTCCATCGCTCTGCACATCCATAACATTCTGATGGTCCCGTGACATTGATCATGCACCCTGTGTAGGGCCTAGGGCGGTACGGGCTGGGCGTTTGTTTGCTCCCTTGAATACGACGGCATGTACACCCCTTTCGATTGTGTCAACTACATGATTATGTACTTCGTAAATTATCGAAAAAACATCCACAGTCTCAAGTACTGATACTTATCTTTTCTCTCCGGTCCATGTGCGGTGCGAAAACTGGCTGGCTGTCCCAGTGAACTCCGGTTGGTGTTGTCAACAGACAGCTACGACCTTGCTGCCCTTCGCCACGATATCAGACAACTACTTCAGTATGACTCCGGTGTCACCTCTGCCAGGAGCTTCGCCACCATTTGGGACACGATGTTGTGATCGACAGCGCTCATCACCGACTCCGTAGACTCTCGATCTCATCACTGCGCCCACGGAAAACTCTCAAGGACTCGCTGAAGCCTTTGAGGAGTATGGTTGCGGTACAGGTAGATGTCGACTCGACATGTCGGAACTGAGTGACCAATTGTTTTGTCAACTAAATTTTACTTCCACAATCTTTGCTGGTCGTCCGAAACGCCCTGATTTGTGTAGCTGTCAACGGTGACTCTGCTCCGCCTGGTACCAAGCTTGCTTGTGTGTGGCGGATTGCGCTCAGCTCGTTTTAGCTGTTTCCGCCTTTCGCAGATCGATCTGCAGCTCCCAAAAACGTCAGGTTACTGGTACATCAGCTTGCAGGCCCAATCAGGCGATGTGGACCTTTTGTAGGCTGGACCGATTCATTATAGACGGTGCACGGCACTGTCATTTCTTTCTTCTGGACTATTACACTGTTAGATCTACTCTGAAAAAATAATAAGATGAGTTGTGGTGTTGTGTGGCTGCGAGTGGAAACTAAACACTGGAGCACTTGAAAATTTCAACTACCACGAGGAAAAACAAAGACCACGATGGCAGGTTCAACGGAGTTGCGCAGAACAAGAGCAAATGCACAAAAATATTTGTGAGTGAAAAATACGTTTTTTGCACTCTTTCGCTACGCTCAGCCGTGAAAAAACAAAACTATGAAGAGAATTTCAAAAAGTATGTTTCGCGGAGCGATCGCTCAACCTACGTCATTCAAACTTTGCAGGATGGTTCAGACGTACATGCTAGGCATGGAACCACAGAAGATGATATCATAGCTGACACACAGAGTCACACACACAGCAGATTCATGTGCACAGATACTAAATTAGTGGACGTTGTCATCTTCTTCCCGCTGATCTCAAATGTACTATGACGTGCTATTTCGCCTGACGCAGCACCAGCACCACCACCAGCAGCAGCACCACCACCACTACCACTACCACCACCAGCACCACCACCACCACCAGCACCACCAGCACCACTACCACCATCACCATCAGCAGCACCACCAGCAGCAGCACCACCAGCAGCAGCACCACCACCACCACCACCAGCACCACCACCAACACAGAATCCAGTATTGTGTATGTGGTATCGTTGCTGGGTCTAACTCCTTACAGTTGGTTCCAAGTTTGAATCGTGTAAAGGGATCTTTGGACGAATGAGCACCTTATTCGTTGCAAACGTTGTAGTTACCGACAAGTGTACTGACTACAGCATAATTCCTATCTGGTTGCCAAGGTTACTTCTTTGGTACCTAGACAACATCTCCATGGATGTTGTTTCAGGCATTGCGGATGATGTTGTGTGCGGTAGAAATAGCAGTTATCACCTGAGTCCTCTTTGTACTCCAACCGTTTAGTGCAGCAGAGGACATTACAGTAGCATGGCAATGGCTAAGTAATAAGAAAATAGGCCATTGCAAAGTGAGGGATATTATTTGGCCTGCGCCTGTTCCGTGCGTTCTCACTCGGGACCACCATGCTTGTCATGGCTACGCACAAAGACACGTGTCTTCCGTATTTTTTCGAGATACTACATTCACTCCCGATGATAGAGCTCTTCAGCCGCTCCCCCACCCCACACACGGTGCAACAGTTCTGGAGACTGCAAGGAAGGAGAGTTCACAAAGAAGACGTTGCAAGAATGACAATACATGTAGTACAAATGTCCGCGCGCAATGCACAAGCAGCGGCGCACAGAGGCAAAGCCTGCGAGCATAGCAAAGACGAAAAGGGGGCTCCAGTGACACAGAGGTAAAAGCGACAGCAGGTTTGCTTTAGACAATGGGCGCTTTCGATTACACGCATTTCGGTCAATTCTAGAATTAGTTATTGTTGATGGACAGTTTTATTACACAAAAAGTGACAAATTCCGTCGTTAGAATTGATTTTATCCAATTCCGTCAAATCCGTCCATTCTGAAGAGAGGGCGGAATTTCTCTAATTCTGGTGCCAGAATTGCAAAGGCGGTGTGTTACCGGTCTGGTCATTACTCAAGCGCGCGAAGAGCCTCCCTGGCCGGCGTGTGCGCGATGCTGGGTCCACGTGCGCGCGAGGGTGTACGTGATCTCTTTTTACGATTCATCAATTTTGTTTGTGACATGACATGAATAAAATGCGTTGTGAATTCCAGTCGTTCGTTTACAAGGCCGGAATCCGCTCATTCTGGTCATTCCAGAATTGAAAAAACCAGTTCCAGAATTGTGTAAACGTGTAATCGAAAGCGCCCAATGATGGCAACTGCAGGGATTAAGTTTATAATAATCAAAACGTCTTTAGCACAAACCAATATTGATCCCTTCTCGGTTCTGTCTTATAGAGTCAATGGTGGCTACGGTGTCCGTGGTGTGTTTTTTCAGCGTTTTTGCAAACACAGTCTTTCCTGTCTGTTCTATGTAGTGATGGGTGGTTTCTTGTGTACATTAACTGGGAAGCTCCGTTACTTCTTGGGCAGCCCGCAAAATAATCGTTATGAATGCGGTTTCAGGCATTGGGATGTTGCGTTCGGCAGAAGTAGCTGATACTGCGTCTTTGTAGGGTGTCATCGAGTAGTTCGGTACCCGTGCTACCCGTTATTAGAGCGGGTATTCAGGTAGCAGTTTGCTTCTTAGAACCCAATAGCATAGTTGGAGTATGGTATTTTTGCAACGGTGCATGTAAAAAGCACGGCTACGTGCTTACAGTTTTGTCAACCTTCTTGGTCTGATTGGCGTACT
This sequence comes from Sycon ciliatum, assembly GCF_964019385.1. Taxonomy (NCBI): domain Eukaryota; kingdom Metazoa; phylum Porifera; class Calcarea; order Leucosolenida; family Sycettidae; genus Sycon; species Sycon ciliatum. Next base: position 29,816,462 of record NC_088648.1, read on the forward strand.
CGGACTGCTGAGTTCCCGTATTTTCCAGAGGTTTTCCGTACTACCATTTTGTTTTAAATCTCATGATTTATAAAGTATTTTTTGCCACATTTGTAATCTTCGGGATACTGTATATATACCGGGTGCTCAGTAAGTCGTATATGGTCCTGGTCCCAGGAAGTAATACGTCACGAGAACTGTAGCGTAGTGTAGGACAACCAGCAATGGGGTGCAACACACGTACACAGAGCTTGAAAGCTTTGTCACTGTCTGATGCTCGAGGTTGCAGTCAGGAACACTGCTTTTAAGCGTGAAAGTAGGTCTACTCCGCAGTTTTATGTGCTCTGCATGGAATTATGTACATAGTTATGTACATGTACATGTAGTACCATACCATGTACATGAAGAAAAACTGGTTCATAGTCAGCTGATCCATACTTCTCAGTTTTCCGTACAATTTCGGTCAATTTCCGTACTGCAGACAAAGGAATGAATTAGCGTACAAATACGGAAAATACGAAAGGTTGGCAGCACTGTGCTTCCTGTACACTTTCTACCTATCGCAAGTGCACACTCACTGTACAAACTATGCCACATATACCCGATAGGGTACCCGCTCTACCCGGATAGAAATGCCCAAACTAGTTACCCGGCCAAACCTCTACCCGTTGCAAAACTACGTCGTTTTGTGCTCAGGACAACACAGTAACATAGCCAGTGATTGGCAATGGCCAAGTAATCAGGAATTAAGTCCACTGCCAAGTGGAGTACCACATTACACGTGCTTTCAACTCTCTTATGGCTATTGGAAAGTGCAATTTTTGTCATCAGAGTTTGATTGGAAATACTATCATTCATCCCCACGCTAGTGCCCTTCACCCACACACAGAGAAACAGTTCTTGAAGTTGTAAAGAGAGTTTTTGGAAGAACATGTAGAAAGAACGACAATACATGTAGTACAAAACTCCACGCACGATCCAAGCACAGCTTTGCACGCACAGGTGACCCCCCCCCTCCCCGGGCAAAGCGAAGACGAAAGGGGGGCTCCACTGACACAGAGGTCAAAATGACAGCACTTTTGCTTTAGTTAAATAATCCTCCAATGAATATTGATTTCCTGCTTGTCTGTGGTGTGACCTTTTCAACCATTTGTTTACTTCTGTATGATCATCTCGCTCTTCCCATCTCCTGTGACGGATCTGTTCCTATCTTGTCCTCAATTCGGATGTTCTTGATGGCAACTGCAGACCGTAAGTTAATAATCATCAAAAAGTCTTTAGCACAAACCAATACTGATCCCTTCTCGCTACTGTCTAATAGAATCCGTGTTGGCTGGGGTGTCTGTGGTGTGCTTGGGCAGCGCTTTTGCACAAGCAATCTTTCCTGTCTGGTCAAGTTAGTGATGGATGGTTTGTTTTGCACATTACCTGGAAAGCTCTGTTACTCTTTGGGCGGCTGGCTATAATCTTTATGTACGCAGTTTGAAACATTGCGGATGTTGGGTGAGGTAGAAATAGCAGTTATTTCCTCTTTGAACTCCACCCGTTTAGTGCACCACGGGACAACACAGAAACATAGCCAGTGGCTGGCAATGGCAAAGTAATCAGAAAAAGGCCAATGCAAAGTGAATGATATCTTTGGCCTGAGCCTGCTTTGTACGAACTCACTCCGTACAAACATGGAAGTTTTCTTGGTTCTACACAAAGGCACATACTTTCAAACACTAGTTTGGTTGGTAGAAAGCGCATCTTTTGTCGTCAAGTTTTATTCGAAATCCTATCATTCACTCCTGACGATAGTGCTCTTCCGCTGCTCCCCAACTCTCACATACAGAACAACAGGTCTTGAAGTTTTAAAAGAGGAGAGTTATGAAAGACTGCGTTGCAAGAACGACAATACATGTAGAACAAAGGCCATGCACAATCGATGCGCAGCGGCGCTTGCAGAGGCGAAAAGGGAGCTCTGATAACACAGTGGTGAAGAAGACAGCACCTTTGCTTTAGTTAAATAATCTTCCAATGCATATTGCTTTTCTGCTTGTCTGTGGTGTGACCTTTTCAAACGTTTGTTTACTTCTGTATGATCATCTCGCTCTTCCCATCTCCTATGACGGATCTGTTCCTATCTTGTCCTGAATTCGGATGTCCTTGATGGCAACTGCAGTCTGTAAGTCAATAATCATCAAAAAGTCTTTAGCACAAACCAATACTGATCCCTTTTTTTCTTTTTTACTGATCCCTCTTTTTTTTCACCACGTTTTTATTTGAATTCGCAATACCAAACGGGCAATAAGCCCAATTACATGGAAGCGAATAAAAGAATGCTAAGAATGAGGCATTGGAGTGGATACTATTTCAAGTGGAAATACTGATCCCGGGAGGTACTACAAATAGGTACAATGAAAATCTGAAAAGGCGATGGTACTGTCGTTTACCATGCTGGAAGCAGCTACATGCAGAAGGAAAAACAACAAGAAAGACGTTTTATCTCATGTATTTGACAAACAGGGCTAACAGGCAAAGACCGTTCGTTATATGCCTACACATACTGTCCGTGTGTGTGTGTGGGGGGGGGGGGGGGTGCATGTCACTGTTTCTCTTCTTTAAAAACGTTTATGGCCTGAGAGTGTACGGGTACACGGCTGCTGCGAAATCGGCCACGACTTTGCAGGAACGTACACTGCCTGGCAGAGTGTTCCACAGCGCAGGTCCTCGGAAGAACGGTCGGCGAGTGCCTGTATTCGTCCTGGCCAGCGGGAGAATGAGCCCGGCGTAGGCTTGACTGTTGTTCTGTAGGTAAGAGTTGGGGAGCAGCGGAAGGACCCTACCGTCAGAAGTGAATGATAGGATTTCGAATAAAACTTGACGACAAAAGTTGCGCCTTCTAGCAGCCATAATAGTGTTAGAAAGCACGTGCCTTTGTGTATAACCAAGAAAACTTCCATGTTGGTACGGAGTGAGTCCGTACAAAGCAGACGCAGGCCAAAGATATCCCTCACTTTGTATTGGCCGTTTGTTTACTTCTGTATGATCATGTCGCTCTTCCCATCTCCTCTGACGGATCTGTTCCTATCTTGTCCTCAATTCGGATGTTCTTGATGGCAACTGCAGGGCGTAAGTTAATAATCATCAAAAAGTCTTTAGCACAAACCAATACTGATCCCTCCTTGCTACTGTCTAATAGAGTCCGTGTCGGCTGGGGTGTCTGTGGTGTGCTTGGGCAGCGCTTTTGCACAAGCATTCTTTCCTCTCTGGCCAAGTTAGTGATGGATGGTTTGTTTTGCACATTACCTGGAAAGCTCTGTTACTCTTTGGGCGGCTGGCTTTAATCTTTATGTATGCAGTTTGAAACATTGCGGATGTTGCGTGCGGTAGAAATAGCAGGTATTACCTCTTTGTACTCCACCCGTTTAGTGCACCACGGGACAACACAGTAACATATGCAGTGGCTGGCAATGGCAAAGTAATCAGAAAACAGGCCAATGCAAAGTGAGGGATATATTTGGCCTGCGCCTGCTTTGTACGGACTCAATCCGTACCAGCATGGAAGTTTTCTTAGTTATACACAAAGGCACATACTTTCTAACACTATTATGGCTGCTAGAAAGCGCAACTTTTTTCGTCAAGTTCTATTCGAAATCCTACCAATCACTCATGACGATAGTGCTCTTCCGCTGCTCCCCAACTCTCACATACAGAACAACAGTTCTTGAAGTTGTAAAGAAGGGGAGTTATGAAAGAATGCGTTGCAAGAACGACAATACATGTAGACCAAAGGCCGTGCACAATCGATGTGCATCGGCGCATGCAGAGGCGAAAAGGGGGCTCTGCTGACACAGTGGTCAAGAACACAGCACTTTTGCTTTAGTTTAATAATCTTCCAATGAATATTGATTTTCTGCTTGTCTGTGGTGTGACCTTTTCAACCGTTTGTTTACTTCTGTATGATCATCTCGCTCTTCTCATCTCCTATGACGGATCTGTTCCTATCTTGTCCTCCATTCGGATGTTCTTGATGGCAACTGCAGGGGGTAAGTTAATAATCATCAAAACGTCTTTAACACAAACCAATACTGATCCCTTCTTGCTACTGTCTAATAGAGTCCGTGTCGGCCGGGGTGTCTGTGGTGTGCTTGGACAGCGCTTTTGCACAAGCAATCTTTCCTGTCTGGTCAAGTTAATGATGGATGGTTTGTATTGCACATTACCTGGAAAGCTCTGTTACTCTTTGGGCGGCTGGCTATAATCTTTATGTATGCAATTTGAAACATTGCGGATGTTGCGTGCGGTAAAAATAGCAGGTATTACCTCTTTGTACTCCAGCCGTTTAATGCACCACGGGACAACACAGTAACATAGGCAGTGGCTGGCAATGGCAAAGTAATCAGAAAACAGGCCAATGCAAAGTGAGGGATATATTTGGCCTACGCCTGCTTTGTACGGACTCAATCCGTACCAGCATTGAAGTTTTCTTGGTTATACACAAAGGCACATACTTTCTAACACTATTATGGCTGCTAGAAAGCGCAACTTTTGTCGTCAAGTTCTATTCGAAATCCTTTCAAACACTCCTGACGATAGTGCTCTTTCGCTGCTCCCCAACTCACACATACAGAACAACAGTTCTTGAAGTTGTAAAGAAGGGGAGCTATGAAAGAATGCGTTGCAAGAACGACAATACATGTAGACCAAAGGCCATGCACAATAGATGCGCAGCGGCGCATGCAGAGGCAAAAAAAGGGGGCTCTGATGACACAGTGGTCAAGAAGACCGGATTTTTACTTTAGTTAAATAATCTTCCAATGAATATTGATTTTCTGCTCGTCTGTGGTGTGACCTTTTCAACCGTTCGTTTTCTTCTGTATGATCATCTCTCTCTTCTCATCTCCTATGACGGATCTGTTCCTATCTTGTCCTTAATCCGGATGTTCTTGATGGCAACTGCAGACCGTAAGTTAATAATCATCAAAAAGTCTTTAGCACAAACCAATACCGATCCCTTCTCGCTACTGTCTAATAGAATCTATGTTGGCTGGGGTGTCTGTGGTGTGCTTGGGCAGCGCTTTAGCACAAGCCATCTTTCCTGTCTGGTCAAGTTAGTGATGGATGGTTTGTTTTGCACATTACCTGGAAAGCTCTGTTACTCTTTGGGCGGCTGGCTTTAATCTTTATGTATGCAGTTTGAAACATTGCGGATGTTGCGTGCGGTAGAAATAGCAGTTATTACCTCTTTGTACTCCACCCGTTTAATGCACCACGGGACAACACAGTAACAAATGCAGTGGCTGGCGATGGCAAAGTAATGAGAAAACAGGCCAATGCAAAGTGAGGGATATATTTGGCCTGCGCCTGCTTTGTACGGACTCAATCCGTACCAAAATGGAAGTTTTCTAGGTTATATACAAAGGCACATACTTTCTAACACTATTATGGCTGCTAGAAAGCGCAACTTTTGTCGTCAACGTCTATTCGAAATCCTATCAAGCACTCCTGACGATAGTGCCCTTCCGCTGGTCCCCAACTCTCACATACAGAACAACAGTTCTTGAAGTTGTAAAGAAGGGGAGTTATGAAAGAATGCGTTGCAAGAACGACAATACATGTAGACCAAAGGCCGTGCACAATTGATGTGCATCGGCGCATGCAGAGGCGAAAAGGGGGCTCTGATGACACAGTGGTCAAGAACACAGCACTTTTGCTTTAGTTAACAGAGGTCTAGCCAGGATTTTATGCCAGCCGGCCAACGTTCTAGTTAAAATGCATCGTTAACCCCCGCCATCAGTCACGTATCCACGCAGACACACACGCACACACACACACACCACTACAAATCTTTCATTGCAGCTTGCATCTCCTTTCGCTTCGTCCAATTATGGGCATTCATCAGGCAGTTGTGACAAAGTGATTATAGGTAAATTAACAAAATATGAAAAAGGAAGCAAACAGCTCCATGAGCATGGATCATGTGTTCACCAACGTCATGTCTGCATGCAGTGTACATTGGTCATCTGACAAGACCCAGCCTTGTAGCCACAGCCGTGTACACCACCAGAAGCAGCGAACCATGACCCAACCTGTTACATTTTACTGGCGTACTCAAGTGCATACTCAAGTGCATACTCAAGTGCATTTGAGCTTGAGTGAAGAGCTAGCACTGAGCCTGAGTAGCCACTGCTATGTACAACATACCTACACCTAGGATATGGGTTGTACTCCACCATCTCACTCAAGTGCTAGTGCAGTGCACTACAGTCTACATGGGGGTGACTGCAGCCGGCCAAAATTACCCTTGGAGCTGTCTCAGCTGAGCCGGCTTTGGCTAGATCACTGGTTAAATAATCTTCCAATGAATATTGATTTTCTGCTTGTCTGTGGTGTGACCTTTTCAACCGTTTGTTTACTTCTGTATGATCATCTCGCTCTTCTCATCTCCCATCACGGATCTGTTCCTATCTTGTCCTCCATTCGCATGTTCTTGATGGCAACTGCAGGGGGTGAGTTAATAATCATCAAAACGTCTTTAGCACAAACCAATACTGATCCCTTCTCGCTACTGTCTAATAGAGTCCGTGTTGGCTGGGGTGTCTGTGGTGTGCTTGGGCAGCGCTTTTGCACAAGCAATCTTTCCTGTCTGGTCAAGTCAGTGATGGATGGTTTGTTTTGCACATTACCTGGAAAGCTCTGTTACTCTTTGGGCGGCTGGCTATAATCTTTATGTATGCAGTTTGAAACATTGCGGATGTTGCGTGCGGTAGAAATAGCAGTTATTACCTCTTTGTACTCCACCCGTTTAATGCACCACGGGACAACACAGTAACATAGGCAGTGGCTGGCAATGGCAAAGTGATCAGAAAACAGGCCAATGCAAAGTGAGGGATATATTTGGCCTGCGCCTGCTTTGTACGGACTCGATCCGTACCAGCATGGAAGTTTTCTTGGTTATACACAAAGGCACATACTTTCTAACACTATTATGGCTGCTAGAAAGCGCAACTTTTGTCGTCAAGTTCTATTCGAAATCCTTTCAATCACTCCTGACGATAGTGCTCTTCCGCTGCTCCTCAACTCTTTCATACAGAACAACAGTTCTTGAAGTTGTGAAGAAGGGGAGCTATGAAAGAATGCGTTGCAAGAACGACAATACATGTAGACCAAAGGCCATGCACAATAGATGCGCAGTGTCGCATGCAGAGGCAAAACAAGGGGGCTCTGATGACACAGTGGTCAAGAAGACCGGATTTTTACTTTAGTTAAATAATCTTCCAATGAATATTGATTTTCTGCTTGTCTGTAGTTCGACCTTTTCAACCGTTTGTTTTCTTCTGTATGATCATCTCGCTCTTCTCATCTCCTGTGACGGATCTGTCCTTATCTTGTCCTCAATCCGGATGTTCTTGATGGCAACTGCAGGGCGTAAGTTAATAATCATCAAAAAGTCTTTAGCACAAACCAATACTGATCCCTTCTCGCTACTGTCTAATAGAGTCCGTGTTGGCTGGGGTGTCTGTGGTGTGCTTGGGCAGCGCTTTAGCACAAGCAATCTTTCCTGTCTGGTCAAGTTAGTGATGGATGGTTTGTTTTGCACATTACCTGGAAAGCTCTGTTACTCTTTGGGCGGCTGGCTTTAATCTTTATGTATGCAGTTTGAAACATTGCGGATGTTGCGTTCGGTAGAAATAGCAGTTATTACCTCTTTGTACTCCACCTGTTTAGTGCACCACGGGACAACACAGTAACAAATGCAGTGGCTGGCGATGGCAAAGTAATCAGAAAACAGGCCAATGCAAAGTGAGGGATATATTTGGCCTGCGCCTGCTTTGTACGGACTCAATCCGTACCAAAATGGAAGTTTTCTTGGTTATACACAAAGGCACATACTTTCTAACACTATTATGGCTGCTAGAAAGCGCAACTTTTGTCGTCAAGGTCTATTCGAAATCCTATCAAGCACTCCTGACGATAGTGCTCTTCCGCTGGTCCCCAACTCTCACATACAGAACAACAGTTCTTGAAGTTGTAAAGAAGGGGAGTTATGAAAGAATGCGTTGCAAGAACGACAATACATGTAGACCAAAGGCCGTGCACAATCGATGTGCATCGGCGCATGGAGAGGCGAAAAGGGGGCTCTGATGACACAGTGGTCAAGAACACAGCACTTTTGCTTTAGTTAAATAATCTTCCAATGAATATTGATTTTCTGCTTGTCTGTGGTGTGACCTTTTCAACCGTTTGTTTTCTTCTGTATGATCATCTCGCTCTTCTCATCTCCTATGACGGATCTGTCCCTATCTTGTCCTCAATCCGGATGTTCTTGATGGCAACTGCAGGGCGTGAGTTAATAATCATCAAAACGTCTTTAGCACAAACCAATACTGATCCCTTCTCGCTACTGTCTAATAGAGTCCGTGTTGGCTGGGGTGTCTGTAGTGTGCTTGGGCAGCGCTTTTGCACAAGCAATCTTTCCTGTCTGGTCAAGTTAGTGATGGATGGTTTGTTTTGCACATTACCTGGAAAGCTCTGTTACTCTTTGGGCGGCTGGCTATAATCTTTATGTATGCAGTTTGAAACATTGCGGATGTTGCGTGCGGTAGAAATAGCAGTTATTAGCTCTTTGTACTCCACCCGTTTAATGCACCACGGGACAACACAGTAACATAGGCAGTGGCTGGCAATGGCAAAGTGATCAGAAAACAGGCCAATGAAAAGTGAGGGATATATTTGGCCTGCGCCTGCTTTGTACGGACTCAATCCGTACCAGCATGGAAGTTTTCTTGGTTATACACAAAGGCACATACTTTCTAACACTATTATGGCTGCTAGAAAGCGCAACTTTTGTCGTCAAGTTCTATTCGAAATCCTTTCAATCACTCTTAACGATAGTGCTCTTCCGCTGCGCCCCAACTCTTTCATACAGAACAACAGTTCTTGAAGTTGTGAAGAAGGGGAGCTATGAAAGAATGCGTTGCAAGAACGACAATACATGTAGACCAAAGGCCATGCACAATAGATGCGCAGCGGCGCATGCAGAGGCAAAACAAGGGGGCTCTGATGACACAGTGGTCAAGAAGACCGGATTTTTACTTTAGTTAAAATAATCTTCCAATGAATATTGATTTTCTGCTTGTCTGTGGTGTGACCTTTTCAACCGTTTGTTTTCTTCTGTATGATCATCTCGCTCTTCTCATCTCCTATGACGGATCTGTCCCTATCTTGTCCTCAATCCGGATGTTCTTGATGGCAACTGCAGGGCGTAAGTTAATAATCATCAAAAAGTCTTTAGCACAAACCAATACTGATCCCTTCTCGCTACTGTCTAATAGAGTCCGTGTTGGCTGGGGTGTCTGTGGTGTGCTTGGGCAGCGCTTTAGCACAAGCAATCTTTCCTGTCTGGTCAAGTTAGTGATGGATGGTTTGTTTTGCACATTACCTGGAAAGCTCTGTTACTCTTTGGGCGGCTGGCTTAAATCTTTCTGTATGCAGTTTGAAACATTGCGGATGTTGCGTGCGGTAGAAATAGCAGTTATTACCTCTTTGTACTCCACCCGTTTAATGAACCACGGGACAACACAGTAACATAGGCAGTGGCTGGCAATGGCAAAGTGATCAGAAAACAGGCCAATGCAAAGTGAGGGATATATTTGGCCTGCGCCTGCTTTGTACGGACTCAATCCGTACCAGCATGGAAGTTTTCTTGGTTATACACAAAGGCACATACTTTCTAACACTATTATGGCTGCTAGAAAGCGCAACTTTTGTCGTCAAGTTCTATTCGAAATCCTTTCAATCACTCCTGACGATAGTGCTCTTCCGCTGCTCCCCAACTCACACATACAGAACAACAGTTCTTGAAGTTGTAAAGAAGGGGAGCTATGAAAGAATTCATTGCAAGAACGACAATACATGTAGACCAAAGGCCATGCACAATAGATGCGCAGCGGCGCATGCAGAGGCAAAAAGGGGGCTCTGATGACACAGTGGTCAAGAAGACCGGATTTTTACTTTAGTTAAAGGGGAAGTTAAGGCAAAAAATAAAATTTCACCAGTTGTAGTCTTCGGGGTGCTGAGTCGAATGGTCTTGGTCCGAGGAAGCTGAGACGCTCCCTTCCTACTTGAATCCCAATCGAACTCGCGCACTTCCACCGAAACTGGGTGACTGCGCCCTACTAGATGGGGATTTGTATGCAAAATGTCACTAAAAGCGCCATTTCGTTCTTATAAAAGCACGGATGACCGCGATTGGCCCATATGTTGTAGTCTTTTGGACGCTGAGTCGACTGGTTTTGGTCCGAAAAGGCTGCGATGCAGCGTTCCTCCTTTATTCCCAATCGAACATGGTTGAAGAAGTGGTCACGTGGTCCTGGGTGCCCAAATCACCTGGTCACCACGCCAGCAGGTGACAACTTTCACACCAAGGTTAAACTCGGGTTCAACTCGAGTGACAGGACTGCACCCAAAAAAGGTCAAACAGGCTAGTAAGTTGTACCCTGCAGGCACGGTGACCAGGTGACTGGTGTACGCAGGAGCACGTGACCGCTTCTTCAACCATGTTCGATTGGGAATAAAGGAGGAACGCCGCATCGCAGCCTTTTCGGACCAAAACCAGTCGACTCAGCGTCCAAAAGACTACAACATATGGGCCAATCGCGGTCACCCGTGCTTTTTTAAGAACGAAATGGCGCTTTTAGTGACATTTTGCATACAAATCCCCATCTAGTAGGGCGCAGTCACCCAGTTTCGGTGGAAGTGCGCGAGTTCGATTGGGATTCAAGTAGGAAGGGAGCGTCTCAGCTTCCTCGGACCACGACCATTCGACTCAGCACCCCGAAGACTACAACTGGTGAAATTTTAATTTTTGCCTTAACTTCCCCTTTAAATAATCTTCCAATGAATATTGATTTTCTGCTCGTCTGTGGTGTGACCTTTTCAACCGTTTGTTTTCTTCTGTATGATCATCTCGCTCTCCTCATCTCCTATGACGGATCTGTTCCTATCTTGTCCTCAATCCGGATGTTCTTGATGGCAACTGCAGACCGTAAGTTGATAATAATCAAAAAGTCTTTAGCACAAACAAATACTGATCCCTTCTCGCTACTGTCTAATAGGATCCATGTTGGCTGGGGTGTCTGTGGTGTGCTTGGGCAGCGCTTTAGCACAAGCCATCTTTCCTGTCTGGTCAAGTTAGTGATGGATGGTTTGTTTTGCACATTACCTGGAAAGCTCTGTTACTCTTTGGGCGGCTGGCTTTAGTCTTTACGTTTGCAGTTTGAAACATTGCGGATGTTGCGTGCGGTAGAAATAGCAGTTATTACCTCTTTGTACTCCACCCGTTTAGTGCACCACGGGACAACACAGTAACAAATGCAGTGGCGGGCGATGGCAAAGTAATGAGAAAACAGGCCAATGCAAAGTGAGGGATATATTTGGCCTGCGCCTGCTTTGTACGGACTCAATCTGTACAAAATGGAAGTTTTCTTGGTTATACACAAAGGCACATACTTTCTAACACTATTATGGCTGCTAGAAAGCGCAACTTTTGTCGTCAAGGTCTATTCGAAATCCTATCAAGCACTCCTGACGATAGTGCTCTTCCGCTGGTCCCCAACTCTCACATACAGAACAACAGTTCTTGAAGTTGTAAAGAAGGGGAGTTATGAAAGAATGCGTTGCAAGAACGACAATACATGTAGACCAAAGGCCGTGCACAATCGATGTGCATCGGCGCATGCAGAGGCGAAAAGGGGGCTCTAATGACACAGTGGTCAAGAACACAGCACTTTTGCTTTAGTTAAATAATCTTCCAATGTATATTCATTTTCTGCTTGTCTGTGGTGTGACCTTTTCAACCGTTTGTTTACTTCTGTATGATCATCTCGCTCTTCTCATCTCCTATGACGGATCTGTTCCTATCTTGTCCTCCATTCGCATGTTCTTGATGGCAACTGCAGGGGGTAAGTTAATAATCATGAAAACGTCTTTAGCACAAACCAATACTGATCCCTTCTCGCTACTGTCTAATAGAGTCCGGGTCGGCTGGGGTGTCTGTGGTGTGCTTGGGCAGCGCTTTTGCACAAGCAATCTTTCCTGTCTAGTCAAATCAGTGATGGATGGTTTGTTTTGTACAATACCTGGAAAGCTCTGTTACTCTTTGGGAGGCTGGCTATAATCTTTATGTATGCAGTTTGAAACATTGCGGATGTTGCGTACGGTAGAAATAGCAGTTATTAGCTCTTTGTACTCCACCCGTTTAATGCACCACGGGACAACACAGTAACATAGGCAGTGGCTGGCAAAGGCAAAGTAATGAGAAAACAGGCCAATGCAAAGTGAGGGATATATTTGGCCTGCGCCTGCTTTGTACGGACTCAATCCGTACCAGCATGGAAGTTTTCTTGGTTATACACAAAGGCACATACTTTCTAACACTATTATGGCTGCTAGAAAGCGCAACTTTTGTCGTCAAGTTCTATTCGAAATCCTTTCAATCACTCCTGATGATAGTGCTCTTCCGCTGCTCCCCAACTCTTTCACACAGAACAACAGTTCTTGAAGTTGTGAAGAAGGGGAGCTATGAAAGAATGCGTTGCAAGAACGACAATACATGTAGACCAAAGGCCATGTGCAATAGATGCGCAGCGGCGCATGCAGAGGCAAAACAAGGGGGCTCTGATGACACAGTGGTCAAGAAGACAGGATTTTTACTTTAGTTTAATAATCTTCCAATGAATATTGATTTTCTGCTTGTCTGTGGTGTGACCTTTTCAACCGTTTGTTTTCTTCTGTATGATCATCTCGCTCTTCTCATCTCCTATGACGGATCTGTCCCTATCTTGTCCTCAATCCGGATGTTCTGGATGGCAACTGCAGGGCGTAAGTTAATAATCATCAAAAAGTCTTTAGCACAAACCAATACTGATCCCTTCTCGCTACTGTCTAATAGAGTCCGTGTCGGCTGGGGTGTCTGTGGTGTGCTTGGGCAGCGCTTTTGCACAAGCAATCTTTCCTGTCTGGTCAAGTCAGTGATGGATGGTTTGTTTTGCACATTACCTGGAAAGCTCTGTTACTCTTTGGGCGGCTGGCTATAATCTTTATGTATGCAGTTTGAAACATTGCGGATGTTGCGTGCGGTAGAAATAGCAGTTATTACCTCTTTGTACTCCACCCGTTTAATGCACCACGGGACAACACAGTAACATAGGCAGTGGCTGGCAATGGCAAAGTGATCAGAAAACAGGCCAATGCAAAGTGAGGGATATATTTGGCCTGCGCCTGCTTTGTACGGACTCAATCCGTACCAGCATGGAAGTTTTCTTGGTTATACACAAAGGCACATACTTTCTAACACTATTATGGCTGCTAGAAAGCGCAACTTTTGTCGTCAAGTTCTATTCGAAATCCTTTCAATCACTCTTAACGATAGTGCTCTTCCGCTGCTCCCCAACTCTTTCATACAGAACAACAGTTCTTGAAGTTGTGAAGAAGGGGAGCTATTAAAGAATGCGTTGCAAGAACGACAATACATGTAGACCAAAGGCCATGCACAATAGATGCGCAGCGGGCGCATGCAGAGGCAAAACAAGGGGGCTCTGATGACACAGTGGTCAAGAAGACCGGATTTTTACTTAAGTTAAATAATCTTCCAATGAATATTGATTTTCTGCTTGTCTGTGGTGTGACCTTTTCAACCGTTTGTTTTCTTCTGTATGATCATCTCGCTCTTCTCATCTCCTATGACGGATCTGTCCCTATCTTGTCCTCAATCCGGATGTTCTTGATGGCAACTGCAGGGCGTAAGTTAATAATCATCAAAAAGTCTTTAGCACAAACCAATACTGATCCCTTCTCGCTACTGTCTAATAGAGTCCGTGTTGGCTTGGGTGTCTGTGGTGTGCTTGGGCAGCGCTTTAGCACAAGCAATCTTTCCTGTCTGGTCAAGTTAGTGATGGATGGTTTGTTTTGCACATTACCTGGAAGACTCTGTTACTCTTTGGGCGGCTGGCTTAAATCTTTATGTATGCAGTTTGAAACATTGCGGATGTTGCGTGCGGTAGAAATAGCAGTTATTACCTCTTTGTACTCCACCCGTTTAATGCACCACGGGACAACACAGTAACATAGGCAGTGGCTGGCAATGGCAAAGTGATCAGAAAACAGGCCAATGCAAAGTGAGGGATATATTTGGCCTGCGCCTGCTTTGTACGGACTCAATCCGTACCAGCATGGAAGTTTTCTTGGTTATACACAAAGGCACATACTTTCTAACACTATTATGGCTGCTAGAAAGCGCAACTTTTGTCGTCAAGTTCTATTCGAAATCCTTTCAATCACTCTTAACGATAGTGCTCTTCCGCTGCTCCCCAACTCTTTCATACAGAACAACAGTTCTTGAAGTTGTGAAGAAGGGGAGCTATTAAAGAATGCGTTGCAAGAACGACAATACATGTAGACCAAAGGCCATGCACAATAGATGCGCAGCGGGCGCATGCAGAGGCAAAACAAGGGGGCTCTGATGACACAGTGGTCAAGAAGACCGGATTTTTACTTAAGTTAAATAATCTTCCAATGAATATTGATTTTCTGCTTGTCTGTGGTGTGACCTTTTCAACCGTTTGTTTTCTTCTGTATGATCATCTCGCTCTTCTCATCTCCTATGACGGATCTGTCCCTATCTTGTCCTCAATCCGGATGTTCTTGATGGCAACTGCAGGGCGTAAGTTAATAATCATCAAAAAGTCTTTAGCACAAACCAATACTGATCCCTTCTCGCTACTGTCTAATAGAGTCCGTGTTGGCTTGGGTGTCTGTGGTGTGCTTGGGCAGCGCTTTAGCACAAGCAATCTTTCCTGTCTGGTCAAGTTAGTGATGGATGGTTTGTTTTGCACATTACCTGGAAGACTCTGTTACTCTTTGGGCGGCTGGCTTAAATCTTTATGTATGCAGTTTGAAACATTGCGGATGTTGCGTGCGGTAGAAATAGCAGTTATTACCTCTTTGTACTCCACCCGTTTAATGCACCACGGGACAACACAGTAACATAGGCAGTGGCTGGCAATGGCAAAGTGATCAGAAAACAGGCCAATGCAAAGTGAGGGATATATTTGGCCTGCGCCTGCTTTGTACGGACTCAATCCGTACCAGCATGGAAGTTTTCTTGGTTATACACAAAGGCACATACTTTCTAACACTATTATGGCTGCTAGAAAGCGCAACTTTTGTCGTCAAGTTCTATTCGAAAACCTTTCAATCACTCCTGACGATGGTGCTCTTCCGCTGCTCCCCAGCTCTCTCATACAGAACAACAGTTCTTGAAGTTGTAGTTGTAAAGAAGGGGAGCTATGAAAGAATGCGTTGCAAGAACGACAATACATGTAGACCAAAGGCCATGCACAATAGATGCGCAGCGGCGCATGCAGAGGCAAAAAGGGGGGCTCTGATGACGCAGTGGTCAAGAAGACCGGATTTTTACTTTAGTTAAATAATCTTCCAATGAATATTGATTTTCTGCTCGTCTGTGGTGTGACCTTCTCAACCGTTTGTTTTCATTTGTATGATCATCTCGCTCTTCTCATCTCCTATGACGGATCTGTTCCTATCTTGTCCTGAATCCGGATGTTCTTGATGGCAACTGCAGGGCGTAAGTTAATAATCATCAAAAAGTCTTTAGCACAAACCAATACTGATCCCTTCTCGCTACTGTCTAATAGAGTCCGTGTTGGCAGGGGTGTCTGTGGTGTGCTTGGGCAGCGCTTTTGCACAAGCAATCTTTCCTTTCTAGTCAAGTTAGTGATGGATGGTTTGTTTTGCACATTACCTGGAAAGCTCTGTTACTCTTTGGGCGGCTGGCTTTAATCTTTATGTATGCAGTTTGAAACATTGCGGATGTTGTGTGCTGTAGAAATAGCAGTTATTGCCTCTTTGTACTCCACCCGTTTAGTGCACCACGGGACAACACAGTAACATAGGCAGTGGCTGGCAATGGCAAAGTAGTCAGAAAACAGGCCAATGCAAAGTGAGGGATATCTTTGGCCTGCGCCTGCTTTGTACGGACTCAATCCGTACCAAAATGGAAGTTTTCTTGGTTATACACAAAGGCACATACTTTCTAACACTATTATGGCTGCTAGAAAGCGCAACTTTTGTCGTCAAGGTCTATTCGAAATCCTATCAAGCACTCCTGACGATAGTGCTCTTCCGCTGGTCCCCAACTCTCACATACAGAACAACAGTTCTTGAAGTTGTAAAGAAGGGGAGTTATGAAAGAATGCGTTGCAAGAACGACAATACATGTAGACCAAAGGCCGTGCACAATCGATGTGCATCGGCGCATGAAGAGTCGAAAAGGGGGCTCTGATGACACAGTGGTCAAGAAGACAGCAGTTTTACTTTAGTTAAATAATCTTCCAATGAATATTGATTTTCTGCTGGTCTGTGGTGTGACCTTTTCAACCGTTTGTTTACTTCTGTATGATCATCTCGCTCTTCCCATCTCCTATGACGGATCTGCTCCTATCTTGTCCTCAATTCGGATGTTCTTGATGGCAACTGCAGCGCGTAAGTTGATAATCATC
Source organism: Sycon ciliatum (assembly GCF_964019385.1). Classification (NCBI taxonomy): domain Eukaryota; kingdom Metazoa; phylum Porifera; class Calcarea; order Leucosolenida; family Sycettidae; genus Sycon; species Sycon ciliatum. The sequence continues at coordinate 29,833,006 of NC_088648.1, forward strand.
AAAAGGTCTTTAGGACAAACCAATACTGATCCCTTCTCGCCACTGTCTAATAGAGTCCGTGTCAGCTGGGGTGTCTGTGGTGTGCTTGGGCAGCGCTTTTGCACGAGCAATCTTTCCTGTCTGGTCAAGTTAGTGATGGATGGGTTTTTTTGCACATTACCTGGAACGCTCTGTTACTCTTTGGGCAGCTGGCTATAATCTTTATGTATGCAGTTTCAAACATTGCGGATGTTGCGTGCGGTAGAAATAACAGTTATTACCTCTTTGTACTCCACCTGTTAAGTGCACCACGGGACAACACAGAACCATAGACAGTGGCTAGCAATGGCAAAGTAATGAGAAAACAGGCCAATGCAAAGTGAGGGATATCTTTGGCCTGCACCTGTTTTGTATGGACTCAATCCGTACCAACATGGAAGTTTTCTTGGTTATACACAAAGGCACATACTTGGTCCGCCCAGTTAAAATTGGCGCTTATCTTCACACTTGTCTCAGGAAAGAAATACGAATATTTGAAGCAAGCCGCGATCACAAAGCACTATATACATGATTATTTACATGTCAGTAAGCAACTCAGTCGAAAATCCAAGCAAGTTACACATCCTCCTCGCCACTATCGTCGCTGGAGGAAGAGCTCAAAACGTACGATCCGGACAGCTGCTGCACGGGTCGTTTCATAGCTTGTTCCACTTCTCCTCATCTCGAATCACGCTCAAAGGCAGTGCGTGCCAGTCACCTTCCCATCAGAAGCTGAGTGAGACTGCCCGCATGTTGACTGTAAGTGTTATCCCCGTTCGTCGCAATAATGCGACTTTGTTTGAGACAAAAAGGCAACGCTATATCAGTGTCCTTTTTTTCAAATCGCCTCTTGCGCTTGTCGTACTTGCTGATCAGCACCCGTACCCACGCGAGCCGCTGGTGCTTGTACATGCAGCGCAGTGATAGCTTCCGCTTGATGTAGCACCTGTGCGTACTGCACCTACAACGCCGTGCACCAGGCTTTTCGGCTAGTTTCCTGAAAGTCCTTTGCACGAGTGTTTCTCTCAGGACTTGGTGTTTCCTTTGATTAGCTCCTTTGCCCTGTCCTCTGTGAGCTTCAAAGTGTGTCCGCCGGATTGGAGACATCGACATGAGCTGCAGTTTCTTCGTCAGCGATTTGCTGGTGATAGCCCTTCACTAGGCGCTGTACTGTGCAAGCACTGAAATTCAAGCTCGTCAAGTGCTTTTTCAGCTTTTCTATACCTCCCCGGGGTAAACAATCCTTGCCATCAGACAGCTGGAAGTAGACAGAAACTGTATTCTCCATCGCTCTGAAATGCGAACATCCTGACCTATTTTACGGACTCGAGCGGAGGTTGCAGTGTTTTCTTGCGCTGACGGAAGTGTTCGTCGGCGGCAGCTCCGTCAAAAAGACTCAAACGAACCGATCTCAACTTCTGTGATGGTTTGTGCTGCCATGTCGTCGGATGCAATGGTCAATGGTCATGTTCGGATGGTTAATCGGTGGTTCCATGCCATGTGGCACAGGCAGAACACCAAAAAACCAAGTGAGAAGATAAGCGCCAATTTTAACTGGGCGGACCAAGTACTTTCTAACACTATTATGGCTGCTAGAAAGCGCAACTTTTGTCGTCAAGTTCTATTCGGAATCCTATTAATCACTCCTGACGATAGTGCTCTTCCGCTGCTCCCCCACTCTCACATACAGAACAACAGTTCTTGAAGTTGTAAAGAAGGGGAGTTATGAAAGAATGCGTTGCAAGAACGACAATACATGATTGTAGAGCAAAGGCCAGGCACAATCGATGAGCAGCGGCGCATGAAGAGGCGAAAAGGGGGCTCTGATGACACAGTGGTCAGAAAGACAGTGTTCAGAAGATCCCTAGGTCTGAACCAACGACTATATGTCACATGCATGGTTGTGCTGTACTGCTACGCATCTGCTTCTAGTATGCTTGCATTCATGGTAGCATTGACTGTAGACCTGAGCGGTCACGTGCATGCTTCTGTCTCGCGAGTTCCCGGATGCATGCACCGGAGCTTGCGCCGCGCTGTGCTGCGCTGCTTTTGTTTAGTTCCTGGTTGTTGGACTTTTAGTAGTGTTTTAGATTAGTTGGTGTGAACAGTTGCTTTTCGGAGTTCATGTAGAAAGTTCAAGGTTATTGTTTCTTCGAATCGCTTTCCGTTGTGCACGAATGTGGAATGTGTCACTGTGTGAGTGTGCGTTCCCATTAGTGAGCTTTTCTTAGAAACAGACAGCATTTTTGCTTTAGTTAAATAATCTTCCAATGAATATTGATTTTCTGCTGGTCTGTGATGTGACCTTTTCAACCGTTTGTTTACTTCTGTATGATCATCTCGCTCTTCCCATCTCCTATGACGGATCTGTTCCTATCTTGTCCTCAATTCGGATGTTCTTGATGGCAACTGCAGCGCGTAAGTTAATAATCATCAAAAAGTCTTTAGCACAAACCAATACTGATCCCTTCTCGCCACTGTCTAATAGAGTCCGTGTCGGCTGGGGTGTCTGTGGTGTGCTTGGGCAGCACTTTTGCACAAGCAATCTTTACTGTCTTGTCAAGATAGTGATGGATGGTTTGTTCTGCACATTACCTGGAAAGCTCTGTTACTCTTTGGGCAGCTGGCTATAATCTTTATGTATGCAGTTTGAAACATTGCGGATGTTGCGTGCGGTAGAAATAGCAGTTATTACCTCTTTGTACTCCACCCGTTTAGTGCACCACGGGACAACACAGTAACATAGCCAGTGGCTGGCAATGGCAAAGTAATCAGAAAACAGGCTAATGCAAAGTGAGGGATATATTTGGCCTGCGCCTACTTTGTACGGACTCAATCCGTACCAGCATGGAAGTTTTCTTGGTTATACACAAAGGCACATACTTTCTAACAATATTATGGCTGCTAGAAAGCGCAACTTTTGTCGTCAAGTTCTATTCAAAATCCTATCAATCACTCCTGACGATAGTGCTCTTCCGCTGCTCCCCAACTCTCACATACAGAACAACAGTTCTTGAAGTTGTAAAGAAGGAGAGTTATGAAAGAATGCGTTGCAAGAACGACAATACATGTAGAACAAAGGCCGTGCACAATCGGTGCGCAGCGGCGCATGCAGAGGCGAAAAAGGGGCTCTGATGACACAGTGGTCAAGAAGACAGCACTTTTGCTTTAGTTAAATAATCTTCCAATGAATATTGATTTTCTGCTTGTCTGAATCTCATAGCTTGCATAGACCTCGGTCCTACCGGTAGGACCTACCGGTAGGACCATCATACACAGACATGCTGCATGGCCTCTGTTCTAACATTGACCTAAAACTAGGGGTGATACGGTTCGGGTAAGGAACCGGATTTGGAACCGCCAGCTGAAAAGAATCGGGTACCCGTTCCGTCAAATTTCGAACCGAAACTCGAAAAATCTCGTTCTTGTACAAATACATGTATACGTCAAGTCTACTCAAGATTTTAATTGTCTTACCTTACGATCCCCACTCTTCCAAAGAGTTCTCTGGTCATTATCTTCTTCGCACTTGGACTCTCCGATATCTCATTCTTGCTCGTAAAAATGTTATTTCTAAAAAATAATTGTCGCGAACGCATTTTGTCGGTCTGGAGAAAAGAGTGCATGGAACCGATAACCGAACCGTGGGAAACAATGCTGGCATTCGGGTACCCGAACATGAAACATATGGAACCGTTTCACCCCTACCTAAAACCTGACCCTAAACTGTTGCTCAGGGGCTAATGAAGGAGTCCACAACTTTTAGACGTGATCGCACACGAAATTCCATGGTAACAGCAAATGCTAACCATGGAAACGGTGTATGGAATTATGCATTCCACTGCCTTGGCAGACGAATAAAAACATTAGTACCTCACCACGATTGATGTGTCGTGGTCAAAATTCACTTTGGACAGAGTTTCTAGCGTTCCGACAGGAGTATGTGCGGCCATTTTGACAATTGATAAAATTGCGCGTATGCAATGCACTGGACATAGTCTTTCATTTTGCGCCATTACTTTGCCTGACCAAGACCTCATCTCAACAATTGTTTCAAGAAATTTCTCAACCATAAGCACTTTTGCAGCGCGATTTCTTGGGTCCTACCGGTAGGACCCGTGGTCCTACCTGTAGGACGGCATGCAAGCTATAACTGAGGTGTGAGCTTTTCAACCGTTTGTTTACTTCTGTATGATCATCTCGCTCTTCCCATCGCCTATGACGGATCTGTTCCTATCTTGTCCTCAATTCGGATGTTCTTGATGGCAACTGCAGGGCGTAAGTTAATAATCATCAAAAAGTCTTTAGCACAAACCAATACTAATCCCTTCTTGCTACTGTCTAATAGAGTCCGTGTCAGCTGGGGTGTCAGTGGTGTGCTTGGGCAGCGCTTTTGCACAAGCAATCTTTCCTGTCTGGTCAAGTTAGTGATGGATGGTTTGTTTTGCACATTACCTGGAAAGCTCTGTTACTCTTTGGGCGGCTGGCTGTAATCTTTATGTATGCAGTTTGAAACATTGCGGATGTTGCGTGCGGTAGAAATACCAGTTATAACCTCTTTGTACTCCACCCGTTTAGTGCACCACGGGACAACACAGTAACATAGGCAGTGGCTGGCAATGGCAAAGTAATTAGAAAACAGGCCAATGCAAAGTGAGGGATATCTTTGGCCTGCGCCTGCTTTGTACTGACTCAATCCGTACCAGCATTTAAGTTTTCTTGGTTATACACAAAGGCAAATACTTCAGTACTTTCTAACACTATTACGGCTGCTAGAAAGCGCAACTTTTGTCGTCAAGTTCTACTCGAAATCCTATCAATTATTCCTGACGATAGTGCTCTTCCGCTGCTCCCCAACTCTCACATACAGAACAACAGTTCTTGAAGTTGTAAAGAAGGAGAGTTATGAAAGAATGCGTTGCAGGAACGACAATACATGTAGACCAAAGGCCATGCACAATCGATGCGCATTGGCGCATGAAGAGGCGAAAAGGGGACGCTGATGACACAGTGGTCAAGAAGACAGCAGTTTTACTTTAGTTAAATAATCCTCCAATGAATATTGATTTTCTGCTTGTCTGTGGTGTGACCTTTTCAACCGTTTGTTTACTTCTGTATGATCATCTCGCTCTTCCCATCTCCTATGACGGATCTGTTCCTATCTTGTCCTCCATTCGGATATTCTTGAAGGCAACTGCAGTGCGTAAGTTAATATCATCAAAAAGTCTTTAGCACAAACCAATACTGATCCCTTCTCGCTACTGTCTAATAGAGTCCATGTCGGCTCGGGTGTCAGTGGTGAGCTTGGGCAGTGCTTTTGCAAAAGCAATCTTTCCTGTCTGGTCAAGTTAGTGTTGGATGGTTTGTTTTGCACATTACCTGGAAAGCTCTGTTAAATAATCTTCCAATGAATATTGTATTTCTGCTCGTCTGTGGTGTGACCTTTTCAACCGTTTGTTTACTTCTGTATGATCATCTCGCTCTTCTCATCTCCTATGACAAATCTGTTCCTATCTTGTCCTCAATCCGGATGTTCTTGATGGCAACTGCAGCGAGTAAGTTAATAATCATCAAAATGTCTTTAGCACAAACCAATACTGATCCCTTCTCGCTACTGTCTAATAGAGTCTGTGTCGGCTGGGTTTGTCTATGGTGTGCTTGGGCAGCGCTTTTGCACAAGCAATCTTTCCTGTCGGGTCAAGTTAGTGATGGATGGTTTTGTTTTGCACATTACCTGGAAAACTCTGTTACTCTTTGGGCGGCTGGCTATAATCTTTATGTACGCAGTTTGAAACATTGCGGATGTTGCGTGCGGAAGAAAAAGCAGTTATTACCTCTTTGTACTCCACCCGTTTAGTGCACCACGGGACAACACAGTAACATAGGCAGTGGCTGGCAATGGCAAAGTAATCAGAAAACAGGCCACTGCAAAGTGAGGGATATCTTTGGCCTGTGCCTGCTTTGTACGGACTCACTCCGTACAAACATGGAAGGTTTCTTGGTTATACACAAAGGCACATACTTTCTAACACTATTATGGCTGCTAGAAAGCGCAACTTTTGTCGTCAAGTTGTATTCGAAATCCTATCATTCACTGCTTTAGCTAAATATCTTCCAATGAATATTGATTTTCTGCTTGTCTGGGGTGTGACCTTTTCAACCGTTTGTTTACTTCTGTATGATCATCTCGCTCTTCCCATCTCCTATAACGGATCTGTTCCTATCCTGTCCTTAATTCGGATGTTCTTGATGGCAACTGCAGGGGGTAAGTTAATAATCATCAAAAAGTCTTTAGCACAAACCAATACTGATCCCTTCTCGCTACTGTGTAATAGAGTCAGTGTCGGCAGGGGTGTCTGTGGTGTGGTTGGGCAGCGCTTTTGCTCAAGCAATCTTTCCTGTCTGGTCAAGTTAGTGATGGATGGTTTGTTTTGCACATTACCTGGAAAGCTCTGTTACTCTTTGGGCGGCTGGCTATAATCTTTATGTATGCAGTTTGAAACATTGCAGATGTTGCGTGCGGTAGAAATAGCAGTTATTGCCTCTTTGTACTCCACCCGTTTAGTGCACCACGGGACAACACAGAAACATAGCCGGTGGCTGGCAATGGCAAAGTAATCAGAAAACAGGCCAATGCAAAGTGAGGGATATATTTGGCCTGCGCCTGCTTTGTACGGACTCAATCCGTACCAGCATGGAAGTTTTCTTGGTTATACACAAAGGCACATACTTTCTAACACTATTATGGCTGCTAGAAAGCGCAACTTTTGTCGTCAAGTTCTATTCGAAATTCTATCATTCCCTCCTGACGATAGTGCTCTTCCGCTGCTCCCCAACTCTCACATACAGAACAACAGTTCTTGAAGTTGTAAAAAAGGAGAATTATGAAAGAATGCGTTGCAAGAACGACAATACATGCAGAACAAAGGCCATGCACAATCGATGCGCAGCGGCGCATGCAGAGGCAAAAAAAGGGGGCTCTGATGACACATTGGTCAAGAAGACAGCAGTTTTACTTTAGTTAAATAATCTTCCAATGAATATTGATTTTCTGCTCGTCTGTGGTGTGACCTTTTCAAATGTTTGTTTTCTTCTGTATGATCATCTCGCTCTTCTCATCTCCTACGACGGATCTGTTCCTATCTTGTCCTCAATCCGGATGTTCTTGATGGCAACTGCAGGGCGTAAGTTATTAATCATCAAAAAGTCTTTAGCACAAACCAATACTGATCCCTTCTCGCTACTGTCTAATAGGGTCCGTGTTGGCTGGGGTGCCTGTCGTGTGCTTGGGCAGCGCTTTAGCACAAGCAATCTTTCCTGTCCGGTCAAGTTAGTGATGGATGGTTTGTTATGCACATTACCTGGAAAGCTCTGTTACTCTTTGGGCGGCTGGCTTTAATCTTTATGTATGCAGTTTGAAACATTGCGGATGTTGCGTGCGGTAGAAATAGCAGTTATTGCCTGTTTGTACTCCACCCGTTTAGTGCACCACGGGAGAACACAGTAACATAGCCAGTGGCTGGCAATGGCAAAGTAATCAGAAAACAGGCCAATGCAAAGTGAGGGATATCTTAGGCCTGCGCCCGCTTTGTACGGACTCAATCTGTACCAGCATGAAAGTTTTCTTGGTTATAACAAAGACACATACTTTCTAACACTATTTTGGCTGCTAGAAAGCGCAACTTTTGTCGTCAAGTTCTATTCGAAATCCTACCAATCACTCCTGACGATAGTGATCTTCCGCTGCTCCCCAACTCTCACATACAGAACAACAGTTCTTGAAGTTGTAAAGAAGGAGAGTTATGAAAGGATGCGTTGCAAGAACGACAATACAGGTAGACCAAAGGCCGTGCACAATCGATGCAGTGCATCGGCGCATGCAGAGGCAAAAAGGGGGCTCTGATAACACAGTGGTCAAGAACACAGCACTTTTGCTTTAGTTAAATAATCTTCCTATGAATATTGATTTTCTTCTTGTCTGTGGTGTGACCTTTTTAACCGTTTGTTTACTTCTGCATGATCATCTCGCTCTTCTCATCTCCTATGACGGATCTGTTCCTATCTTGTCCTCCATTCGGATGTTCTTTATGGCAACTGCAGACGGTAAGTTAATAATCATCAAAACGTCTTTAGCACAAACCAATACTGATCCCTTCTCCCTACTGTCTAATAGAGTCCGTGTCGGCTGGGGTGTCTGTGGTGTGCTTGGGCAGCGCTTTTGCACAAGCATTCTTTCCTGTCTGGCCAAGTTAGTGATGGATGGTTTGTTTTGCACATTACCTGGAAAGCTCTGTTACTCTTTGGGCGGCTGGCTTTAATCTTTATGTATGCAGTTTGAAACATTGCGGATGTTGCGTGCGGTAGAAATAGCAATTATTACCTCTTTGTACTCCACCCGTTTGGTGCACCAGAGGACAACACAGTAACATAGGCAGTGGCTGGCAATGGTAAAGTAATCCGAAAACAGGCTAATGCAAAGTGAGCGATATCTTTGGCCTGCGCCTGCTTTGTACGGACTCATTCCGTACCAACATGGAAGTTTTCTTGGTTATACACAAAGGCACATACCTTCTAACACTCTTTGGGCGGCTGGCTATAATCTTTATGTATGGAGTTTAAAACATTGCGGATGTTGCGCGCGGTAGAAATAGCAGCTTTTACCTCTTTGTACGCCACCCGTTTAGTGCACCAGGGACCAACACAGTAACATAGGCAGTGACTGGCAATGGCAAAGTAATCAGAAAACAGGCCAATGCAAAGTGAGGGAAATCTTTGGGCTGCGCTTGCTTTGTACGGACTCACTTCGCACCAACATGGAAGTTTTCTTGGTGATGCACAAAGGCACATACTTTCTAACACTTTTATGGCTGCTAGAAAGCGCAAATTTTGTCGTCAAGTTCTATTCAAAATCCTATCAATCACTCCTGACGATAGTGCTCTTTCGCTGCTCCCCAACTCTCACATACAGAACAACAGCTCTTGAAATTGTTAAGAAGGAGAGTTATGAAAGAATGCGTTGCAAGAACGACAATACATGTAGAACAAAGGCCATGCACAATCGATGCGCAGCGGCGCATGCAGAGGTGGCGGGGCCTCAGATGACACAGTGGTCAAGAAGACAGCACTTTTACTTTAATTAAATAATCTTCCAATGAATATTGATTTTCTGCTGGTGTGACCTTTTCAACCGTTTGTTTACTTCTGTATGATCATCTCGCTCTTCTCATCACCTATGACGGATCTGTTCCTATCTTGTCCTCAATTCGGATGTTCTTGATTGCAACTGCAGTGGGTAAGTTAATAATCATCAAAAAGTCTTTAGCACAAACCAATATTGATCCCTTCTCGCTACTGTCTGATAGAGTCCGGGTCGGCTTGGGTGTCTGTGGTGTGCTTGGGCAGCGCTTTAGCACAAGCAATCCTTCCTGTCTGGTCAAGTTAGTGATGGATGGTTTGTTTTGCACATTACCTGGAAAGCTCTGTTACTCTTTGGGCGGCTGGCTATAATCTTTATGTATGCAGTTTGAAACATTGCGGATGTTGCGTGCGGTAGAAATAGCAGTTATTACCTTTTTGTACTCCACCAGTTTAGTGCACCGCGGAACAATACAGTAACATAGGCAGTGGCTTGCAATGGCAAAGTAATCAGAAAACAGGCCAATGCAAAGTGAGGTATATTTTTGGCCTGCGCCTGCTTTGTACGGACTCAGTCCGTACCAACATGGAAGTTTTCTTGGTTAGGGCGCGCTCACTCTGCGACCCAAACCAGCGTCCATGCGGCCATGCGGCCAAGTTCCATGGCAACGGCATGGACTTGACCAAAACGTCGCGGCCACGTTTCAAATCGTGACCGCGACCTCCGGAGGGGGGGGGGGGGGTTGCCACGACTTGGCGGCAACATTATCGTAGACGTGAAGCGTATTTGCGTACAACCTGGCCTGAAGTATGTTCAATTTCTCAAATTCCGGTGTGTTGATTTATGAAACTCGGCGGTTGTCGATGTCATCCTCGACATTTGCTCATTTTTAAAATTTTGTAGTTGTGGTCTGGCACGCACGCACCGCCATATATGCATTCTTTGCCCTTTTTGGACGATGTCAATTTTGTTTTTGTTTTTGTAGTTGCTTCGTTGTCAGTTGATCGGGTCAGTGACCAATTTCTACAGTGCACTCGTTCAATACGATGGCAGCTTGGTCCGGATTTTCGGTTTGGAAAATCATCTTTCTCTACTTTTCTGCGATGATGGAATGCCATACCTCAGGACATTTCAGTTACATATCATCGGAAAATACAGTTCTCATCTCGGCAACAGACGAAAGAAACCACCACCGGAATTTCCACTGCACTGGCACTTGCTCTGACCCCGAGGTCAGGAAAGCGAAAGCACTTGGCTGTGAGCAGCAGTCCCTCAACAGTCCAAACCTACCTGATTGTATAAATTATTTTCGTCGACTTCAAGAATACGAGCCACAAGGCACTTCCTCCAACGCACATGCAACATGCGAAAAATTACATCCAAAACGGGCCACAACTTTATTCGGAAACGCACGAACTCTTTTGGATACGAACTGCAATTCGTAAAGTCTGTGTGACAACTTCACGTCTACGCGTGTACGAGGCCTAGTGTGAGCACGACTGCCACGTTTCTGCGTTTTGCTGACGCATGGACGCGTGCTCATGGTCGCAGTGCGAGCGCGGCCTTATACGCAAAGGCACATACTTTCTAACAATATTATGGCTGCTAGAAAGCGCATCTTTTGTCGTCAAGTTCTATTCGAAATCCTATCAATCACTCCCGACGATAGTGCTCTTCCGCTGCTCCCCAACTCTCACATACAGAACAACAGTTCTTGAAGTTGTAAAGAAGGAGAGTTATGAAAGAATGCGTTGCAAGAACAACAATACATGTAAAACAAAGGCCGTGCACAATCGACGCAGGGCATCGGCGCATGCAGAGGCGAAAAAGGGGCTCTGATGACACATTGGTCAAGAAGACAGCACTTTTGCTTTAGTTAAATAATCTTCCAATGAATATTGATTTTCTGCTTGTCTGAATCTGAGGTGTGAGCTTTTCAACCGTTTGTTTACTTCTGTATGATCATCTCGCTCTTCCCATCGCCTATGACGGATCTGTTCCTATCTTGTCCTCAATTCGGATGTTCTTGATGGCAACTGCAGGGCGTAAGTTAATAATCATCAAAAGGTTTTTAGCACAAACCAATACTGATTCCTTCTCGCTACTGTCTAATTGAGTCCGTGTCAGCTGGGGTGTCAGTGGTGTGCTTGGGCAGCGCTTTTGCACAAGCAATCTTTCCTGTCTGGTCAAGTTAGTGATGAATGGTTTGTTTTGCACATTACCTGGAAAGCTCTGTTACTCTTTGGGCGGCTGGCTGTAATCTTTATGTATGCAGTTTGAAACATTGCGGATGTTGCGTGCGGTAGAAATACCAGTTATAACCTCTTTGTACTCCACCCGTTTAGTGCACCACGGGACAACACAGTAACATAGGCAGTGGCTGGCAATGGCAAAGTAATTAGAAAACAGGCCAATGCAAAGTGAGGGATATCTTTGGCCTGCGCCTGCTTTGTACGGACTCAATCCGTACCAGCATTTAAGTTTTCTTGGTTATGCACAAAGGCACATACTTCAGTACTTTCTAACACTATTACGGCTGCTAGAAAGCGCAACTTTTGTCGTCAAGTTCTACTCGAAATCCTATCAATCATTCCTGACGATAGTGCTCTTCCGCTGCTCCCCAACTCTCACATACAGAACAACAGTTCTTGAAGTTGTAAAGAAGGAGAGTTATGAAAGAATGCGTTGCAGGAACGACAATACATGTAGACCAAAGGCCATGCACAATCGATGCGCATTGGCGCATGAAGAGGCGAAAAGGGGGCTCTGATGACACAGTGGTCAAGAAGACAGCAGTTTTACTTTAGTTAAATAATCTTCCAATGAATATTGATTTTCTGCTTGTGTGTGGTGTGACCTTTTCAACCGTTTGTTTACTTCTGTATGATCATCTCGCTCTTCCCATCTCCTATGACGGATCTGTTCCTATCTTGTCCTCCATTCGGATGTTCTTGATGGCAACTGCAGTGCGTAAGTTAATATCATCAAAAAGTCTTTAGCATAAACCAATGCTGATCCCTTCTCGCTACTGTCTAATAGAGTCCATGTCGGCTCGGGTGTCTGTGGTGTGCTTGGGCAGTGCTTTTGCACAAGCAATCTTTCCTGTCTGGTCAAGTTAGTGATGGATGGTTGGTTTTGCACATTACCTGGAAAGCTCTGTTAAATAATCTTCCAATGAATATTGTATTTCTGCTCGTCTGGGGTGTGACCTTTTCAACCGTTTGTTTACTTCTGTATGATCATCTCGCTCTTCTCATCTCCTATGACAAATCTGTTCCTATCTTGTCCTCAATCCGGATGTTCTTGATGGCAACTGCAGCGAGTAAGTCATTAATCATCAAAATGTCTTTAGCACAAACCAAAACTGATCCCTTCTCGCTACTGTCTAATAGAGTCTGTGTCGGCTGGGTTTGTCTATGGTGTGCTTGGGCAGCGCTTTTGCACAAGCAATCTTTCCTGTCTGGTCAAGTTAGTGATGGATGGTTTGTTTTGCACATTACCTGGAAAACTCTGTTACTCTTTGGGCGGCTGGCTATAATCTTTATGTACGCAGTTTGAAACATTGCGGATGTTGCGTGCGGAAGAAAAAGCAGTTATTACCTCTTTGTACTCCACCCGTTTAGTGCACCACGGGACAACACAGTAACATAGCCAGTGGCTGGCAATGGCAAAGTAATCAGAAAACAGGCCACTGCAAAGTGAGGGATATCTTTGGCCTGTGCCTGCTTTGTACGGACTCACTCCGTACAAACATGGAAGTTTTCTTGGTTATACACAAAGGCACATACTTTCTAACACTGTTATGGCTGCTAGAAAGCGCAACTTTTGTCGTCAAGTTGTATTCGAAATCCCATCATTCACTGCTTTAGCTAAATATCTTCCAATGAATATTGATTTTCTGCTTGTCTGGGGTGTGACCTTTTCAACCGTTTGTTTACTTCTGTATGATCATCTCGCTCTTCCCATCTCCTATAACGGATCTGTTCCTATCCTGTCCTTAATTCGGATGTTCTTGATGGCAACTGCAGGGGGTAAGTTAATAATCATCAAAAGTCTTTAGCACAAACCAATACTGATCCCTTCTCGCTACTGTGTAATAGAGTCCGTGTCGGCAGGGGTGTCTGTGGTGTGGTTGGGCAGCGCTTTTGCTCAAGCAATCTTTCCTGTCTGGTGTAGTTAGTGATGGATGGTTTGTTTTGCACATTACGTTGAAAGCTCTGTTACTCTTTGGGCGGCTGGCTATAATCTTTATGTATGCAGTTTGAAACATTGCGGATGTTGCGTGCGGTAGAAATAGCAGTTATTGCCTGTTTGTACTCCACCCGTTAAGTGCACCACGGGACAACACAGAAACATAGCCAGTGGCTGGCAATGGCAAAGTAATCAGAAAACAGGCCAATGCAAAGTGAGGGATATATTTGGCCTGCGCCTGCTTTGTACGGACTCAATCCGTACAAGCATGGAAGTTTTCTTGGTTATACACAAAGGCACATACTTTCTAACACTATTATGGCTGCTAGAAAGCGCAACTTTTGTCGTCAAGTTCTATTCGAAATCCTATCATTCCCTCCTGACGATAGTGCTCTTCCGCTGCTCCCCAACTCTCACATACAGAACAACAGTTCTTGAAGTTGTAAAAAAGGAGAGTTATGAAAGAATGCGTTGCAAGAACGACAATACATGTAGAACAAAGGCCATGCACAATCGATGCGCAGCGGCGCATGCAGAGGCAAAAAAGGGGGCTCTGATGACACAGTGGTCAAGAAGACAGCAGTTTTACTTTAGTTAAATAATCTTCCAATGAATATTGATTTTCTGCTTGTCTGTGGTGTGACCTTTTCAACCGTTTGTTGTCTTCTGTATGATCATCTCGCTCTTCTCATCTCCTACGACGGATCTGTTCCTATCTTGTCCTCAATCTGGATGTTCTTGATGGCAACTGCAGGGCGTAAGTGAATAATCATCAAAAAGTCTTTAGCACAAACCAATACTGATCCCTTCTCGCTACTGTCTAATAGGGTCCGTGTTGGCTGGGGTGTCTGTGGTGTGCTTGGGCAGCGCTTTAGCACAAGCAATCTTTCCTGTCCGGTCAAGTTAGTGATGGATGGTTTGTTTTGCACAGGCCCGTAGCAGCCCCATTTTGGTTGGTCCGGCAAGATCCGACCTCGGATCCCCCCCCGAGGCCACACTCCTACATATGCCGGTACATGTACATGTACAGGTACAAAATGTCATGATTGTACGGTTATGTACATGTAAATGTATGTAATCGTGACCATGCAGAGTGACATAGGGCGAGAAAAGGAAGAAGGATGTTCTGAATGACATGTTATGTCCGTCCAAACAGAACTTGTTGAAGACTATGAAGGCATAGCAACGGTATCTAAACGCATGTGATAAAAGAACCAAAAATGGAAGTTTGGTCCCATGGAGGAGGAGAAAGGACATTGCAATGGAGGAAGTCATAAAGCACAGGACAACACCCACATGGATCTATGTACATGGTATTCGCAACAACATGTACATGACATGTACTTGAGTACAACTAGAGTTCAAGCTTCAAAGTATATACTCTTGCTATTACCATGCACTACCTCTACTTATTGCACACATGGGTGAACATCTCTCTTTCTTTTTTTTCTTCTTTTTTTTTGGCCGAATATTGGTCCGGCAGCTGCCGGACCTGCCGGACCGCCTGCTACGGCCCTGTTGCACATTACCTGGAAAGCTCTGTTACTCTTTGGGCGGCTGGCTTTAATCTTTATGTATGCAGTTTGAAACATTGCGGATGTTGCATGCGGTAGAAATAGCAGTTGTCCTGGAGATGTCCTAGATAGGACATCACGGAACCCAGCATGCCCCAGCATACATACTATGCTGTTCCCATAGTAATCGTGACACGTGACTCAAAACTTTGAGTCGCGGCCGAGGAAGATGAACATTCGAACTCAAAACAAACGCAACGAAGGCCTTTCGTCTCAAAAGTAATTAGTTGTCGTTCTCCTGGCGGCTTGCCTCAAGCGAGTCGAGATTCGTATCTTGCATCTTGCCTTCACGAATTTTATTTTCCTCGTTGTGGAGTACGCCCGGACAAAGGAACTGGCAAGCGAATCATTTTGGTCGCATTGAAAATTGCAAGTGCACAAGAGGATTGGCGAAGCAATTTGTGTTCGCACTTTCAGCAGAGCAGTAGCTGCTGCTGCGATAAAGTTTTACTTTCGCCATTGGTTTCAGGCAGCAGAAGGATCTGGCCGAAAGCGATGGCGATACGTCCATGACCGCCACGTCCTTGGTTGATATCCAAGAAAGACCGTCCAACTCCAAGGTCCAGTTTTAGCCAAGAGCTGTCGTATCCAAGAAATCAAAAACGCCAACAGCAAGCTTTGGCCAAATAATATCTTCCAGGCAGTAATTTACGGGCCTAGCGCCTGCTGCCTCGTCGTCCTCCTCTGCATGGCCAGGTTTGGGGCGAAATGAACGCACGGGGCATGAAGAAACATTCCAAAGGCAAAACATTCAAAAAATAGAACCAATCGTTTCCAAAGAAGCGCCGCGTGGCTACAAGAAACCCCACATGAAATCCCCAAACGAAAACGGCCATTCGGTCGGGTATTCGATGGCGAATCGAATATACACTACCTCAATCCCCGCCGATGTCTGATATTCTCCGCCTATTCCCTCAAACTTGACCAATTCGGAAAGAAATCTATCGCCATTACGATCGTGCATCCTCCACATACATTCAGAAATGGTCACGCTGCACTTCTTTTCATCGCGTGTGCGCGACCGACGCTTCCATGACAACTCTGGGACAGGTAAGTAATCAGACTCATTCAGAGTGCGATGTCCTTGATAGGACATCTCCCCGACTGGTTACTCTTTGGGCGGCTGGCTTTAATCTTTATGTATGCAGTTTGAAACATTGCGGATGTTGCGTGCGGTAGAAATAGCAGTTATTGCCTGTTTGTACTGCACCCGTTTAGTGCACCACGGGAGAACACAGTAACATAGCCAGTGGCTGGCAATGGCAAAGTAATCAGAAAACAGGCCAATGCAAAGTGAGGGATATCTTTGGCCTGCGCCCGCTTTGTACGGACTCAATCCGTACCAGCATGTAAGTTTTCTTGGTTATACACGAAGACACATACTTTCTAACACTATTATGGCTGCTAGAAAGCGCAACTTTTGTCGTCAAGTTCTATTCGAAATCCCATCAATCACTCCTGACGATAGTGCTCTTCCGCTGCTCCCCAACTCTCACATACAGAACAACAGTTCTTGAAGTTGTAAAGAAGGGAAGTTATGAAAGGATGCGTTGCAAGAACGACAAAACATGTAGACCAAAGGCCATGCACAATCGATGCAATGCATCGGCGCATGCAGAGGCAAAACGGGGGCTCTGATGACACAGTGGTCAAGAACACAGCACTTTTGCTTTAGTTAAATAATCTTCCAATGAATATTGATTTTCTGCTTGTCTGTGGTGTGACCTTTTCAACCGTTTGTTTACATCTGTATAATCATCTCGCTCTTCTCATCTCCTATGACGGATCTGTTCCTATCTTGTCCTCCATTCGGATGTTCTTGATGGCAACTGCAGACGGTAAGTTAATAATCATCAAAACGTCTTTAGCACAAACCAACACTGATCCCTTCTCCCTACTGTCTAATGGAGTCCGTGTCGGCTGGGGTGTTTGTGGTGTTCTTGGGCAGCGTCTTTGCACAAGCAATCTTTCCTGTCTGGTCAAGTTAATGATGGATGGTTTGTTTTGCACATTACCTGGAAAGCTCTGTTACTCTTTGGGCGGCTGGCTATAATCTTTATGTATGCAGTTTGAAACATTGCGGATGTTGCGTGCGGTAGAAATAGCAATTATTACCTCTTTGTACTCCACCCGTTTGGTGCACCAGAGGACAACACAGTAACATAGCCAGTGGCTGGCAATGGTAAAGTAATCAGAAGACAGGCTAATGCAAAGTGAGCGATATCTTTGGCCTGCGCCTGCTTTGTACGGACTCATTCCGTACCAACATGGAAGTTTTCTTGGTTATACACAAAGGCACATACTTTATAACACTCTTTGGGCGGCTGGCTATAATCTTTATGTATGGAGTTTGAAACATTGCGGATGTTGCGCGCGGTAGAAATAGCAGTCATTACCTCTTTGTACTCCACCCGTTTAGTGCACCACGGACCAACACAGTAACATAGGCAGTGACTGGCAATGGCAAAGTAATCAGAAAACAGGCCAATGCAAAATGAGGGATATCTTTGGCCTGCGCTTGCTTTGTACGGACTCACTCCGCACCAACATGGAAGTTTTCTTGGTGATGCACAAAGACCCATACTTTCTAACACTTTTATGGCTGCTAGAAAGGGCAACTTTTGTCGTCAAGTTCTATTCGAAATCCTATCAATACCTCCTGACGATAATGCTCTTCCGCTGCTCCCCAACTCTCACATACAGAACAACAGTTCTTGAAGTTGTAAAGAAGGGGAGTTATGAAAGAATGCGTTGCAAGAACGACAATACATGTAGAGCAAAGGCAATGCACAATCGATGCGCAGCGGCGCATGCAGAGGCAAAAAGGGGGCTCTGATAACACAGTGGTCAAGAACACAGCACTTTTGCTTTAGTTAAATAATCTTCCTATGAATATTGATTTTCTGCTGGTCTGTGGTGTGACCTTTTCAACCGTTTGTTTACTTCTGTATGATCATCTCGCTCTTCTCATCTCCTATGACGGATCTGTTCCTATCTTGTCCTCCATTCGGATGTTCTTGATGGCAACTGCAGACGGTAAGTTAATAATCATCAAAACGTCTTTAGCACAAACCAATACGGATCCCTTCTCCCTACTGTCTAATAGAGTCCGTGTCGGCTGGGGTGTCTGTGGTGTGCTTGGGCAGCGTCTTTGCACAAGCAATCTTTCCTTTCTGGTCAAGTTAATGATGGATGGTTTGTTTTGCACATTACCTCGAAAGCTCTGTTACTCTTTGGGCGGCTGGCTATAATCTTTATGTATGCAGTTTGAAACATTGCGGATGTTGCGTGCGGTAGAAATAGCAATTATTACCTCTTTGTACTCCACCCGTTTGGTGCACCAGAGGACAACACAGTAACATAGGCAGTGGCTGGCAATGGTAAAGTAATCAGAAAACAGGCTAATGCAAAGTGAGCGATATCTTTGGCCTGCGCCTGCTTTGTACGGACTCATTCCGTACCAACATGGAAGTTTTCTTGGTTATACACAAAGGCACATACTTTATAACACTCTTTGGGCGGCTGGCTATACTCTTTATGTATGGAGTTTGAAACATTGCGGATGTTGCGAGCGGTAGAAATAGCAGTTATTACCTCTTTGTACTCCACCCGTTTAGTGCACCACGGACCAACACAGTAACATAGGCAGTGACTGGCAATGGCAAAGTAATCAGAAAACAGGCCAATGCAAAGTGAGGGAAATCTTTGGGCTGCGCTTGCTTTGTACGGACTCACTTCGCACCAACATGGAGGTTTTCTTGGTGATGCACAAAGGCACATACTTTCTAACACTTTTACGGCTGCTAGAAAGGGCAACTTTTGTCGTCAAGTTCTATTCAAAATCCTATCAATCACTCCTGACGATAGTGCTCTTCCGCTGCTCCCCAACTCTCACATACAGAACAACAGTTCTTGAAATTGTTAACAAGGAGAGTTATAAAAGAATGCGTTGCAAGAACGACAATACATGTAGAACAAAGGCCATGCACAATCGATGCACAGCGGCGCATGCAGAGGCGAAAAGGGGGCTCTGATGACACAGTGGTCAAGAAGACAGCATTTTTACTTTAGTTAAATAATCTTCCAATGAATATTGATTCTCTGCGGGTCTGTGGTGTGACCTTTTCAACCGTTTGTTTACTTCTGTATGATTATCTCGCTCTTCTCATCACCTATGACGGATCTGTTCCTATCTTGTCCTCAATTCGGATGTTCTTGATTGCAACTGCAGTGGGTAAGTTAATAATCATCAAAAAGTCTTTAGCACAAACCAATATTGATCCCTTCTCGCTACTGTCTGATAGAGTCCGGGTCAGCTGGGGTGTCTGTGGTGTGCTTGGGCAGCGCTTTAGCACAAGCAATCTTTCCTGTCTGGTCAAGTTAGTGATGGATGGT
Organism: Sycon ciliatum; assembly: GCF_964019385.1. Taxonomy (NCBI): domain Eukaryota; kingdom Metazoa; phylum Porifera; class Calcarea; order Leucosolenida; family Sycettidae; genus Sycon; species Sycon ciliatum. The sequence goes on from NC_088648.1 coordinate 29,852,320, forward strand.
TTGTTTTGCACATTACCTGGAAAGCTCTGTTACTCTTTGGGCGGCTGGCTATAATCTTTATGTATGCAGTTTGAAACATTGCGGATGTTGCGTGCGGTAGAAATAGCAGTTATTACCTCTTTGTACTCCACCAGTTTAGTGCACCGCGGAACAATACAGTAACATAGGCAGTGGCTTGCAATGGCAAAGTAATCAGAAAACAGGCCAATGCAAAGTGAGGGATATCTTTGGCCTGCGTCTGCTTTGTACGGACTCACTCCGTACTAACATGGAAGTTTTCTTGGTTATACGCAAAGGCACATACTTTCTTAATTATATTATGGCTGCTAGAAAGCGCAACTTTTGTCGTCAAGTTCTATTCGAAATCCTATCAATCACTCCTGACGATAGTGCTCTTCCGCTGCTGCCCAACTCTCACATACAGAACAACAGTTCTTGAAGTTGTAAAGAAGGAGAGTTATGAGAGAATTCGTTGCAAGAACGACAATACATGTAGAACAAAGGCCGTGCACAATCGACGCAGTGCATCGGCACATGCAGAGGCGAAAAAGGGGCTCTGATGACACATTGGTCAAGAAGACAGCACTTTTGCTTTAGTTAAATAATCTTCCAATGAATATTGATTTTCTGCTTGTCTGAATCTCATAGCTTGCATAGACCTCGGTCCTACCGGTAGGACCTACCGGTAGGACCATCATACACAGACATGCTGCATGGCCTCTGTTCTAACATTGACCTAAAACCTGACCCTAAACTGTTGCTCAGGGGCTAATGAAGGAGTCCACAAATTTTAGACGTGATCGCACAAGGTATAGTACGAAATTCCATGGTAAGAGCAAATGGTTACCATGGAAACGGTGTATAGAAGTTGTATTTCTTGCCGGCCGAGCGCAGCGAGATAGGCGAGAAATGATTTCTCGCGTAATATTTTCAGTTGCAAATATGGCATCTGGTGTGTTCTTTGTTGTCGCTTCTTTTCCTGACTTCTTCAGTCAGTTTTGAGTCTCACCAGTGTCCCTGCCCTCCCACCCTTTATTTCTGTGCATATTATCAATGCTTTTTATCACTGTTTGCCGTGATGTGTTTGCCATGCCTACATGATGCCTAATCGCCATTGGGGATATACACCCGGTTTTTTCCCTCACAAATGCGTCCGTCGGCGCGAGGGTTTTTTCCCGGCTGGCTCGGTCCAGGAAAATTAATCTGACGGTCCCAAGTGGTTCTGCATCATGGCCTTTTTCTGCTATCCACTGGCACGACTATTCTATCTGAGACACTCTGTTCTCAGTCCTTGCTTGCTTCCATACCTCACTCGTTATCCGGTTCACATCTGGCTGCGGCCAACTACCCTTCACTTTGTGTGTTGTCGCTATTGCTGTCTATGTCTCTGTGTATGCCAGTATATGTGGAGCGAGAATTATGCATTCCACTGCCTTGGCAGACGAATAAAAACATTAGTACCTCACCACGATTGATGTGTCGTGGTCAAAATTCACTTTGGACAGAGTTGCTAGCGTTCCGACAGGAGTATGTGCGGCCATTTTGACAATTGATAAAATTGCGCGTATGCAATGCACTGGACATAGTCTTTCATTTTGCGCCATTACTTTGCCTGACCAAGACCTCATCTCAAAAATTGTTTCAAGAAATTTCTCAACCAAAAGCACTTTTGCAGCGCGATTTCTTGGGTCCTACCGGTAGGACCCGTGGTCCTACCGGTAGGACGGCATGCAAGCTATAACTGAGGTGTGAGCTTTTCAACCGTTTGTTTACTTCTGTATGATCATCTCGCTCTTCCCATCGCCTATGACGGATCTGTTCCTATCTTGTCCTCAATTCGGATGTTCTTGATGGCAACTGCAGCGCGTAAGTTAATAATCATCAAAAAGTCTTTAGCGCAAACCAATACTGATCCCTTCTCGCTACTGTCTAATAGAGTCCGGGTCAGCTGGGGTGTCAGTGGTGTGCTTGGGCAGCACTTTTGCACAAGCAATCTTTCCTGTCTGGTCAAGTTAGTGATGGATGGTTTGTTTTGCACATTACCTGGAAAGCTCTGTTACTCTTTGGGCGGCTGGCTATAATCTTTATGTATGCAGTTTGAAACATTGCGGATGTTGCGTGCGGTAGAAATACCAGTTATAACCTCTTTGTACTCCACCCGTTTAGTGCACCACGGGACAACACAGTAACATAGGCAGTGGCTGGCAATGGCAAAGTAATTAGAAAACAGGCCAATGCAAAGTGAGGGATATCTTTGGCCTGCGCCTGCTTTGTACGGACTCAATCCGAACCAGCATTTAAGTTTTCTTGGTTATACACAAAGGCACATACTTCAGTACTTTCTAACACTATTACGGCTGCTAGAAAGCGCAACTTTTGTCGTCAAGTTCTACTCGAAATCCTATCATTCACTCCTGACGATAGTGCTCTTCCGCTGCTCCCGACTCACACATACAGAACAACAGTTCTTGAAGTTGTAAAGAAGGGAAGTTATGAAAGAATGCGTTGCAAGAACGACAATACATGTAGACCAAAGGCCATGCACAATCGATGCGCATTGGCGCATGAAGAGGCGAAAAGGGGGCTCTGATGACACAGTGGTCAAGAAGACAGCAGTTATACTTTAGTTAAATAATCTTCCAATGAATATTGATTTTCTGCTTGTCTGTGGTGTGACCTTTTCAACCGTTTGTTTACTTCTGTATGATCATCTCGCTCTTCCCATCATCTCCTATGACGGATGTGTTCCTATCTTGTCCTCCATTCGGATGTTCTTGATGGCAACTGCAGTGCGTAAGTTAATAATCATCAAAAAGTCTTTAGCACAAACCAATACTGATCCCTTCTCGCTACTGTCTAATAGAGTCCATGTCGGCTCGGGTGTCTGTGGTGTGCTTGGGCAGTGCTTTTGCACAAGAAATCTTTCCTGTCTGGTCAAGTTAGTGATGGATGGTTTGTTTTGCACATTACCTGGAAAGCTCTGTTAAATAATCTTCCAATGAATATTGTATTTCTGCTCGTCTGTGGTGTGACCTTTTCAACCGTTTGTTTACTTCTGTATGATCATCTCGCTCTTCTCATCTCCTATGACAAATCTGTTCCTATCTTGTCCTCAATCTGGATGTTCTTGATGGCAACTGCAGCGAGTAAGTTAATAATCATCAAAATGTCTTTAGCACAAACCAATACTGATCCCTTCTCGCTACTGTCTAATAGAGTCTGTGTCGGCTGGGTTTGTATATGGTGTGCTTGGGCAGCGCTTTTGCACAAGCAATCTTTCCTGTCTGGTCAAGTTAGTGATGGATGGTTTGTTTTGCACATTACCTGGAAAAGTCTGTTACTCTTTGGGCGGCTGGCTATAATCTTTATGTACGCAGTTTGAAACATTGCGGATGTTGGGTGCGGAAGAAAAAGCAGTTATTACCTATTTGTACTCCCCCCGTTTAGTGCACCACGGGACAACACAGTAACATAGCCAGTGGCTGGCAATGGCAAAGTAATCAGAAAACAGGCCACTGCAAAGTGAGGGATATCTTTGGCCTGTGCCTACTTTGTACGGACTCACTCCGTACAAACATGGAAGTTTTCTTGGTTATACACAAAGGCACATACTTTCTAACACTGTTATGGCTGCTAGAAAGCGCAACTTTTGTCGTCAAGTTGTATTCGAAATCCTATCATTCACTGCTTTAACTAAATATCTTCCAATGAATATTGATTTTCTGCTTGTTCGGGGTGTGACCTTTTCAACCGTTTGTTTACTTCTGTATGATCATCTCGCTCTTCCCATCTCCTATAACGGATCTGTTCCTATCCTGTCCTTAATTCGGATGTTCTTGATGGCAACTGCAGGGGGTAAGTTAATAATCATCAAAAGTCTTTAGCACAAACCAATACTGATCCCTTCTCGCTACTGTGTAATAGAGTCCGTGTCGGCAGGGGTGTTTGTGGTGTGGTTGGGCAGCGCTTTTGCTCAAGCAATCTTTCCTGTCTGGTGAAGTTAGTGATGGATGGTTTGTTTTGCACATTACCTGGAAAGCTCTGTTACTCTTTGGGCGGCTGGCTATAATCTTTATGTATGCAGTTTGAAACATTGCGGATGTTGCGTGCGGTAGAAATAGCAGTTATTGCCTGTTTGTACTCCACCCGTTTAGTGCACCACGGGACAACACAGAAACATAGCCAGTGGCTGGCAATGGCAAAGTAATCAGAAAACAGGCCAATGCAAAGTGAGGGATATATTTGGCCTGCGCCTGCTTTGTACGGACTCAATCCGTACCAGCATGGAAGTTTTCTTGGTTATACTTCCTCCGCGTCATCGAAATTGTCGTAGTTTGACTTTTGGTGTAAAACGCGGTATTTACTCACCAGCACTCGCACCAGAGGCAAGGAATCGGACATATGCGATAGTCATCAGTATAGGGTGACGGCAAAGTTCTATTTTCTGTTATTGGAAGCTGGAATTTTTGAACTAGACGCAATTTCTTCGCTGATGTCGCTGCGCTGGTAATTTTGACTCGCTGAGATCGGTCAGGCGTTGCAGCCTGCACATTTCTCGTGCTTATGGCCATTCACTCAAGCCCCATCACTGTTTTACCTTAGCTGGGGTTAGAATCACTTCGTGGAACAAGTGGCAGCGCCTGGAGAAACATCGAGGGGTCGGCAAACTAAATGCCTGCAACAGCGATAAAATTTGTCGCTCTGGCTGAGACACTCAGTACTAGTACATGATTGTACATGCAAGAGCCGTGTAGACTCTACACGTAGTGCTAGTGATGCACGCGCAGGTCCCGTACCATGGTATACCAGTGATGCTGAAAAAGAGGGCGCGCTGGACGTGATACTACACTTACCTGCATGAGCTGTGGGCATGCCACGGCTAAAAAACGTTCATTTCAAGATCGAGGTGATTCTGAGGTGATTCCGCCGACGATAATCAACCGGCCTCGCAACGATCGTGTATTCTTACTAGGCTTCGTTGGTGGTGAAGTAGAAATCATCCAGAGCTAGCAGACGACAAGCATAGCAGCTCTTGTCCTGTGGAGAAAGTCAAAGCGTTTGAGATGAGGCGCGACCAACTTTCAACCTTCCTTGAAATATTTCGGAACGATATTTTTGCGTCCATTGACATCAGTGACGACGAGGACTTCATCTCTGCATGAAAACTCTCAGTCCAATTGTCCTGGAACGCTACTCTAGTCTTCAGACTATCATACTGTGTAATAAGTTTTGAATGGCTTAGTTTATGGAGTTGTCAGTAACAAGTGACAAGTCACTAGTCAAACTGCGACAATTTCGATGACGCGGAGGAAGTACACAAAGGCACATACTTTCTAACACTATTATGGCTGCTTGAAAGCGCAACTTTTGTCGTCAAGTTCTATTCGAAATCCTATCATTCCCTCCTGACGATAGTGCTCTTCCGCTGCTCCCCAACTCTCACATACAGAACAACAGTTCTTGAAGTTGTAAAAAAGGAGAATTTTGAAAGAATGCGTTGCAAGGACGACAATACATGTAGAACAAAGGCCATGCACAATCGATGCGCAGCGGCGCATGCAGAGGCAAAAAAGGGGGCTCTGATGACACAGTGGTCAAGAAGACAGCAGTTTTACTTTAGTTAAATAATCTTCCAATGAATATTGATTTTCTGCTTGTCTGTGGTGTGACCTTTTCAACCGTTTGTTGTCTTCTGTATGATCATCTCGCTCTTCTCATCTCCTACGACGGATCTGTTCCTATCTTGTCCTCAATCCGGATGTTCTTGATGGCAACTGCAGGGCGTAAGTGAATAATCATCAAAAAGTCTTTAGCACAAACCAATACTGATCCCTTCTCGCTACTGTCTAATAGGGTCCGTGTTGGCTGGGGTGTCTGTGGTGTGCTTGGGCAGCGCTTTAGCACAAGCAATCTTTCCTGTCCGGTAAAGTTAGTGATGGATGGTTTGTTTTGCACATTACGTTGAAAGCTCTGTTACTTTTTGGGCGGCTGGCTTTAATCTTAATGTATGCAGTTTGAAACATTGCGGATGTTGCGTGCGGTAGAAATAGCAGTTATTGCCTGTTTGTACTGCACCCGTTTAGTGCACCACGGGAGAACACAGTAACATAGCCAGTGGCTGGCAATGGCAAAGTAATCAGAAAACAGGCCAATGCAAAGTGAGGGATATCTTTGGCCTGCGCCCGCTTTGTACGGACTCAATCCGTACCAGCATGTAAGTTTTCTTGGTTATACACGAAGACACATACTTTCTAACACTATGATGGCTGCTAGAAAGCGCAACTTTTGTCGTCAAGTTCTATTCGAAATTCTATCAATCACTCCTGACGATAGTGCTCTTCCGCTGCTCCCCAACTCTCACATACAGAACAACAGTTCTTGAAGTTGTAAAGAAGGGAAGTTATGAAAGGATGCGTTGCAAGAACGACAATACATGTAGACCAAAGGCCATGCACAATCGATGCAATGCATCGGCGCATGCAGAGGCAAAACGAGGGCTCTGATGACACAGTGGTCAAGAACACAGCACTTTTGCTTTAGTTAAATAATCTTCCAATGAATATTGATTTTCTGCTTGTCTGTGGTGTGACCTTTTCAACCGTTTGTTTACATCTGTATGATCATCTCGCTCTTCTCATCTCCTATGACGGATCTGTTCCTATCTTGTCCTCCATTCGGATGTTCTTGATGGCAACTGCAGACGGTAAGTTAATAATCATCAAAAAGTCTTTAGCACAAACCAATACTGATCCCTTCTCCCTACTGTCTAATAGAGTCCGTGTCGGCTGGGGTGTCTGTGGTGTGCTTGGGCAGCGTCTTTGCACAAGCAATCTTTCCTTTCTGGTCAAGTTAATGATGGATGGTTTGTTTTGCACATTACCTGGAAAGCTCTGTTACTCTTTGGGCGGCTGGCTATAATCTTTATGTATGCAGTTTGAAACATTGCGGATGTTGCGTGCGGTAGAAATAGCAATTATTACCTCTTTGTACTCCACCCGTTTGGTGCACCAGAGGACAACACAGTAACATAGCCAGTGGCTGGCAATGGTAAAGTAATCAGAAGACAGGCTAATGCAAAGTGAGCGATATCTTTGGCCTGCGCCTGCTTTGTACGGACTCATTCCGTACCAACATGGAAGTTTTCTTGGTTATACACAAAGGCACATACTTTATAACACTCTTTGGGCGGCTGGCTATAATCTTTATGTATGGAGTTTGAAACATTGCGGATGTTGCGCGCGGTAGAAATAGCAGTTATTACCTCTTTGTACTCCACCCGTTTCGTGCACCACGGACCAACACAGTAACATAGGCAGTGACTGGCAATGGCAAAGTAATCAGAAAACAGGCCAATGCAAAGTGAGGGATATCTTTGGCCTGCGCTTGCTTTGTACGGACTCACTCCGCACCAACATGGAAGTTTTCTTGGTGATGCACAAAGGCACATACTTTCTAACACTTTTATGGCTGCTAGAAAGGGCAACTTTTGTCGTCAAGTTCTATTCGAAATCCTATCAATCACTCCTGACGATAATGCTCTTCCGCTGCTCCCCAACTCTCACATACAGAACAACAGTTCTTGAAGTTGTAAAGAAGGGGAGTTATGAAAGAATGCGTTGCAAGAACGAAAATACATGTAGACCAAAGGCCAGGCACAATCGATGCGCAGCGGCGCATGCAGAGGCAAAAAGGGGGCTCTGATAACACAGTGGTCAAGAACACAGCACTTTTGCTTTAGTTAAATAATCTTCCTATGAATATTGATTTTCTGCTTGTCTGTGGTGTGACCTTTTCAACCGTTTGTTTACTTCTGTATGATCATCTCTCTCTTCTCATCTCCTATGACGGATCTGTTCCTATCTTGTCCTCCATTCGGATGTTCTTTCTGGCAACTGCAGACGGTAAGTTAATAATCATCAAAACGTCTTTAGCACAAACCAATACGGATCCCTTCTCCCTACTGTCTAATAGAGGCCGTGTCGGCTGGGGTGTCTGTGGTGTGCTTGGGCAGCGTCTTTGCACAAGCAATCTTTCCTGTCTGGTCAAGTTAATGATGGATGGTTTGTTTTGCACATTACCTGGAAAGCTCTGTTACTCTTTGGGCGGCTGGCTATAATCTTTATGTATGCAGTTTGAAACATTGCGGATGTTGCGTGCGGTAGAAATAGCAATTATTACCTCTTTGTACTCCACCCGTTTGGTGCACCAGAGGACAACACAGTAACATAGGCAGTGGCTGGCAATGGTAAAGTAATCAGAAAACAGGCTAATGCAAAGTGAGCGATATCTTTGGCCTGCGCCTGCTTTGTACGGACTCATTCCGTACCAACATGGAAGTTTTCTTGGTTATACACAAAGGCACATACTTTATAACAGTCTTTGGGCGGCTGGCTATACTCTTTATGTATGGAATTTGAAACATTGCGGATGTTGCGAGCGGTAGAAATAGCAGTTATTACCTCTTTGTACTCCACCCGTTTAGTGCACCACGGACCAACACAGTAACATAGGCAGTGATTGGCAATGGCAAAGTAATCAGAAAACAGGCCAATGCAAAGTGAGGGAAATCTTTGGGCTGCGCTTGCTTTGTACGGACTCACTCCGTACAAACATGGAAGTTTTCTTGGTGATGCACAAAGGCACATACTTTCTAACACTTTTACGGCTGCTAGAAAGGGCAACTTTTGTCGTCAAGTTCTATTCAAAATCCTATCAATCACTCCTGACGATAGTGCTCTTCCGCTGCTCCCCAACTCTCACATACAGAACAACAGTTCTTGAAATTGTTAAGAAGGAGAGTTATGAAAGAATGCGTTGCAAGAACGACAATACATGTAGAACAAAGGCCATGCACAATCGATGCGCAGCGGCGCATGCAGAGGCGAAAAGGGGGCTCTGATGACACAGTGGTCAAGAAGACAGCATTTTTACTTTAGTTAAATAATCTTCCAATGGATATTGATTCTCTGCGGGTCTGTGGTGTGACCTTTTCAACCGTTTGTTTACTTCTGTATGATCATCTCGCTCTTCTCATCACCTATGACGGATCTGTTCCTATCTTGTCCTCAATTCGGATGTTCTTGATTGCAACTGCAGTGGGTAAGTTAATAATCATCAAAAAGTCTTTAGCACAAACCAAAATTGATCCCTTTTCGCTACTGTCTGATAGAGTCCGGGTCAGCTGGGGTGTCTGTGGTGTGCTTGGGCAGCGCTTTAGCACAAGCAATCTTTCCTGTCTGGTCAAGTTAGTGATGGATGGTTTGTTTTGCACATTACCTGGAAAGCTCTGTTACTCTTTGGGCGGCTGGCTATAATCTTTATGTATGCAGTTTGAAACATTGCGGATGTTGCGTGCGGTAGAAATAGCAGTTATTACCTCCTTGTACTCCACCAGTTTAGTGCACCGCGGAACAATACAGTAACATAGGCAGTGGCTTGCAATGGCAAAGTAATCAGAAAACAGGCCAATGCAAAGTGAGGGATATCTTTGGCCTGCGCCTGCTTTGTACGGACTCACTCCGTACCAACATGGAAGTTTTCTTGGTTATACGCAAAGGCACATACTTTCTAACAATATTATGGCTGCTAGAAAGCGCAACTTTTGTCGTCAAGTTCTATTCGAAATCCTATCAATCACTCCTGACGATAGTGCTCTTCCGCTGCTGCCCAACTCTCACATACAGAACAACAGTTCTTGAAGTTGTAAAGAAGGAGAGTTATGAGAGAATTCGTTGCAAGAACGACAATACATGTAGAACAAAGGCCGTGCACAATCGACGCAGTGCATCGGCACATGCAGAGGCGAAAAAGGGGCTCTGATGACACATTGGTCAAGAAGACAGCACTTTTGCTTTAGTTAAATAATCTTCCAATGAATATTGATTTTCTGCTTGTCTGAATCTCATAGCTTGCAAAGACCTCGGTCCTACCGGTAGGACCTACCGGTAGGACCATCATACACAGACATGCTGCATGGCCTCTGTTCTAACATTGACCTAAAACCTGACCCTAAACTGTTGCTCAGGGGCTAATGAAGGAGTCCACAAATTTTAGACGTGATCGCACAAGGTATAGTACGAAATTCCATGGTAAGAGCAAATGGTTACCATGGAAACGGTGTATGGAATTATGCATTCCACTGCCTTGGCAGACGAATAAAAACATTAGTACCTCACCACGATTGATGTGTCGTGGTCAAAATTCACTTTGGACAGAGTTGCTAGCGTTCCGACAGGAGTATGTGCGGTCATTTTGACAATTGATAAAATTGCGCGTATGCAATGCACTGGACATAGTCTTTCATTTTGCGCCATTACTTTGCCTGACCAAGACCTCATCTCAACAATTGTTTCAAGAAATTTCTCAACCAAAAGCACTTTTGCAGCGCGATTTCTTGGGTCCTACCGGTAGGACCCGTGGTCCTACCGGTAGGACGGCATGCAAGCTATTACTGAGGTGTGAGCTTTTCAACCGTTTGTTTACTTCTGTATGATCATCTCGCTCTTCCCATCGCCTATGACGGATCTGTTCCTATCTTGTCCTCAATTCGGATGTTCTTGATGGCAACTGCAGCGCGTAAGTTAATAATCATCAAAAAGTCTTTAGCGCAAACCAATACTGATCCCTTCTCGCTACTGTTTAATAGAGTCCGTGTCAGCTGGGGTGTCAGTGGTGTGCTTGGGCAGCACTTTTGCACAAGCAATCTTTCCTGTCTGGTCAAGTTAGTGATGGATGGTTTGTTTTGCACATTACCTGGAAAGCTCTGTTACTCTTTGGGCGGCTGGCTATAATCTTTATGTATGCAGTTTGAAACATTGCGGATGTTGCGTGCGGTAGAAATAGCAGTTATAACCTCTTTGTACTCCACCCGTTTAGTGCACCACGGGACAACACAGTAACATAGGCAGTGGCTGGCAATGGCAAAGTAATCAGAAAACAGGCCAATGCAAAGTGAGGGATATCTTTGGCCTGCGCCTGCTTTGTACGGACTCAATCCGTACCAGCATTTAAGTTTTCTTGGTTATACACAAAGGCACATACTTCAGTACTTTCTAACACTATTACGGCTGCTAGAAAGCGCAACTTTTGTCGTCAAGTTCTACTCTAAATCCTATCAATCATTCCTGACGATAGTGCTCTTCCGCTGCTCCCCAACTCTCACATACAGAACAACAGTTCTTGAAGTTGTAAAGAAGGAGAGTTATGAAAGAATGCGTTGCAGGAACGACAATACATGTAGACCAAAGGCCATGCACAATTGATGCGCATTGGCGCATGAAGAGGCGAAAAGGGGGCTCTCATGACACAGTGGTCAAGAAGACAGCAGTTATACTTTAGTTAAATAATCTTCCAATGAATATTGATTTTCTGCTTGTCTGTGGTGTGACCTTTTCAACCGTTTGTTTACTTCTGTATGATCATCTCGCTCTTCCCATCTCCTATGACGGAGGTGTTCCTATCTTGTCCTCAATTCGGATGTTCTTGATGGCAACTGCAGTGCGTAAGTTAATAATCATCAAAAAGTCTTTAGCACAAACCAATACTGATCCCTTCTCGCTACTGTCTAATAGAGTCCATGTCGGCTCGGGTGTCTGTGGTGTGCTTGGGCAGTGCTTTTGCACAAGCAATCTTTCCTGTCTGGTCAAGTTAGTGATGGATGGTTTGTTTTGCACATTACCTGGAAAGCTCTGTTAAATAATCTTCCAATGAATATTGTATTTCTGCTCGTCTGTGGTGTGACCTTTTCAACCGTTTGTTTACTTCTGTATGATCATCTCGCTCTTCTCATCTCCTATGACAAATCTGTTCCTATCTTGTCCTCAATCTGGATGTTCTTGATGGCAACTGCAGCGAGTAAGTTAATAATCATCAAAATGTCTTTAGCACAAACCAATACTGATCCCTTCTCGCTACTGTCTAATAGAGTCTGTGTCGGCTGGGTTTGTATATGGTGTGCTTGGGCAGCGCTTTTGCACAAGCAATCTTTCCTGTCTGGTCAAGTTAGTGATGGATGGTTTGTTTTGCACATTACCTGGAAAAGTCTGTTACTCTTTGGGCGGCTGGCTATAATCTTTATGTACGCAGTTTGAAACATTGCGGATGTTGGGTGCGGAAGAAAAAGCAGTTATTACCTATTTGTACTCCCCCCGTTTAGTGCACCACGGGACAACACAGTAACATAGCCAGTGGCTGGCAATGGCAAAGTAATCAGAAAACAGGTCACTGCAAAGTGAGGGATATCTTTGGCCTGTGCCTACTTTGTACGGACTCACTCCGTACAAACATGGAAGTTTTCTTGGTTATACACAAAGGCACATACTTTCTAACACTGTTATGGCTGCTAGAAAGCGCAACTTTTGTCGTCAAGTTGTATTCGAAATCCTATCATTCACTGCTTTAACTAAATATCTTCCAATGAATATTGATTTTCTGCTTGTCTGGGGTGTGACCTTTTCAACCGTTTGTTTACTTCTGTATGATCATCTCGCTCTTCCCATCTCCTATAACGGATCTGTTCCTATCCTGTCCTTAATTCGGATGTTCTTGATGGCAACTGCAGGGGGTAAGTTAATAATCATCAAAAGTCTTTAGCACAAACCAATACTGATCCCTTCTCGCTACTGTGTAATAGAGTCCGTGTCGGCAGGGGTGTCTGTGGTGTGGTTGGGCAGCGCTTTTGCACAAGCAATCTTTCCTGTCTGGTGAAGTTAGTGATGGATGGTTTGTTTTGCACATTACGTTGAAAGCTCTGTTACTCTTTGGGCGGCTGGCTATAATCTTTATGTATGCAGTTTGAAACATTGCGGATGTTGCGTGCGGTAGAAATAGCAGTTATTGCCTGTTTGTACTCCACCCATTTAGTGCACCACGGGACAACACAGAAACATAGCCAGTGGCTGGCAATGGCAAAGTAATCAGAAAACAGGCCAATGCAAAGTGAGGGATATATTTGGCCTGCGCCTGCTTTGTACGGACTCAATCCGTACCAGCATGGAAGTTTTCTTGGTTATACACAAAGGCACATACTTTCTAACACTATTATGGCTGCTAGAAAGCGCAACTTTTGTCGTCAAGTTCTATTCGAAATCCTATCATTCCCTCCTGACGATAGTGCTCTTCCGCTGCTCCCCAACTCTCACATACAGAACAACAGTTCTTGAAGTTGTAAAAAAGGAGAATTTTGAAAGAATGCGTTGCAAGAACGACAATACATGTAGAACAAAGGCCATGCACAATCGATGCGCAGCGGCGCATGCAGAGGCGAAAAAGGGGGCTCTGATGACACAGTGGTCAAGAAGACAGCAGTTTTACTTTAGTTAAATAATCTTCCAATGAATATTGATTTTCTGCTTGTCTGTGGTGTGACCTTTTCAACCGTTTGTTGTCTTCTGTATGATCATCTCGCTCTTCTCATCTCCTACGACGGATCTGTTCCTATCTTGTCCTCAATCCGGATGTTCTTGATGGCAACTGCAGGGCGTAAGTGAATAATCATCAAAAAGTCTTTAGCACAAACCAATACTGATCCCTTCTCGCTACTGTCTAATAGGGTCCGTGTTGTATCTGGGGTGTCTGTGGTGTGCTTGGGCAGCGCTTTAGCACAAGCAATCTTTCCTGTCCGGTCAAGTTAGTGATGGATGGTTTGTTTTGCACATTACCTGGAAAGCTCTGTTACTCTTTGGGCGGCTGGCTTTAATCTTAATGTATGCAGTTTGAAACATTGCGGATGTTGCGTGCGGTAGAAATAGCAGTTATTGCCTGTTTGTACTGCACCCGTTTAGTGCACCACGGGAGAACACAGTAACATAGCCAGTGGCTGGCAATGGCAAAGTAATCAGAAAACAGGCCAATGCAAAGTGAGGGATATCTTTGGCCTGCGCCCGCTTTGTACGGACTCAATCCGTACCAGCATATAAGTTTTCTTGGTTATACACGAAGACACATACTTTCTAACACTATTATGGCTGCTAGAAAGCGCAACTTTCGTCGTCAAGTTCTATTCGAAATCCTATCAATCACTCCTGACGATAGTGCTCTTCCGCTGCTCCCCAACTCTCACATACAGAACAACAGTTCTAGAAGTTGTAAAGAAGGGAAGTTATGAAAGGATGCGTTGCAAGAACGACAATACATGTAGACCAAAGGCCATGCACAATCGATGCAATGCATCGGCGCATGCAGAGGCAAAACGGTTGCTCTGATGACACAGTGGTCAAGAACACAGCACTTTTGCTTTAGTTAAATACTCTTCTTTTAGGTCGAACCCTTGGCACACCACAGGGTGACAGTCTTAGTCAGATTCTGTTTACATGCTACTTTGGGAGTGCACTGCGAGGTATCAGATCTGACTCCCCTCCTGACGACATCCTACCACCTGAACTGCAGTATGCGGATGATCTAGACTTCATTGGAACTGATGAGCAAGAGCTAGAGGACGTTCATGATCAATGTGCAGAGACCCTCCCAAGCCATAACCTCACCGTTAATACCTCCAAGACTGAATGAACAAAGATATACCTGGCTGATGATCTGGAGGAGCGTGGTTCCGAAGCATGCCGAAATGCGAAGTCGCTGGGATCACGGCTAGGCTCAGCGCAAGATGTCCAAGCCAGAAAGGCCCTAGCAACCCAGGCATTCTGTTCGTTGTACGCACTCTTCAAGCATCAATCTACCTCACTACTGCTTAGAGTTGCGCTGTACAATACCTATGTGAAGCCAGTGCTGTTGTACAACTGTGCGACATGGGGTCTCACAGATGCCACCACCAGAGGGATTGACACCTTTCATCGAAGGCATCTGAGAACAATGGCTGGCGTTAAGTTCCCGAACACAATTACCAACAAGCATCTGTACGACATCTGCGGCTCAGCACCAATTTCGCTCGAGATTGACCAACGGCGTTGGGAATTCCTTGGTCACGTACTGAGAATGCAGAAGAGCTCTCCCCCACAGCGCGTGTTAGAGTTTTCAGCCACCGCGAGCCTGCGCGGTCGACTGGGCCGACCCAGGACAACTCTCCTCTCAGCTCTTTCTCAGGACTGCCTAGCCCGACTCGGCATTCGCCTGGGCACGCTTAGAGGCCTTAATCAGCTGCGGCAGTTGGCAGGGGATAAGTCACGGTGGAATGGCACCCCGCGGCACTCATCTTCCTCTGCCGAGCCGCGTCCTTGACTTATCCCCTGCAGGGTGAACATCGTGCACGAACAGTCTACCGTCTTTCTGACATTGCCACTCGAACTTGACAATAGAAGCTGCTTTTCGTATGTGCAGTTACATTGATGGTGTTTTTGTCTTATGTTTGTGAATCCTTCCCGGAAGCAAATGCTGGTTTTTATGCATTCGTGTAATTACTCAGCGTTATTTGCAATAATAATAATAATAATAAATAATAATAAATACTCTTCCAATGAATATTGATTTTCTGCTTGTCTGTGGTGTGACCTTTTCAACCGTTTGTTTACATCTGTATGATCATCTCGCTCTTCTCATCTCCTATGACGGATCTGTTCCTATCTTGTCCTCCATTCGGATGTTCTTGATGGCAACTGCAGACGGTAAGTTAATAATCATCAAAACGTCTTTAGCACAAACCAACACTGATCCCTTCTCCCTACTGTCTAATAGAGTCCGTGTCGGCTGGGGTGTCTGTTGTGTGCTTGGGCAGCGTCTTTGCACAAGCAATCTTTCCTGTCTGGTCAAGTTAATGATGGATGGTTTGTTTTGCACATTACCTGGAAAGCTCTGTTACTCTTTGGGCGGCTGGCTATAATCTTTATGTATGCAGTTTGAAACATTGCGGATGTTGCGTGCGGTAGAAATAGCAATTATTACCTCTTTGTACTCCACCCGTTTGGTGCACCAGAGGACAACACAGTAACATAGGCAGTGGCTGGCAATGGTAAAGTAATCAGAAAACAGGCTAATGCAAAGTGAGCGATATCTTTGGCCTGCGCCTGCTTTGTACGGACTCATTCCGTACCAACATGGAAGTTTTCTTGGTTATACACAAAGGCACATACTTTATAACACTCTTTGGGCGGCTGGCTATAATCTTTATGTATGGAGTTTGAAACATTGAGGATGTTGCGCGCGTTAGAAATAGCAGTTATTACCTCTTTGTACTCCACCCGTTTAGTGCACCACGGACCAACACAGTAACATAGGCAGTGACTGGCAATGGCAAAGTAATCAGAAAACAGGCCAATGCAAAGTGAGGGATCTCTTTGGCCTGCGCTTGCTTTGTACGGACTCATTCCGCACCAACATGGAAGTTTTCTTGGTGATGCACAAAGGCACATACTTTCTAACACTTTTATGGCTGCTAGAAAGGGCAACTTTTGTCGTCAAGTTCTATTCAAAATCCTATCAATCACTCCTGACGATAGTGCTCTTCCGCTGCTCCCCAACTCTCACATACAGAACAACAGTTCTTGAAGTTGTAAAGAAGGGGAGTTATGAAAGAATGCGTTGCAAGAACGACAATACATGTAGACCAAAGGCCATGCACAATCGATGCGCAGCGGCGCATGCAGAGGCAAAAAGGGGGCTCTGATAACACAGTGGTCAAGAAGAAAGCACTTTTGCTTTAGTTAAATAATCTTCCTATGGCAATCAATAAAACTAGCTGAACCGACATTTGTGTACTTTATTCATGCAATGTAAAAAACGGTGGAGACGATGTGCAATAAAACGATGAAAATATGAAGAAATGGTGTAGGGAAAAAATATGGATTCAAACAAGTTTTCGTACAACACTCATCAGGAATCGTCGTTGTACTAAAGGATTCTTGCGGCGGTGGAGGCGGTGGAGCTTGCCAGTGGTAGACCGCGAGCAACACTGACAGTTGCATTAACACTACAAATTCCGACTCAAAAAGACCCACCTTGCATATCAGTAACTCCCACACCAACACCAACAACGCAATCTACAGCAACCACAACTAATCCACCATCCAAGCCCATAATTGAAAGACCAAGACGATCAACAGCCAACTACAACAGAAGCTACGCACTCAGCGGACGAGGGCGAAAGGAGGGACGTGATAGCAGGGGGACGGCCGAGTCGAGTTCAATGGACCCGGTCAGGCGGGATGGACGAGACAGAGAGAGTACAGAAGAAGCGGAGGATGGAACGGACAGCGGAGGGAGCAGTGAGTTGGAGAGCAGTGATGGGAGTGATGGTGAGAGTGCCGGTGAGAGTTTTAGTGTTGTGCGTAGGTTTCGTGGTAGCAAGTCTTCAGTGTACAATCATCTGCTGGCTAGTCCTGATTGTTGCGTTGCGTATTCCGACTCTTCGTTCACTGTATTGTGCCGTGGTCGTCATGGTTATGGACTACAGTTAAAAGTGTTGGAAGCTATCTATCAGCGTCTGTACAAGCCTAATTTGTGTGTACAGAAAGATAGTATAATTGGTTTGAAATTGTTCAAGTAACGTGTCGTGTTTAGTGCGGCCAAGCTTGGCCGTTAATGTTCTAGGTGTAATGTACTGCTGTTATGTGTTATCACGTTGTCTTTCCTTCCTTTCTCCTTTGTTCAGTTCTCGCTTTGATTGTTAAAATTCACACTTGTAAATTTCACTGTTGTTGCTCTTAGTGTTATTTCTCTAACTTAGATTTTCTATAATACAGTGGTCCCTCTATAATCCGGCACCATTTGTGCCACGAAAATCTGCTGGATTAGGGAGGGTGCTGGATTAACAAATCTGATTTACTGCTGCAATGTGCATGAAGAGGACATTTTGGCTACTGAAAATTGTGCTGGTTTATCGAGGGTGCTGGATTATAAAGTGCCGGATTAGAGAGGGACGACTGTAGTTCAATTTTTGTTTCAGTGTTCTTTAGTACAACGACGATTCCTGATGAGTGTTGTATGAAAACTTGTTTGAATCCATATTTTTTCCCTACACCATTTCTTCATATTTTCATCGTTTTATTGCACATCGTCTCCACCGTTTTTTACATTGCATGAATAAAGTACACAAATGTCGGTTCAGCTAGTTTTATTGATTGCGGTTATCAAATTGTTGTCTCCTCGCCGTGTGTTTAAATCTTCCTATGAATATTGATTTTCTGCTTGTCTGTGGTGTGACCTTTTCAACCGTTTGTTTACTTCTGTATGATCATCTCGCTCTTCTCATCTCCTATGACGGATCTGTTCCTATCTTGTCCTCCATTCGGATGTTCTTGATGGCAACTGCAGACGGTAAGTTAATAATCATCAAAACGTCTTTAGCACAAACCAATACGGATCCCTTCTCCCTACTGTCTAATAGAGTCCGTGTCGGCTGGGGTGCCTGTGGTGTGCTTGGGCAGCGTCTTTGCACAAGCAATCTTTCCTGTCTGGTCAAGTTAATGATGGATGGTTTGTTTTGCACATTACCTGGAAAGCTCTGTTACTCTTTGGGCGGCTGGCTATAATCTTTATGTATGCAGTTTGAAACATTGAGGGTGTTGCGTGAGGTAGCAATAGCAATTATTACCTCTTTGTACTCCACCCGTTTGGTGCACCTGAGGACAACACAGTAACATAGGCAGTGGCTGGCAATGGTAAAGTAATCAGAAAACAGGCTAATGCAAAGTGAGCGATATCTTTGGCCTGCGCCTGCTTTGTACGGACTCATTCCGTACCAACATGGAAGTTTTCTTGGTTATACACAAAGGCACATACTTTATAACACTCTTTGCAGAGGTCTAGCCAGGATTTTATGCCAGCCGGCCAACGTTCTAGTTAAAATGCATCGTTCTGGGGGCTGCGCCCCCAGACCCCCGCCATCAGCCACGGATCCACACAGACACACACACCACTACAAATCTTTCATTGCAGCTTGCATCTCCTTTCGCTTCGTCCAATTATGGGCATTCATCAGGCAGTTGTGAACGTGAATGTGATTATAGGTAAATTAACAAAATAATTATGAAAAAGGAAGCAAACAGCTACATGAGCATGGATCATGTGTTCACCAACGTCATGTCTGCATGCAGTGTACATTGGTCATCTGACAAGACCCAGCCTAGCCACAGCCATGTACACCACCAGAAGCAGCGAACCATGACCAAACCTGTTACAGTTTACTGACGTACTCAAGTGCATACTCAAGTGCATTTGAGCTTGAATTGAAAGAAGAGCTAGCACTGAGCCTGAGTAGCCAGTGCTACGTACTGTACTGTACATACCTACGCCTAGTGCAGTGCACTACAGTCTACATGGGAGTGACTGCAGCCGGCCAAAATTACCCTTGTAGCTGTCTCAGCCGAGGCATTCTGCCGGCTGAGCCGGCTTTGGCTAGATCACTGCTTTGGGCGGCTGGCTATACTCTTTATGTATGGAGTTTGAAACATTGCGGATGTTGCGAGCGGTAGAATTAGCAGTTATTACCTCTTTGTACTCCACCCGTTTAGTGCACCACGGACCAACACAGTAACATAGGCAGTGAAGGCAATGGCAAAGTAATCAGAAAACAGGCCAATGCAAAGTGAGGGAAATCTTTGGGCTGCGCTTGCTTTGTACGGACTCACTCCGCACCAACATGGAAGTTTTCTTGGTGATGCACAAAGGCACATACTTTCTTACACTTTTATGGCTGCTAGAAAGCGCAACTTTTGTCGTCAAGTTCTATTCAAAATCCTATCAATCACTCCTGACGATAGTGCTCTTCCGCTGCTCCCCAACTCTCACATACAGAACAACATTTCTTGAAGTTGTAAAGAAGGGGAGTTATAAAAGAATGCGTTGCAAGAACGACAATACATGTAGAACAAAGGCCACGCACAATCGATGCACAGCGGCGCATGCAGAGGCGAAAAGGGGGCTCTGATGACACAGTGGTAAAGAAGACAGCACTTTTACTTTAGTTAAATAATCTTCCAATGAATATTGATTTTCTGCTTGTCTGTGATGTGACCTTTTCAACCGTTTGTTTACTTCTGTATGATCATCTCGCTCTTCTCATCACCTATGACGGATCTGTTCCTATCTTGTCCTCAATTCGGATGTTCTTGATTGCAACTGCAGTGGGTAAGTTAATAATCATCAAAAAGTCTTTAGCACAAACCAATATTAATCCCTTCTCGCTACTGTCTGATAGAGTCCGGGTCGGCTGGGGTGTCTGTGGTGTGCTTGGGCAGCGCTTTAGCACAAGCAATCTTTCCTGTCTGGTCAAGTTAGTGATGGATGGTTTGTTTTGCACATTACCTGGAAAGCTCTGTTACTCTTTGGGCGGCTGGCTATAATCTTTATGTATGCAGTTTGAAACATTGCGGATGTTGCGTGCGGTAGAAATAGCAGTTATTGCCTGTTTGTACTCCACCCGTTTAGTGCACCGTTGAACAATACAGTAACATAGGCAGTGGCTTGCAATGGCAAAGTAATCAGAAAACAGGCCAATGCAAAGTGAGGGATATCTTTGGCCTGCGCCTGCTTTGTACGGACTCACTCCGTACCAACATGGAAGTTTTTTTGGTTATACGCAAAGGCACATACTTTCTAACAATATTATGGCTGCTAGAAAGCGCAACTTTTGTCGTCAAGTTCTATTCAAAATCCTATCAATCACTCCTGACGATAGTGCTCTTCCGCTGCTGCCCAACTCTCACATACAGAACAACAGTTCTTGAAGTTGTAAAGAAGGAGAGTTATGAAAGAATGCGTTGCAAGAACGACAATACATGTAGAACAAAGGCCGTGCACAATCGACGCAGTGCATCGGCGCATGCAGAGGCGAAAAAGGGGCTCTGATGACACATTGGTCAAGAAGACAGCACTTTTGCTTTAGTTAAATAATCTTCCAATGAATATTGATTTTCTGCTTGTCTGAATCTCATAGCTTGCATAGACCTCGGTCCTACCGGTAGGACCTACCGGTTGGACCATCATACACAGACATGCTGCATGGCCTCTGTTCTAACATTGACCTAAAACCTGACCCTAAACTGTTGCTCAGGGGCTAATGAAGGAGTCCACAAATTTTAGACGTGATCGCACAAGGTATAGTACGAAATTCCATGGTAAGAGCAAATGGTTACCATGGAAACGGTGTATGGAATTATGCATTCCACTGCCTTGGCAGACGAATACTGTAAAACGACAAACTTTCGCGAGCGATTAACTTTCGCGACTTTCGCGAGCAGGGTCGAATCGCGAAAGTTTGACACGCGAATATGAAATTTGTACTACGCGATCGATGCGTCGATGATCGATCGTTTTGCAACAGATCTGTACAGTAGTCAGTACGTGCGCGCGCATGTATCACTCACTGCACTGACTGTACACTCACCGCGCTGATCGATGCTTGCACGGCCGGCTATGTCCAACCAAAGAGCGCAGCTGTTGCAACGACGGGTTACGTACCAACACCAGTCTTGCAAGTAACAAACATTAGTTGTCGTTGGAGTACGGCGACTTGAACCAGAAGAGAATAAAACGATCGACTGGAGAATGCCTCAGTGTTGTGGAAAGTGTTGTTGAACTTCTTGGAGCGTTTTGCCAGCTTGCTGTTGCGTAGATTTTAGCGTTGTACTGCTCGAAGAAGTCTTCTGAATTTTATCGCGATGAGTATCGCAGTGGCTCAGCAGTTCGAAGAGAAAGTCTTCCGATGATCCCTCTTCGAACGTGCCATCCTTTCTCTCAGTACTAGTACTTACCTTATGGTTCTCTTTGATGCCTTGATTCCTCCTTGATTCCTTCTTTCATTCTTTGATTCTTCTCTTATTCTTCATGCACTCTGCGCCCAGCACTCCGAGGCTTCCTAAAATAAAATTCTTTGATTTTCGGTGGAAGGTAAAAATCGCTAAAATTAATCGCCGCTAACTGGTCCAGTTTGCCAAAACGCTAAATTTAGCCGCTGCGAAAGTTTGTCGTTTTACAGTAAAAACATTAGTACCTCACCACGATTGATGTGTCGTGGTCAAAATTCACTTTGGACAGAGTTGCTAGCGTTCCGACAGGAGTATGTGCGGCCATTTTGACAATTGATAAAATTGCGCGTATGCAATGCACTGGACATAGTCTTTCATTTTGCGCCATTACTTTGCCTGACCAAGACCTCATCTCAAAAATTGTTTCAAGAAATTTCTCAACCAAAAGCACTTTTGCAGCGCGATTTCTTGGGTCCTACCGGTAGGACCCGTGGTCCTACCGGTAGGACGGCATGCAAGCTATCAAGTCTGAGGTGTGAGCTTTTCAACCGTTTGTTTACTTCTGTATGATCATCTCGCTCTTCCCATCGCCTATGACGGATCTGTTCCTATCTTGTCCTCAATTCGGATGTTCTTGATGGCAACTGCAGCGCGTAAGTTAATAATCATCAAAAAGTCTTTAGCGCAAACCAATACTGATCCCTTCTCGCTACTGTCTAATAGAGTCCGTGTCAGCTGGGGTGTCAGTGGTGTGCTTGGGCAGCACTTTTGCACAAGCAATCTTTCCTGTCTGGTCAAGTTAGTGATGGATGGTTTGTTTTGCACATTACCTGGAAAGCTCTGTTACTCTTTGGGCGGCTGGCTGTAATCTTTATGTATGCAGTTTGAAACATTGAGGATGTTGCGTGCGGTAGAAATACCAGTTATAACCTCTTTGTTCTCCACCCGTTTAGTGCACCACGGGACAACACAGTAACATAGGCAGTGGCTGGCAATGGCAAAGTAATCAGAAAACAGGCCAATGCAAAGTGAGGGATATCTTTGGGCTGCGCCTGCTTTGTACGGACTCAATCCGTACCAGCATTTAAGTTTTCTTGGTTATACACAAAGGCACATACTTCAGTACTTTCTAACACTATTACGGCTGCTAGAAAGCGCAACTTTTGTCGTCAAGTTCTACTCGAAATCCTATCAATCATTCCTGACGATAGTGCTCTTCCGCTGCTCCCCGACTCTCACATACAGAACAACAGTTCTTGAAGTTGTAAAGAAGGAGAGTTATGAAAGAATGCGTTGCAGGAACGACAATACATGTAGACCAAAGGCCATGCACAATCGATGTGCATTGGCGCATGAAGAGGCGAAAAGGGGGCTCTGATGACACAGTGGTCAAGAAGACAGCAGTTTTACTTTAGTTAAATAATCTTCCAATGAATATTGATTTTCTGCTTGTCTGTGGTGTGACCTTTTCAACCGTTTGTTTACTTCTGTATGATCATCTCGCTCTTCCCATCTCCTATGACGGATCTGTTCCTATCTTGTCCTCCATTCGGATGTTCTTGATCGCAACTGCAGTGCGTAAGTTAATATCATCAAAAAGTCTTTAGCACAAACCAATACTTATCCCTTCTCGCTACTGTCTAATAGAGTCCATGTCGGCTGGGGTGTCTGTGGTGTGCTTGGGCAGTGCTTTTGCACAAGCAATCTTTCCTGTCTGGTCAAGTTAGTGATGGATGGTTTGTTTTGCACATTACCTGGAAAACTCTGTTACTCTTTGGGCGGCTGGCTATAATCTTTATGTACGCAGTTTGTAACATTGCGGATGTTGCGTGCGGAAGAAAAAGCAGTTATTACCTCTTTGTACTCCACCCGTTTAGTGCACCACGGGACAACACAGTAACATAGGCAGTGGCTGGCAATGGCAAAGTAATCGGAAAACAGGCCACTGCAAAGTGAGGGATATCTTTGGCCTGTGCCTGCTTTGTACGGACCCACTCCGTACAAACATGGAAGTTTTCTTGGTTATACACAAAGGCACATACTTTCTAACACTGTTATGGCTGCTAGAAAGCGCAACTTTTGTCGTCAAGTTGTATTCGAAATCCTATCATTCACTGCTTTAGCTAAATATCTTCCAATGAATATTGATTTTCTGCTTGTCTGGGGTGTGACCTTTTCAACCGTTTGTTTACTTCTGTATGATCATCTCGCTCTTCCCATCTCCTATAACGGATCTGTTCCTATCCTGTCCTTAATTCGGATGTTCTTGATGGCAACTGCAGGGGGTAAGTTAATAATCATCAAAAGTCTTTAGCACAAACCAATACTGATCCCTTCTCGCTACTGTGTAATAGAGTCCGTGTCGGCAGGGGTGTTTGTGGTGTGGTTGGGCAGCGCTTTTGCTCAAGCAATCTTTCCTGTCTGGTCAAGTTAGTGATGGATGGTTTGTTTTGCACATTACCTGGAAAACTCTGTTACTCTTTGGGCGGCTGGCTATAATCTTTATGTACGCAGTTTGTAACATTGCGGATGTTGCGTGCGGAAGAAAAAGCAGTTATTACCTCTTTGTACTCCACCCGTTTAGTGCACCACGGGACAACACAGTAACATAGGCAGTGGCTGGCAATGGCAAAGTAATCGGAAAACAGGCCACTGCAAAGTGAGGGATATCTTTGGTCTGTGCCTGCTTTGTACGGACCCACTCCGTACAAACATGGAAGTTTTCTTGGTTATACACAAAGGCACATACTTTCTAACACTGTTATGGCTGCTAGAAAGCGCAACTTTTGTCGTCAAGTTGTATTCGAAATCCTATCATTCACTGCTTTAGCTAAATATCTTCCAATGAATATTGATTTTCTGCTTGTCTGGGGTGTGACCTTTTCAACCGTTTGTTTACTTCTGTATGATCATCTCGCTCTTCCCATCTCCTATAACGGATCTGTTCCTATCCTGTCCTTAATTCGGATGTTCTTGATGGCAACTGCAGGGGGTAAGTTAATAATCATCAAAAGTCTTTAGCACAAACCAATACTGATCCCTTCTCGCTACTGTGTAATAGAGTCCGTGTCGGCAGGGGTGTTTGTGGTGTGGTTGGGCAGCGCTTTTGCTCAAGCAATCTTTCCTGTCTGGTGAAGTTAGTGATGGATGGTTTGTTTTGCACATTACGTTGAAAGCTCTGTTACTCTTTGGGCGGCTGGCTATAATCTTTATGTATGCAGTTTGAAACATTGCGGATGTTGCGTGCGGTAGAAATAGCAGTAATTGCCTGTTTGTACTCCACCCGTTTAGTGCACCACGGGACAACACAGAAACATAGCCAGTGGCTGGCAATGGCAAAGTAATCAGAAAACAGGCCAATGCAAAGTGAGGGATATATTTGGCCTGCGCCTGCTTTGTACGGACTCAATCCGTACCAGCATGGAAGTTTTCTTGGTTATACACAAAGGCACATACTTTCTAACACTATTATGGCTGCTAGAAAGCGCAACTTTTGTCGTCAAGTTCTATTCGAAATCCTATCATTCCCTCCTGACGATAGTGCTCTTCCGCTGCTCCCTAACTCTCACATACAGAACAACAGTTCTTGAAGTTGTAAAAAAGGAGAATTATGAAAGAATGCGTTGCAAGGACGACAATACATGTAGAACAAAGGCCATGCACAATCGATGCGCAGCGGCGCATGCAGAGGCAAAAAAGGGGGCTCTGATGACACAGTGGTCAAGAAGACCGGATTTTTACTTTAGTTAAATAATCTTCCAATGAATATTGATTTTCTGCTGGTCTGTGGTGTGACCTTTTCAACCGTTTGTTTTCTTCTGTATGATCATCTCGCTCTTCTCATCTCCTACGACGGATCTGTTCCTATCTTGTCCTCAATCCGGATGTTCTTGATGGCAACTGCAGGGCGTAAGTGAATAATCATCAAAAAGTCTTTAGCACAAACCAATACTGATCCCTTCTCGCTACTGTCTAATAGGTTCCGTGTTGGCTGGGGTGTCTGTGGTGTGCTTGGGCAGCGCTTTAGCACAAGCAATCTTTCCTGTCAGGTCAAGTTAGTGATGGATGGTTTGTTTTGCACATTACCTGGAAAGCTCTGTTACTCTTTGGGCGGCTGGCTTTAATCTTTATGTATGCAGTTTGAAACATTGCGGATGTTGCGTGCGGTAGAAATAGCAGTTATTGCCTGTTTGTACTCCACCCGTTTAGTGCACCACGGGAGAACACAGTAACATAGCCAGTGGCTGGCAATGGCAAAGTAATCAGAAAACAGGCCAATGCAAAGTGAGGGATATCTTTGGCCTGCGCCCGCTTTGAACGGACTCAATCCGTACCAGCATGAAAGTTTTACTCGTTATACACAAAGACACATACTTTCTAACACTATTATGGCTGCTAGAAAGCGCAACTTTTGTCGTCAAGTTCTATTCGAAATCCTATCAATCACTCCTGACGATAGTGCTCTTCCGCTGCTGCCCAACTCTCACATACAGAACAATAGTTCTTGAAGTTGTAAAGAAGGAGAGTTATGAAAGAATGCGTTGCAAGAACGACAATGCATGTAGAACAAAGGCCATGCACAATCGATGCAGTGCATCGGCGCATGCACGGCGAAAAGGGGCCTCTGATGACACAGTGGTCAAGAAGACAGCACTTTTGCTTTAGTTATATAATCTTCGATTGAATATTGATTTTCTGCTTGTCTGTGGTGTGACCTTTTCAACCGTTTGTTTACTTCTGTATGATCATCTCTCTCTTCCTATTTCCTATGACGGATCTGTTCCTATCTTGTCCTCAATTGGGATGTTCCTGATGGCAATTTCAGGGTGTAAGTTAATAATCATCAAAAAGTCTTTAGCACAAACCAATACTGATCCCTTCTCGCTACTGTCTAATAGAGTCCGTGTCGGCTGGGGTGTCTGTGGTGTGCTTGGGCAGCGCTTTTGCACAAGCAATCTTTCCTGTCTGGTCAAGTTAGTGATGGATGGTTTGTTATGCACATTACCTGGAAAGCTCTGTTACTCTTTGGGCGGCTGGCTATAATCTTTATGTATGCAGTTTGAAACATTGCGGATGTTGCGTGCGGTAGAAATAGCAGTTATTACCTCTTTGTACTCCACCCGTTTAGTGCACCACGGGACACCACAGTAACATAGCCAGTGGCTGGCAATGGCAAAGTAATCAGAAAACAGGCCAATGCAAAGTGAGGGATATCTTTGGGCTGCGCCTGCTTTGTTTGCACTCACTCCGTACCAACATGGAAGTTTTCTCGGTTATACTAATACACAATTGCACATACTTTCTAACACTCTTATGGCTGCTAGAGGGCGCTACTTTTGTCGTCAAGTTTTATTCGAAATCCTATCATTCCCTCCTGACGATAGGGTTCTTCCGCTGCTCCCCAACTCTCACACACAGAACAACAGGTCTTGAAGTTGTAAAGAAGGGGAGTTATGAAAGAATGCATTGCAAGAACGACAATACATGTAGACCAAAGGCCATGCCCAATCGATGCGCAGCGGCGCATGCAGGGGTGAAAAGTGGGCTCCGTTGACACAGTGGTCAAGAAGACAGCACTTTTGCTTTAGTTAAATAATCTTCGAATGAATATTGATTTTCTGCTTGTCTGTGGTGTGACCTTTTCAACCGTTTGTTTACTTCTGTATGATCAACTCGCTCTTCCCATCTCCTATGACGGATCTGTTCCTATCTTGTCCTCAATTGGGATGTTCGTGATGGCAATTTCAGGGCGTAAGTTAATAATCATCAAATAGTCTTTAGCACAAACCAATACTGATCCCTTCTCGCTACTGTCTAATAGAGTCCGTGTCGGCTGGGGTGTCTGTGGTGTGCTTGGGCAGCGCTTTTCCACAAGCAATCTTTCCTGTCTAGTCAAGTTAGTGATGGATGGTTTGTTTTGCACATTACCTGGAAAGCTCTGTTACTCTTTGGGCGGCTGGCTATAATCTTTATGTATGCAGTTTGAAACATTGCGGATGTTGCGTGCGGTAGAAATAGCAGTTATTACCTCATTGTACTCCACCCGTTTAGTGCACCACGGGACAACACAGTAACATAGCCAGTGGCTGGGAATGGCAAAGTAATCAGAAAACAGGCCAATGCAAAATGAGGGATATCTTTGGGCTGCGCCTGCTTTGTACGGACTCACTCCGTACCAACATGGAAGTTTTCTTGGTTATACACAAAGGCTCATACTTTCTCACACTTGTATGGCTGCGAGAAAGCGCAACTTTTGTCGTCAAGTTTTATTCGAAATCCTCTCATTCCCTCCTGACGATAGTGCTCTTCTGCTGCTGCCCAACTCTCACATACAGAACAACAGTTCTAGAAGTTGTAAAGAAGGAGAGTTATGAAAGAATGCGTTGCAAGAACGACAATACATGTAGAACAAAGGCCATGCACAATCAATGCTCAGCGGCGCATGCAGAGGCGAAAAGGGGGCTTTGATGACACAGTGGTCAAGAAGACGGCACTTTTACGTTAGTTAAATAATCTTCCAATGAATATTGATTTTCTGCTTGTCTGTGGTGCGACCTTTTCAACCGTTTGTTTACTTCTGTATGATCATCTCGCTCTTCCCATCTCCTATGACGGATCTGTTCCTATCTTGTCCTCAATTCGGATGTTCTTGATGGCAACTGCAGCGGGTAAGTTAATAATCATCAAAAAGTCTTTAGCACAAACCAATACTGATCCCTTCTCGCTACTGTCTAATAGAGTCCGTGTCGGCTGGGGTGTCTGTGGTGTGCTTGGGCAGCGCTTTTGCACAAGCAATCTTTCCTGTCTAGTCAAGTTAGTGATGGATGGTTTGTTTTGCACATTACCTGGAAAGCTCTGTTACTCTTTGGGCGGCTGGCTATAATCTTTATGTGTGCAGTTTGAAACATTGCGGATGCTGCGTGCGGTAGAAATAGCAGTTATTACCTCTTTGTACACCACGGGACAACACAGTAACATAGCCAGTGGCTGGCAATGGCAAAGTAATCAGAAAACAGGCAAATGCAAAATGAGGGATATCTTTGGGCTGTGCCTGCTTTGTACGGACTCAATCCGTACCAACATGGAAGTTTTCTTGGTTATACACAAAAGCTCATACTTTCTAACACTATTATGGCTGCTAGAAAGCGCAACTTTTGTCGTCAAGTTTTATTCGAAATCCTAACATTCCCTCCTGACGATAGTGCTCTTCCGCTACTGCCCAACTCTCACATACAGAACAACAGTTCTTGAAGTTGTAAAGAAGGAGAGTTATGAAAGAATGCGTTGCAAGAACGACACTGCATGTAGAACAAAGGCCATGCACAATCAATACGCACCGGCGCATGCAGCGGCGAAAAGGGGCCTCTGATGCCACAGTGGTCAAGAAGACAGCACTTTTGCTTTAGTTAAATAATCTTCGATTGAATATTGATTTTCTGCTTGTCTGTGGTGTGACCTTTTCAACCGTTTGTTTACTTCTGTATGATCAACTCGCTCTTCCCATCTCCTATGACGGATCTGTTCCTATCTTGTCCTCAATTGGGATGTTCGTGATGGCAATTTCAGGGCGTAAGTTAATAATCATCAAATAGTCTTTAGCACAAACCAATACTGATCCCTTCTCGCTACTGTCTAATAGAGTCCGTGTCGGCTGGGGTGTCTGTGGTGTGCTTGGGCAGCGCTTTTCCACAAGCAATCTTTCCTGTCTAGTCAAGTTAGTGATGGATGGTTTGTTTTGCACATTACCTGGAAAGCTCTGTTACTCTTTGGGCGGCTGGCTATAATCTTTATGTATGCAGTTTGAAACATTGCGGATGTTGCGTGCGGTAGAAATAGCAGTTATTACCTCATTGTACTCCACCCGTTTAGTGCACCACGGGACAACACAGTAACATAGCCAGTGGCTGGGAATGGCAAAGTAATCAGAAAACAGGCCAATGCAAAATGAGGGATATCTTTGGGCTGCGCCTGCTTTGTACGGACTCACTCCGTACCAACATGGAAGTTTTCTTGGTTATACACAAAGGCTCATACTTTCTCACACTTGTATGGCTGCGAGAAAGCGCAACTTTTGTCGTCAAGTGTTATTCGAAATCCTCTCATTCCCTCCTGACGATAGTGCTCTTCTGCTGCTGCCCAACTCTCACATACAGAACAACAGTTCTTGAAGTTGTAAAGAAGGAGAGTTATGAAAGAATGCGTTGCAAGAACGACAATACATGTAGAACAAAGGCCATGCACAATCAATGCTCAGCGGTTCATGCAGAGGCGAAAAGGGGGCTTTGATGACACAGTGGTCAAGAAGACGGCACTTTTACGTTAGTTAAATAATCTTCCAATGAATATTGATTTTCTGCTTGTCTGTGGTGCGACCTTTTCAACCGTTTGTTTACTTCTGTATGATCATCTCGCTCTTCCCATCTCCTATGACGGATCTGTTCCTATCTTGTCCTCAATTCGGATGTTCTTGATGGCAACTGCAGCGGGTAAGTTAATAATCATCAAAAAGTCTTTAGCACAAACCAATACTGATCCCTTCTCGCTACTGTCTAATAGAGTCCGTGTTGGCTGGGGTGTCTGTGGTGTGCTTGGGCAGCGCTTTTGCACAAGCAATCTTTCCTGTCTAGTCAAGTTAGTGATGGATGGTTTGTTTTGCACATTACCTGGAAAGCTCTGTTACTCTTTGGGCGGCTGGCTATAATCTTTATGTGTGCAGTTTGAAACATTGCGGATGTTGCGTGCGGTAGAAATAGCAGTTATTACCTCTTTGTACACCACGGGACAACACAGTAACATAGCCAGTGGCTGGCAATGGCAAAGTAATCAGAAAACAGGCAAATGCAAAATGAGGGATATCTTTGGGCTGTGCCTGCTTTCTACGGACTCACTCCGTACCAACATGGAAGTTTTCTTGGTTATACACAAAGGCTCATACTTTCTAACACTATTATGGCTGCTAGTAAGCGCAACTTTTGTCGTCAAGTTTTATTCGAAATCCTAACATTCCCTCCTGACGATAGTGCTCTTCCGCTACTGCCCAACTCTCACATACAGAACAACAGTTCTTGAAGTTGTAAAGAAGGAGAGTTATGAAAGAATGCGTTGCAAGAACGACACTGCATGTAGAACAAAGGCCATGCACAATCAATACGCACCGGCGCATGCAGCGGCGAAAAGGGGCCTCTGATGCCACAGTGGTCAAGAAGACAGCACTTTTGCTTTAGTTAAATAATCTTCGATTGAATATTGATTTTCTGCTTGTCTGTGGTGTGACCTTTTCAACCGTTTGTTTACTTCTGTATGATCAACTCGCTCTTCCCATCTCCTATGACGGATCTGTTCCTATCTTGTCCTCAATTGGGATGTTCGTGATGGCAATTTCAGGGCGTAAGTTAATAATCATCAAATAGTCTTTAGCACAAACCAATACTGATCCCTTCTCGCTACTGTCTAATAGAGTCCGTGTCGGCTGGGGTGTCTGTGGTGTGCTTGGGCAGCGCTTTTCCACAAGCAATCTTTCCTGTCTAGTCAAGTTAGTGATGGATGGTTTGTTTTACACATTACCTGGAAAGCTCTGTTACTCTTTGGGCGGCTGGCTATAATCTTTATGTATGCAGTTTGAAACATTGCGGATGTTGCGTGCGGTAGAAATAGCAGTTATTACCTCATTGTACTCCACCCGTTTAGTGCACCACGGGACAACACAGTAACATAGCCAGTGGCTGGGAATGGCAAAGTAATCAGAAAACAGGCCAATGCAAAATGAGGGATATCTTTGGGCTGCGCCTGCTTTGTACGGACTCACTCCGTACCAACATGGAAGTTTTCTTGGTTATACACAAAGGCTCATACTTTCTCACACTTGTATGGCTGCGAGAAAGCGCAACTTTTGTCGTCAAGTTTTATTCGAAATCCTCTCATTCCCTCCTGACGATAGTGCTCTTCTGCTGCTGCCCAACTCTCACATACAGAACAACAGTTCTTGAAGTTGTAAAGAAGGAGAGTTATGAAAGAATGCGTTGCAAGAACGACAATACATGTAGAACAAAGGCCATGCACAATCAATGCTCAGCGGTTCATGCAGAGGCGAAAAGGGGGCTTTGATGACACAGTGGTCAAGAAGACGGCACTTTTACGTTAGTTAAATAATCTTCCAATGAATATTGATTTTCTGCTTGTCTGTGGTGCGACCTTTTCAACCGTTTGTTTACTTCTGTATGATCATCTCGCTCTTCCCATCTCCTATGACGGATCTGTTCCTATCTTGTCCTCAATTCGGATGTTCTTGATGGCAACTGCAGCGGGTAAGTTAATAATCATCAAAAAGTCTTTAGCACAAACCAATACTGATCCCTTCTCGCTACTGTCTAATAGAGTCCGTGTTGGCTGGGGTGTCTGTGGTGTGCTTGGGCAGCGCTTTTGCACAAGCAATCTTTCCTGTCTAGTCAAGTTAGTGATGGATGGTTTGTTTTGCACATTACCTGGAAAGCTCTGTTACTCTTTGGGCGGCTGGCTATAATCTTTATGTGTGCAGTTTGAAACATTGCGGATGTTGCGTGCGGTAGAAATAGCAGTTATTACCTCTTTGTACACCACGGGACAACACAGTAACATAGCCAGTGGCTGGCAATGGCAAAGTAATCAGAAAACAGGCAAATGCAAAATGAGGGATATCTTTGGGCTGTGCCTGCTTTCTACGGACTCACTCCGTACCAACATGGAAGTTTTCTTGGTTATACACAAAGGCTCATACTTTCTAACACTATTATGGCTGCTAGAAAGCGCAACTTTTGTCGTCAAGTTTTATTCGAAATCCTAACATTCCCTCCTGACGATAGTGCTCTTCCGCTACTGCCCAACTCTCACATACAGAACAACAGTTCTTGAAGTTGTAAAGAAGGAGAGTTATGAAAGAATGCGTTGCAAGAACGACACTGCATGTAGAACAAAGGCCATGCACAATCAATACGCACCGGCGCATGCAGCGGCGAAAAGGGGCCTCTGATGCCACAGTGGTCAAGAAGACAGCACTTTTGCTTTAGTTAAATAATCTTCGATTGAATATTGATTTTCTGCTTGTCTGTGGTGTGATCTTTTCAACCGTTTGTTTACTTCTGTATGATCATCTCGCTCTTCCCATCTCCTATGACGGATCTGTTCCTATCTTGTCCTCAATTGGGATGTTCCTGATGGCAATTTCAGGGTGTAAGTTAATAATCATCAAAAAGTCTTTAGCACAAACCAATACTGATCCCTTCTCGCTACTGTCTAATAGAGTCCGTGTCGGCTGGGGTGTCTGTGGTGTGCTTGGGCAGCGCTTTTGCACAAGCAATCTTTCCTGTCTAGTCAAGTTAGTGATGGATGGTTTGTTTTGCACATTACCTGGAAATCTGTGTTACTCTTTGGGCGGCTAGCTATAATCTTTATGTATGCACAGGGATGAATTTACTGTCAGGTTTTTGCATAGCAGTTTTTGCCATGCAAAATCTCAATTGTGGCGTAAGCTACAAAAAGCATGGATAGCCTGTACATGTATGTGTCGTCTCGGAAGGTTGAGAACGAACTGCCTCTTCTATCCTCGCCACGCCACACCTCAAAACGAACTAGTCAGTGGTTTTTCGCTAGAGCTAGAGAGAGAGTTTTCATAGTTTACTTCAAGCGGCGACGGAAGAACTCATAATGGAGAACTAACACTGACAACGAACGACTGACAACGAATGTCTAACAACTGACGACGAACGTCGGACAACTGACTCTGACAACGAACGTCTGACAACTGACGACGACATGGCAAAAGGAAAACATGATAATTATCAGAAATTGGTGCCCTCGTCAGCACAAAAGGTGGTGTACTCAGCACAAAAAGGTGCTGGGTCAACAACAAAGCAGCGCAGCAGCATGTACGGGTCAGCAACAAAGCAGCGCAGCAGCATGTACGGGTCAGCAGCACAGAGACACAAATACAGCAGCAGCTACGACGAAGAGACAACACGTGCAGCCACATGTACACACAGAGACACAAATACAGCAGCAGCTACGACGAAGAGATAACACGTGCAGGCGCAGGTACAACACTATCCCCTACCAAAAAAAGACATCCACTCCTGTGGATGGAAGCAAAAGTGAAGTGTATAAAAAACGGAAGAAGACAGACCGGAGAAGAAGACAGAAAGACAGGGGAAATGAAATATGAAGCAACATAAACAGGCGACAATAAAACACAAAAGAGGTGGGCCACAACTGTTGAACGCATGACGAGTAGGCCAGGAGGGTTAACACCAGTCGGGAGCCCCGCAAAACTGTGCACCAATCAACGGAACCTGCAAGCAACAGATTTTGCACAGGACCCCGGCTGGCGAGCTGTTCGACCTGTGTTTGTCCCTTTGGATCTTTTATTCTTAGAACAGCACCAACCTAGTACGCCACCCATCCACCAGTCATGACAAAACAAAAGCACAAATGCATGAGAAAACAGGTTATGCCGACGGACCCAGCGACGCTTCCAGGAGCGGCGAGACCGACAGCACGCACCGACCGAGAAGAAGACTGGGGCAGCAGGACGCACACTGGCCGGCTGTCCGAAAACCGATGGCGCTACAGAAACTCCGAGAATCACAGGACACACACAGAAAGAGAGAAGGACTGACGCAAACATCTCAGCCATCACCAAAAATCAGAAAAGCACACGAAGGAAGGGAAGAACAGCCAGGAAGAACACGTCGACTGAAACAGGAGCAATTAATCAGTGAGGACACCATTGAGGACACACAAACAAATCGGTTACCAATACGCAAAAGATAATGAAGAAAAACCACAGGGCGCTACCCTGAAAAAACCCACAGGGATTGAACCTGAAAAAACCACAGGGATTGAACCTGAAAAAACCGCAGGGATTGAACCTGAAAAAACCACAGGGATTGAACCTGAAAAAAACCACAGGGATTGAACCTGAAAAACACGGAACTTATAGTACATCCGCTCGCAAAACCAAAAAACTGAAGAAAAGAAACTGTCAGGGACCAATTGGGACGCACAAGGGCCAACCAGCAACACCCGGAAACCATAACACCCGCAAGGCAAACCGATACAAAAAAGCGCAGGATCCCTGCAGACCACCAAGCAGACCGTGGCTCACCATGATCAGACGCCCACCCAGGCGAACAAGAGAAACCCATATGCCGAAACACAATAATTACAAAACCATACGCTCACAAAAAAAATTCAACCTGGATCAAGAACGAGAATCCTACATGAAGTTCACACCTCCCACCAAACCGGAAGCCAACAGCTTTCCTACTTTATTGACAGTGCATGACCGAGCCTGACAACGCTCTACACCATGTACACAGAACATGGAGAAACTACTACTAAAACGGTAAAAACACGAAACGAAACAATATGGATCGGCTACATACGAGGCAGCACCTCCAGAACGTTCAGGTGGACATCTAAACAAATCACGCGACACAGTCACACTATCGGAGCAGTCCGACGGCAACTCCGTGACAAGCACAAGTGCACAACACAAGACGAGATCAAAGCTACCCATGCTGAATGCACGACGAACATGCAAACACAAGTTCCAGATTCGAACGAGTAGCGCACGAACAGAAGTTTGAAATTTTCATACACAACAGTACAGTACAGGGTAGTCAGGGTGGTAGTCAGAGCGACACAACTAACACAACGGGGCGAACTTCCAACGAGCAGCAAGACTACACTACGAGTACACACTCGAACACAAGAGAACAAGGTTCCACGGAATTCCTGCTGGGACCCGAGTCACCCGACGCAAAACAATTATTTGAAAATTCGAAATCGAATACAAGGTACGGCAACACATTACGCAGAGCAGACAATTACAAAGGCATGCTCACCTGAGTAGGAGCTCCGAGGATCTTGGAAAGGGTTGAACAGACGCAGCAAAGCAGAGCCATGGCGAGAACGCGAAGAGGAAAACGAAAAACAACGGCCGGAGAGCGACGAGCTTCAGGGTCGTGGGTTCGATTAGTTGGGCGCCAAATGTCGTCTCGGAAGGTTGAGAACGAACTGCCTCTTCTATCCTCGCCACGCCACACCTCAAAACGAACTAGTCAGTGGTTTTTCGCTAGAGCTAGAGAGAGAGTTTTCATAGTTTACTTCAAGCGGCGACGGAAGAACTCATAATGGAGAACTAACACTGACAACGAACGACTGACAACGAATGTCTAACAACTGACGACGAACGTCGGACAACTGACTCTGACAACGAACGTCTGACAACTGACGACGACATGGCAAAAGGAAAACATGATAATTATCAGAAATTGGTGCCCTCGTCAGCACAAAAGGTGGTGTACTCAGCACAAAAAGGTGCTGGGTCAACAACAAAGCAGCGCAGCAGCATGTACGGGTCAGCAACAAAGCAGCGCAGCAGCATGTACGGGTCAGCAGCACAGAGACACAAATACAGCAGCAGCTACGACGAAGAGACAACACGTGCAGCCACATGTACACACAGAGACACAAATACAGCAGCAGCTACGACGAAGAGATAACACGTGCAGGCGCAGGTAAAACATATGTATGGCAGTTTTCTGCGTGTCACTGTTATTTTTGAGTAGCAGTAGATCCATTTTGCGTAGCAAACTGCGATGCGATACCGGATAAATTCATCTCTGATGCAGTTTTAAACATTGCGGATGTTGCGTGCGGAAGAAATAGCAGTAATTACCTCTTTGTACTCCACCTGTTTAGTGCACCACAGGACAACACAGTAACATAGCCAGTGGCTGGCAATGGCAAAGTAATCAGAAAACAGGCCAATGCAAAATGAGGGATATCTTTGGGCTGCGCCTGCTTTGTACGGACTCACTCCGTACCAACATGGAAGTTTTCTTGGTTATACACAAAGGCTCATACGTTCTAACACTATTATGGCTGCTAGAAAGCGCAACTTTTGTCGTCAAGTTTTATTCGAAATCCTATCATTCCCTCCTGACGATTGTGCTCTTCCGCTGCTGCCCAACTCTCACATACAGAACAACAGTTCTTGAAGTTGTAAAGAAGGAGAGTTATGAAAGAATGCGTTGCAAGAACGACAATACATGTAGAACAAAGGCCATGCACAATTGATGCGCACCGGCGCATGCAGCGGCGAAAAGGGGCCTCTGATGACACAGTGGTCAAGAAGACAGCACTTTTTCTTTAGTTAAATAATCTTCGATTGAATATTGATTTTCTGCTTGTCTGTGGTGTGACCTTTTCAACCGTTTGTTTACTTCTGTATGATCATCTCGCTCTTCCCATCTCCTATGACGGATCTGTTCCTATCTTGTCCTCAATTGGGATGTTCCTGATGGCAATTTCAGGGTGTAAGTTAATAATCATCAAAAAGTCTTTAGCACAAACCAATACTGATCCCTTCTCGCTACTGTCTAATAGAGTCCGTGTCGGCTGGGGTGTCTGTGGTGTGCTTGGGCAGCGCTTTTGCACAAGCAATCTTTCCTGTCTGGTCAAGTTAGTGATGGATGGTTTGTTATGCACATTACCTGGAAAGCTCTGTTACTCTTTGGGCGGCTGGCTATAATCTTTATGTATGCAGTTTGAAACATTGCGGATGTTGCGTGCGGTAGAAATAGCAGTTATTACCTCTTTGTACTCCACCCGTTTAGTGCACCACGGGACCGTAACATAGCCAGTGGCTGGCAATGGAAAAGTAATCAGAAAACAGGCCAATGCAAAGTGAGGGATATCTTTGGGCTGCGCCTGCTTTGTTTGCACTCACTCCGTACCAACATGGAAGTTTTCTCGGTTATACACAATTGCACATACTTTCTAACACTCTTATGGCTGCTAGAAGGCGCTACTTTTGTCGTCAAGTTTTATTCGAAATCCTATCATTTCCTCCTGACGATAGTGCTCTTCCGCTGCTCCCCAACTCTCACACACAGAACAACAGGTATTGAAGTTGTAAAGAAGGGAAGTTATGAAAGAATGCATTGCAAGAACGACAATACATGTAGACCAAAGGCCATGCCCAATCGATGCGCAGCGGCGCATGCAGGGGTGAAAAGTGGGCTCCGTTTACACAGTGGTCAAGAAGACAGCACTTTTGCTTTAGTTAAATAATCTTCGAATGAATATTGATTTTCTGCTTGTCTGTGGTGTGACCTTTTCAACCGTTTGTTTACTTCTGTATGATCATCTCGCTCTTCCCATCTCCTATGACGGATCTGTTCCTATCTTGTTCTCAATTCGGATGTTCTTGATTGCAACTGCAGGGTGTAAGTTAATAATCATCAAAAAGTCTTTAGCACAAACCAATACTGATCCATTCTCGCTAATGTTTAATAGAGTCTGTGTCGGCTGGGGTGTCTGTGGTGTGCTTGGGCAGCGCTTTTGCACAAGCAATCTTTCCTGTCTGGTCAAGTTAGTGATGGATGGTTTGTTTTGCACATTACCTGGAAAGCTCTGTTACTCTTTAGGCGGCTGGCTATAATCTTTATGTATGCAGTTTCAAACATTGCGGATGTTGCGTGCTGGAGAAATAGCAGTTATTACTAGGGCTCAAACGGTCACGGTTTTACCCCTGACGGTTAACGACTTAGCTAACGGTTTTATTCGAAACCTATCATTCACTCCTGACGATAGTGCTCTTCCGTTGCTCGCCAACTCTCAAAAACAGTTTTTGAAATTGTAAAGAAGAGGAGAGTTATGAAAGAATGCGTTACAAGAATGACAATACATGCAGAACAAAACTCCATGCGCAATCGATGCCCAGTGGCGCATGCATGGGCGAAACCTGCGAGCATAGCAAAGACAGAAAGATGTCTCTGATGACACAGTGGTCAAGATGACAGCATTTTGGCTTTAGTTAAAAATCTTCCAATGAATTTTGATTTTCTGGTTGTCTGTGGTGTTGCCTTTTCAACCGTTTTGTTTACTTCTGTTTGACCATCTCATTCTTCTCATCTTGGCGGGTCTGTTTGTTTCATATCGTCAATGTGGATGATCTTGACGACAACTGCAGCTGGTAAGTTTATAATCAAAAAGTCTTTATTCAGAAGGTGGTGGACGTCACGCAACTGCATTGTAAATAAAAGGAGGTATGTCAACTGACAACCGCTCTATTTAGTTGGTATTCACTCTTCGCACAAGCGCTGGATGAAAAATTCTTCTATTGGTGATGTTGAAAAAATTATTCAAACTTAGAAGTTGCGACTTCGGTGGTAATAGTCATGAAGTTGATTGCTCCAACGAGGAACACACGCTTCTTGCCGAACTTTGACACTTGACTGACTCACGACTGCCATCCGGAGCACACGAGGAGCACATCGCACCTTCCAAGTTCGGCAAGAAGCGTGTGTTCCACGTTGGAGCAATCAACTTCATGAAAAAATTATTAGCGTAGTCAAGTGGTGTGCTTCACTGTCTGAAGAGTGCTCAAAAGTAGGACACTGCAATAGGACACTGCAAAATGAGGGATATCTTTGGCATGCGCCTGCTTTGTGCGTTCGCACTCTGGACCACCATAATTGTCTTGGTTACGCACAAAGACACATGCTTTCTAACACTATTATGGCTGTGGGAAAGCGCAACTTTTTTAGTCAGAGTTTTATTCGAAATCCTATCATTCACTCCTGACAATAGTGCTCTTTCGCTGCTCCCCAACTCTCACATACAGAATAACAGTTTTGAAGTAATAAAGAAGTGGAGTTATGAAAGAATGCGTTGCAAGAACAGCAAGGCATGTAGACCAAAAGAGCATGAGCAATCGATGTGCAGCGGTGCATGTATATTGGAATGTACATTGAAACTCACTATTAAAATACGTACCTGGAAAATACGGTTAATATTCTGATTCTGTTTTAGCTGCACCTTACTGTGGTGACTGATTCATGATGAATGCCACAAGAAAACGTTTAATTCGCAACTCGGCTGTTGCACCGTGACTGCTGATGGGCGCGTTTACATTCGGCATTTCAATACTACAGTTTCAAAAATACTTCTCAAATTGTTGCACAGTCATGCAGTTCCTGGCTAGTCTCTCTCAAGTGCATGAGAAGTGAATGTGCTTTTTTTGTTTTTGTGATGCGATGTAGGAAGAAGTCGTATGGATGAGCAGAGGAGGAAGGAAGTGTTTTCAAGCTGCATCGCCGACATTGTCTACGAGCGAGTACTACTCATGGGCCCTGGTCGCGGTGGAAAAACTGGAGTGTTGAGGTCGCTGCAAGACAAGAAGTTCACGAAGACCGTCAGTACACTTGGCATAGACATGGAAAAGCTTACCTTCACCCTGAATAAGAGCAAAGGAGGAGTGTACCAATTGGAGCCAACGGATGCGTCACATCACCTAGCCCTGCTGTCTGCCTCAATCGTCGACAAAATTATCGGTGCTGGAGCTGACTCTCGGCAAAGTGATGCCAGCGGCACAAACGCCTTCCAGCGTCTGGCAGCTGGAGCAGCTGGTGCAGCTGGTGCAGTTTGGGGCACGTTTTTCAAGCGTCTGAATGAGACTTCTGGTTTGGGTGAGAACACACTGTTTGTTGACGTGTGGGATTTGGCAGGGCAGATGCCATTCCACGCGTTACACGACCTTGTGTTTTCACCCGAACGCACCACATACTGCATCGTCTTCGATGCCAGCATCAAATTGGATACACCGTATGCAGATATCTTGACTGATGAAGATGGCGAGGACAATCAGCTCAACATCAACCAACCCACCTGTACCTACTTTGATGTCATCGACTCATGGCTAAGTACAGCCCGCGAAGCACTTACTGACAACTCCACAGCGCCGATTTTCCTCATTGGCACACACCTGGATCGTATGTCGAAAGAAGATGTTCGCGAACGAAGGAAACAACTGCAACAACTGACGCTCGGCAAGAAGTATACTGACAGCCTTCATCCGATCATCTTTGTTAACAACACTCTGTCCGGGTCAAAAGTTGACCAAGGAGTTGCAGAGTTGCGTGAACAGTTGGCATGCGTCATTCAATCCCGTGGCAGAGAGAAGTTGCCAATCTCGTGGCTGCCATTCCCAGAGGTACTGGAGGCGATTGCACAGGAGACGTCATCATTCATCATGAGCTATGACAGGGTATGCAGCATCGCTCATGATGCATTTGGTGATGCTGACGTGGATGTGCCTCGTCTCTTGAGCTTGAACCAGTCGCTTGGCTATCTCATTGTCTTTGATGATGAGGGTAGCCACTTTCCATCGGCTACAGCTAGTATGCCAACTGTTGGAACAGCACAAGCATCATCAGCATCCACACCACGAGCAGCACCACTACAATCACCAGCAGCAGCAGCAGCAGCGCCCACGTCACAGTCTCAGCCACAAGCCATGGCAGAAGGAGTAGCAGCCGCAGCTTTTGGCCAAAAAAAGGTTCTAGCTAGCACCCCATGGCTAATGTTGGCATCCAAGGCTGTCCTTTTGCCAGCACCTTTGCTGAATAAGCAGGCTCGCGAGTTCAAGGAGCAGTACAAGCTGCTGAAGGATGGCATCCTGTGTGAGTCGCTAGCCATTCACCGGTGGCAGCAGGAGAAGGCCACGGAAGGTCTGGTGCAATCTCAGGAGCAGCGCCGGAGTCTCTTTTCACTGCTAGCGTCTCATGGCGTAGTCTATGATGCTGGCGAAGATGATCCATTTTGTACAGGGTACAAAGTCTATTATGTACCAGCCCTTGCCCAGTGTAAGCCATCACAAGCGCTAGAGTCCAAATCAGCGCCGCTCTACCTGGTTGACGAAGATCCAGACAGGAGCATCACACAAGCACATTTTGGCCGAATCACCGTGCGATGCTTGCAGAAGTACCAACCGCACCGAACGAAGGATTTGCGCATGGGCCTCGAAGTTGCAATGAGATGCCAGAATGAGTTTCAGCTTCAGCTCTCCTATTCTTCTAGTGCCATTTGCATCACAGTGGACAGCGACAAGAGCGAGAAGACAATAGATCACTGCGAGTCTGTTGTTCGCTTCATTCTCGGTGCCACCACAGAGCTGCAGCAGCTGTATGGCCAGCGCCTGCTGCGCCTCCATCCCAGCATTGCGTGCCTGTGCCGCGATGACCGGCCATGCCAGCTTCATGACCAGCAGCACTGCAGGAGCACCGGGTGCCAGCACTTTGCAGAGATTGGCAAAGACGTCCGACCAATTCGCTGTGGCCTAAGGCAAGCACATACCGACCGGTCAACGTGGGATAGATGGATCAAGGTAAACATTGTTATCGCAATAGATAGATGTGCGCTCACCCTGCTCATTCTTCCAATGTATAGATAATATAATCAAGTTGGCTGCTCTACACACTGGAGCTCGAAGATTTCCCGCCGACCTGACTTGACACTTGACTGACTCACGACTGACACGCAGGGCACCGACTCTATTTACGGAAATAGACTGAAATACCGTATTTCGCCGAATGTGACTCACCTTTTTACACTAAAATTCAACTGTAAAAAAGGAGTGTGCGACTTACAATCGAGCATGACTACTCTACTGAAGTCAATTATAATACCGTATTTCCACGTAAGTTAGTACGTACTAACTTTCGAACTTAGCAGCCACATGAGTACTAACTTTGGGGGGGGGGGGTGGTACTATCTTTCGGGGAGTACTTTTTTATCGGGGGTAAATGACTCGCAGTGGGAAGCCTGCGCAACTCTAGTGTCCGTGCATATGATGTATGTACTGTGCGGTGTCTGTACATGTAGGACGGGTACGAACTTACTATCTTTCGGGGGGAACTGTCTTTCGGGGTGATAACCTCGGCAGTGGAAAGTGTATTTTGTATAGGGGGGTACTAAGTCATTGGGGAGAACTAACTTACGGGGAAATACGGTAATACATCGAATCAATATTGCCTAAACCTGAAAATGGGGGGGGGGGGCTTGTAATCGGGAAATACGGTACTGCTGAAGTACTGAATAGGATGGTAAACAGTAGGTTTCAGCCCGTTTACCATTCATTGCTGGGGTGTGAATGAGGTGAGCCAGTGCATACCCGGCACTAGTATGCTGGAGGTTGAATTTCATCACTCTCTTAGAAAATCAAGTGCACGTTCCTTTTTTTCTTCTTTGGTGTTGATGGCGTTTTTCAGCCGTTCTACCCGGAGTGCAATGTTGATGACTTGTGTCGCTTAGTTGTTGACGGCGCTGCTGGAATGAATGATGACGGTGAGTGAAACAAATGACTGGTCGATAACTTGGATAGGATAGAAGGAAGACTATCCTAGAATTTGCTCATACAATAGGTGTGTGCATTTCGTTTGCTGTTTGCTTTGATGATTTCCACGGCTGTTGAAGTCTTGATGGTACTTTCACTGAAATTCTGCTTTGCCTATGTTCGATGCACATTGTGATAACTGGATCCTCTCTTTACTGTGTGTCATTTTTTTCTCGGCTTGCCAGACAATCCTTGGTGTGATATTCGCTACAAGAGGCACCATCAGTGGTTTGTCGAGAGACTTTCACCACGGGAGACTCGCCTTGCGGCGGTCTCGAACGGGCTGATTATGGAGGGTTT
This sequence comes from Sycon ciliatum, assembly GCF_964019385.1. Lineage (NCBI taxonomy): Eukaryota > Metazoa > Porifera > Calcarea > Leucosolenida > Sycettidae > Sycon > Sycon ciliatum. The sequence continues at coordinate 29,895,466 of NC_088648.1, forward strand.
TCAACGCTGCCTGATGGATCGCAGTCTTCGCACTGATCACAACGAAGAATTTCTCAGAGAGGTGTCTGCCGGTGGTCGTAGGACATTCAAGCTGTTCCTCGAGGTTCTTGATGACCTTGGCTACAACTTTGTGAATGTGCGGGCCGAGCTGCAACTGCTAGTGTCGACTAATACTGACAGCACTGCTGCCATGACCAGTAAGCATTTTCTACTGAAGTATAGCATGTCTTAGTGTATGCATTCATGCATGCAGGTGTTCAGTGCATGAATCATGCGTGGATCTGTAGCTGTTGCACTGTAATAGAATAACCCATAGTCACAAAGTGTGTGATGCAGCCGGTGACGTGGGAGAGGTTTGTGTAATTTAGATGTTGTCTTTGCTACAGTGCATTTCAAAACTATAGACGCGTAGGGTTTTTGAAATATTTCAAATTTGGCTGGAACTTTTTGAGAATAGTTTTCGGAATGTTGCTCAGGATCGCTCCACAATTACTCTCATATAGTTTCTAAAGGATTGGATAACAAACGCCCAATTTGGAAAAAATTATGCACAAAGTGATCACAGATTTTATGTGGTATAGATGCTGGCATAACGGTTTTTGCCTAGGTACGCGTCTATAGTTTTGAAATGGACTGTAGCTCAGGAATAGTCTTGATGCCAGGGTTTGACGCAAGTGTGGATTTGTGTTTCCTGCATTTGTACTTGTCTTTTCCGTTACAAGGTGCAGTGAGTGCTAGTGGAGTGTCTCATCCGCAGGTGTCCGCACTTCAGTTCATACCAGGAGCAACGGTAACAGAGTCCGGGTGAGTTGCAGCCATTGCATGCGTATAGCTTCAGACTTGCACTCCCCTGTCTGTACAACACGCTCCATGCAGGTCAAGGTCTCTTTTTGATTTCCTCATGGTGTCCAGAGTTGCACGTCTTGATCCTTGAGAGTCACAGTGTTCCTACAGATGCAGAAACTCAGTCTAACAGAGTCTCGCACAAACTGTGAACATTTTTACATAGCATGGTGTGACTCTTGTGTGCAATGTGACACTTTCCATTGTACACCTCCCTCCTTCTCCTCCTTGAACATTGTTTTGACTACAAGTCTTAGATCAAGGTACACCGGCTAATGGGCAAACAGGTGTTCAGAGCATCTCCGCGGACTGACGATGCTACAAGTACATGCATCGACCACACCGGGTCACCTGGTCGTCCGGCACGCACAGGTTTATGTAGGTCTCGCTGGGTTATGTTTCCTAGAGCGGGTGCTATCCAATCCTTGTTTGGTCGCCGGCGTGTAATGAGTCTAACAACCTAGTGCAGGTCGTTCTTCACGCTTCACCTGGTCTTGCACCGTGCCAGTACAATCAGTGTCAATCTGGCGTGCTGTCTCAAGATTATTCTTACACTGTCGGCATGCAGTATAAACGTGGCTCCGAATGCATGTCTAAATTTCCTGCTGCTGGATTGGTTTTTTTGCAGGAGAATGTTGGAAGAAATCTGTGACCAAGAGAATCTCTACCGCCGACTGAACGCAATGTTCAGCCAGGAAGAGCGAGGTGCGTATGCCTATGGATAGAGCATTTGATTGCTACCTGATCGTCATTTATCGTTTTTCTTCTCTTTTATTTTACTCTGCTTTGATTTAATTCTATAGTTGTATGTGTGAAAAATGCCATAGTGCTACCATTGCATGGTGATGGTGTTGCCATGGTGTTATGAAGAAATACAGTTGCCATGGTGTTATGAAGAAATGGTGTTGCTGTGGTGTTGCTATGGTGTTATTAAGAAATGGTGTTCCCATGGTTACTATTGATTGTTTAGATGAGCTGGCCTGTGCTGTTGTGGAGGAAGTGACTGGAGACTGGAAGAACTTTGAGAAGGTCATCACAGACTCATGCCGCAGACGTCATCAGCAAGCTCCTGATCATCGTGATGCGAAGGCCATCCTCAGCTACTGGATGCGTAAGCGTAACAGTCCACCGTGCACAGATCACATGATCAAGCTGGTGCGTGATGTTTGTCCCTCGCGTGTCTGTGACATCAAGATGCTGCTGAGGTGAGTACTGGCTCCATTCTGCTGCTGCTGCTGCTGTTGCTGCTGCTGCTAGTGCTGGTGGTGCTGCTGTTGTTGCTGCTGCTGGTGGTGGTGGTGGTGCTGCTGCTTTTGTTGCGACTGCTGCTGGTGGTGGTGGTGGTGGTGCTGCTGCTGCTGCTGCTTCTGCTGGACATAGTTCACATTCAGACTTTGCAATGTGTTTGTGTGGAACTGTTGGTAATTGCTCTGTGAGGCTATACAGGTGGTTGTGCTCAGGGAGTATTGTAAAAGCAGAAAAGCTAGTCGGTGAATAATGTCGTCCAATTCCAATGAAAGGGAGATTGTGCGGTTGATGAAAATTTAGTCCATGGACATAAAACATATCGAGAACCTGGAGAAATCGACATTCGTCCAGAATTGAATTTATTCCGAATACTAGTACTCCTTGGCAGGCAGGCAGGCATAGTGGGATGGTCTAAGACCATGATTGAGAAACAGAGGGTACCACTACCAGGTTCAAGTCCTGCTTGGAAGCGGAAGGATTTTTCCAGCCGTGCTGCGACCCACAGTTAATTGGGAACTCGTGGCCTGGCACGAGGGAAACATGGATGCAGTGAATGGGATTTTCGGTCTTTGACCACTTGGTGGTGGGTCTGATCTACTCACCTCCCACCGCTTAGGAGCTGCATCTGCGCCTTGATCCAAGAGGGTGGTGGCGTTCCTGCGGATGTGGAAAACTGGGCCTTTGTCCGAGTCTCACGTGAACGGTGATTTTTTTGGACGAAAAAGACGAAATGAAATTCCAGACGAATATTTCTGCTTTAGGGGCCATCCGTAAATACATGTATAGTTATTTATTTAGAAACGCACTATAGTCGTTTAGGGGGAGAGGGTGAGCGCCTGCTCGTTTCTCGAAAAATATCAATGAAGAGCTCACTGACTTGTCAGTTTATAAAAGTACTCTGGCAAGGTACTTTCGGGCTTAGTTTAAATCTGGCTTTGGGAAATTTATTTTTCATTGCCACCAGGTTCGGCTTCATTTTCTCTGTGCTGCGCTGATGAGTCCACAAAGGACGAAACAGTTTTGTCCGCAGATTGAATGTACAGTTTGTAAGTGTGGGAACGTCCAAGAATAGAAGGAAAAATATCGATACTATGTACCGTTTCTACGTGTTCGTTTCTCAGGGAGGGGGGGGGGGAGGGGTTGAAGAGAAATGACTAGTTTTTGTTTCTAAACAAATATCAGTTTTTACGGATGCCCCCCTTATACAATAGTACCACGTGGTATTTTTTACAACTCCTTTCGTTATGGTCTATGAAATTTGAGGGCTCGCTTGAGAGCCGTCCGTCAGTTTCATCGGTACCCGCTTGCCCCGAGTTGAGTTGCACGGCGCAGGGTGTCAAGGGATGGTTGGACTGGGATCACTGGATTCGGGCCAATGATCGTGTTCCGCAGCCACGGCTGCTCAATGAAATCCGATAGTGCGAGTCGAGTTTTGCGCCCTGCACCAGTTCACCATCCGAGTGTGCACAGATCTAGGCCAGGTGTGCACAGGTCGAGGCGTGGCCAAGACCTGCCTGATCAGATCTAGGCCAGGTGTGCACAGGTCGAGGTGTGGCCAAGACCTGCCTGATCAGATGTCATTCAGCAAACACTCTACACAGTGTAGTTTTCAGGACCAATCTCTAATGTTGTCCTTGTGCCGTGTACTCTGGTTTTTGCCTGCAGTTCCACTGAGCCATCCAACTGAGCCAGTGACATGTTTACGCCACTCCATCACCATGGATACCAGCATCAAGATGGCTACCAGCATCACCATGGGTCACCATGGATATAAGTAACACGAGTACATGTGATCATTGTATATACCGTACCCTGGAACAACAGTAGCCGTAGCTTTAGTTCTGCTTAACGTGCTACGCTGTATGTCATGTCATAGCCACCCTCCGAGTTTCTGTGCTTTCCCTCTCCTCCAACCGTCGTTGATTCTGACCTGCTTTTTTCAGCAAGTGCAGTGCAATGTGCTGCAAGCTGGCATTCTTGTTTTCCATGGACGTTGCTTGTTTTTTTTAATGTTCCTCTCAGTACATGTAGACGGTGTGTGTGTGTGTGTGTGTGTGTGTGTGTGTGTGTGTGTGTGTGTGTGTGTGTGTGTGTGTGTGTGTGTGTGTGTGTGTGTATGAGTGTGCACACACTTGATTGTACTTGTAGACGATGCCCAGATAGCTACTAGCTACAACAAGCAATATTTTAGTTACATGTAGGTCTCACCATAGGGTGTCTTCGACAGTATCTTGTTTGCCCCCCCCCCCCCTCCCCTCTAACTTACATGTAGCTGGCTGCTGCTTTTCCACTGGAGCAATCTGTGTTTGTAGGCTTGCTTGAAATATCTAGTGTCCTGTCTTTAGTAGCCACTTACACACTCTAGTTAAACCGCCTGGCTAATGCAAACTCTAACTGCACTACGCTGTGCACGTACACGGAGTGCAGCTGTTCGCGAAACGCTTTTTTCCTATTTCTTGTGCGTATGCTGCTACTAGTGCTGGTCGTGTCCGCTGTCACGCGATTGCTGCACATTGCTCTGTGTCTGCCTTCCAGAGCCTGTGCAGTGGTCCAGTCCGCTGGGCTGCGCTGTACATGTAAATACATGGTGCTCGCGCTCGCTCTCTCTCTCTCTCTCTCTCTCTCTCTCTCTCCTTCATCTCTCTCTCTGTCTCTCTTTCTCCCACACTTCTGTAATTTTCATTTCTTTTCTTCACTGCCTATCACTGCCCGCGAGTTCACCGAACAGGCAAACCATTCTCTCCCCTCTCGGCCTTGACGGTCCCCGATTTGACTGTGTACATGTGTGTACATGTGTGAGCTTGTAATCGTGTGTCTGGGGCACTGGACTGCAATGGTTGATGTTCCTAAAGTGTGTGTTCCCCGCCAGACTCAGTTTCTCCAGCTGTTGAGGAGACTGGTATTACATGAAGTAAATGGTGTAAATATAGAGAGGTTCTGCTACGCGGAACTACGTACCAAACTCCGTGTCAACTGCAATGAAGTTTGACACGGATTTTTCGTACGTTGCACCGGTTCTGCTGTACGTAGCATGCTCATAGCATGCACGAACACCCCGCCACATGTACTCTGGACGCTCAGTTTTCACACGGAGTCCAGTCCGTGTGAAGCGCGCTTCACACGGAATACGGTATGAAAAAATCCATATGAAACTTGATCCCGTACCGCGGCGAGACTTCCATACGTACTTTGGCACGTTTTACCGTGTGGCAGAACCTCACTAATATCTCGTCAAGATAATTATTATCATGATGGAACGGAGTGGTAATAATACAACTCTAGGGGTATGGTGATGGAATTCGGGTGGCAATTTATCAATGAGGAATATCTCAGCCATCGCTGTGGCTAGTTGCTAACCTAGGCAAATGATGGTGTGCTGATGCACACATACACATACATGCATGCACACACGCACAAAAAACGTGCATGTATCAAGCAAACATGGGCACGTGCACAAACGAGCACATATCAAGCCTGGGCACGTGCACAAACGAGCACATATCAAGCATGGGCACGTGCGCAAACGAGCGCGTACCAAGCTACGTGTTCTTATCCTGCCCAGTCCATATTGCACGAAACATCTCTGGCACACTTCTCCTGAAAAAACACAACAGACAGCAAACAAACACAAGCATGCACGTGCACACATACACACACACAAAACGCAAAACACGTTTTTAAAATCGATTCGAATATAGTTTAAAAATTAATAAAGCATTTAGAACAAGAGTCTTTCAACTACAAACAAGGCCTCACCAGCATTATGACGTCATGACAACAGGGTATACATTCTAGTGCTGAACAATGGACACCTCTTGCACTACATTCACCGGGAGCAAGAGATGCAGTTTGCCACAACTACGGCCAGCTGATACAAACGCATGCATCAAAGTCGCGCACCATCCATGCACTGGCACACTGTTTCAAGAAAGGCGCGCATTTAACAAATCCTTCAAAACCACCACCAGCACAACACCAGCACACGCACCAGCACCACAAAACACAATAACGCATTACGCCACTAACACACCAACGCAGCACTCACCGCTGGCAAGTCACCAACTGCTCTAGGTGCTCAGATTTGATGGCAGCACGGCGAAGAATGTCATGCGGCAGGCCTGCCAGGCGTGCAACATTGAGGCCATAGCTCTTTTCCGCCAGCCCCTCCACTAACTGGTAGAGAAATGTTACTGTATGATCTGAAAGTGAGAAAGAGAGAGAGAGAGAGAGAGAGAGAGAGAGAGAGAGAGAGAGAGAGAGAGAGAGAGAGAGAGAGAGAGAGAGAGAGAGAGAGAGAGAGAGAGAGAGAGAGAGAGAAGAGAGAGAGCATTGCACAGCATAGCGCATGCAAACACCATCCTGTCAAAATACTGAAAAAAGTCATGTGCCCACACAAGAAATTTGAAATGTACTTTTTGTCGGCATTT
>NC_088648.1:29906983-29946983 GCF_964019385.1 Sycon ciliatum
GCTTTCAAACAAGAAATCTGCTCACTGCTGATTAACTCAATCTGCTCCTGCAGCGCTCACCCTCTCCCATACTTGTAAAGTTCAAAGTGATGTAAATCACTTTCCAACTGTTTAACCCACAATCTCACCTTCTCATATATTTATCTCTTATTGGCGATGGTGCCATCGTGAGAATAAAGAATTCAAAAATTCAAAAAAAAAAACAACAAGCAACAACTTTGTTTAGAGGTGGATGCATATTTTGTAGCTTTGCGTATGCAAGCTTGTTGTTAGTCTTTAGACTATACTGACTACTCATGGAAGACACCCAGTACCGTCCTTGAATTGGTGACAGCTTCCTCAAGTCTCTAACCCAGTGCCGTCCTTGAATTGGTGAGAGCTTCCTCAAGTCTCTAACCAAGTGTCGTCCTTGAATTGGTGACAGCTTCCTCAAGTCTCTAACCCAGTGCCGTCCTTGAATTGGTGAGAGCTTCCTCAAGTCTCTAACCCAGTGTCGTCCTTGAATTGGTGACAGCTTCCTGAAGTCTCTAACCCAGTGTCGTCCTTGAATTGGTGAGAGCTTCCTCAAGTCTCTAACCCAGTGTCGTCCTTGAATTGGTGACAGCTTCCTCAAGTCTCTAACCCAGTGTCGTCCTTGAATTGGTGAGAGCTTCCTCAAGTCTCTAACCCAGTGCCGTCCTTGAATTGGTGAGAGCTTCCTCAAGTCTCTAACCCAGTGTCGTCCTTGAATTGGTGAGAGCTTCCTCAAGTCTCTAACCCAGTGTCGTCCTTGAATTGGTGAGAGCTTCCTCAAGTCTCTAACCCAGTGTCGTCCTTGAATTGGTGACAGCTTCCTCAAGTCTCTAACCCAGTGTCGTCCTTGAATTGGTGACAGCTTCCTCAAGTCTCTAACCCAGTGTCGTCCTTGAATTGGTGACAGCTTCCTCAAGTCTCTAACCCAGTGCCGTCCTTGAATTGGTGAGAGCTTCCTCAAGTCTCTAACCCAGTGTCGTCCTTGAATTGGTGAGAGCTTCCTCAAGTCTCTAACCCAGTGTCGTCCTTGAATTGGTGAGAGCTTCCTCAAGTCTCTAACCCAGTGTCGTCCTTGAATTGGTGAGAGCTTCCTGAAGTCTCTAACCCAGTGTCGTCCTTGAATTGGTGACAGCTTCCTCAAGTCTCTAACCCAGTGTCGTCCTTGAATTGGTGAGAGCTTCCTCAAGTCTCTAACCCAGTGTCGTCCTTGAATTGGTGACAGCTTCCTCAAGTCTCTAACCCAGTGTCGTCCTTGAATTGGTGAGAGCTTCCTCAAGTCTCTAACCCAGTGTCGTCCTTGAATTGGTGAGAGCTTCCTCAAGTCTCTAACCCAGTGTCGTCCTTGAATTGGTGACAGCTTCCTGAAGTCTCTAACCCAGTGTCGTCCTTGAATTGGTGAGAGCTTCCTGAAGTCTCTAACCAGTATGGCCATCAGCCTCCAACACGCTCTGCTAGAACAAGCAGCTCAACCGCGCCGCCATCCTGGTCGGTCATCTCGCCGGATGACCTCAAACGAAACACCTGCGTCTTCACTGCACCCCGCGGCACCTAGAACCTGGCTGTTGCGGAGGCCCTCGCCGACTGCGGCACTAAAGACTTGGTTTGCGTCCAGATGGCCGCCAAACAACAATCCAAGGTAACATTTGAAACTCAGGACTCTGTGACTCATGTTTGCGCTGAGCCGGGCGTTACTCTCAACGGCGAAACCTTCCCCGTCAGTCCGCTTTTCTCCAACACAGCGGAAATTCAAATTCTTGACGTACCGATATGGGTTGATAATTTGGTTATCGACAATGCCCTGAACAAGTTCGGCCTTGTAGTGGGCAAAATTCGACATGGCCAGGTCAAAACCAGTGCTGGTCGTGTTGTAGAGACCGGGGTCCGTTTCACCTCATTTCGCTTCAAAACGCCAGCAACAAACATCCCCTCCTTTGTCCGAGCTGATGCCAAGAACATGTTTCGAGTACGGTACAGGAAGCAGCCACAGACCTGCCGAAAATGCTCACAGCCAGGCCGGCCAGGCCACACTGCCAACAACTGCACTGTAACTGACAGTTGCAGCGGAACGTACGCAGACCGTACCCGTACTACCGGTAGTACTGCAGCTACATGTAGCACGGACAGTGGCAACACAGTATCCCTGCCGCGTATGGACTCAGCGTGGAGCCTGGCGGTTCAACTGAACGACAGGTTTGAACCTGAAAAGTCAACTGGCAGCAACAACGAAGAGTCAGCCGAGGACTCCACAGTCAACAGCACCATCTCTGCCACCGCTCCGAAAGACGACCACTTGCCAAACCCCGCGTCAGCAAGCAGCATCCTGCTGGTCATTGCGTCCAGCACACCTCGTGAGCGAGATGCAGGCACGAGTGACACCGACAACACGAGCGACACCAGTGATGACGACGAACGCAGCATCGCGCTACTTCAACAAGTCACAGCAGCAGACGAGGGAGACTGGAAAACACACAGCAAGCGACGCTGCAGGCACAGCCAGCTGGAGCAGACACCACCCAATGTGATCCCGTTGCATCGTACCAAGGCCAAGAAGGCCAGGAAGTCAACAGTATAAATCTTTTCTGCAAATTCCATCATCAGCAACAGCAAAAAACATTTAAAAATGGAACACACTTTCAACTTCTTTAGCACCAATGTAAGGTGCTTGTTCAACAAGATGGACGAACTGCACTCACTCGCACGATTAACGGTTGATTCGCCTGCAGTGATGTTGACCCATAGACATTCGGAAAGTCTCTTTCCTGTCGTCTCGGATGAGGTATTCCCCGGTGGTCCCCTAAACAGGTGTACACAGTCCATTGCATCTGACTGTTACTGCACACCTGCACAGCACTTAACTATTTTCCAGAGTATAAGCCACACTGGAGTATAAGCCACAGTGGAGTATAAGCCACACTGGAGTATAAGCCACACTGGAGTATAAGCCACATTGGAGTATAAGCCACACTGGAGTATAAGCCACACTGGAGTATAAGCCACACTGGAGTATAAGCCACACTGGAGTATAAGCCACACTGGAGTATAAGCCACACTGGAGTATAAGCCACACTGGAGTATAAGCCACAGTGGAGTATAAGCCACAGTGGAGTATAAGCCACACTGGAGTATAAGCCACACTGGAGTATAAGCCACACTGGAGTATAAGCCACACTGGAGTATAAGCCACACTGGAGTATAAGCCACACTGGAGTATAAGCCACACTGGAGTATAAGCCACACTGGAGTATAAGCCACACTGGAGTATAAGCCACACTGGAGTATAAGCCACACTGGAGTATAAGCCGCACTGGAGTATAAGCCACACTGGAGTATAAGCCACACTGGAGTATAAGCCACACTGGAGTATAAGCCACACTGGAGTATAAGCCACACTGGAGTATAAGCAACACTGGAGTATAAGCCACACTGGAGTATAAGCCACACTGGAGTATAAGCCGCACTGGAGTATAAGCCACACTGGAGTATAAGCCACACTGGAGTATAAGCCACAGTGGAGTATAAGCCACACTGGAGTATAAGCCACACTGGAGTATAAGCCACACTGGAGTATAAGCCGCACTGGAGTATAAGCCACACTGGAGTATAAGCCGCACTGGAGTATAAGCCACACTGGAGTATAAGCCACGCTGGAGTATAAGCCACAGTGGAGTATAAGCCACACTGGAGTATAAGCCACACTGGAGTATAAGCCACACTGGAGTATAAGCCACACTGGAGTATAAGCCACACTGGAGTATAAGCCACACTGGAGTATAAGCCACACTGGAGTATAAGCCACACTGGAGTATAAGCCACACTGGAGTATAAGCCACACTGGAGTATAAGCCACACTGGAGTATAAGCCACACTGGAGTATAAGCCACACTGGAGTATAAGCCACACTGGAGTATAAGCCACACTGGAGTATAAGCCACACTGGAGTATAAGCCACACTGGAGTATAAGCCACACTGGAGTATAAGCCACACTGGAGTATAAGCCACACTGGAGTATAAGCCACACTGGAGTATAAGCCACACTGGAGTATAAGCCACACTGGAGTATAAGCCACACTGGAGATTCTTTGTCGTGACATACACACATCTACCTATAAGTATTATCAGCAGTAGGTAATTTGACCATCGTAGTATAGGCAGCAGTATACGCCGGAAAATATGCTATGTGATACTACAAGTGAAAAGGTGAAGGACAAAATGCTACGAGTTATGACTAACTGTCCACCAACGTAACCAGATCTTATACAGTCAGCGAGTGCGACACAATGGCACAAAAGTGACAAGGACATTTCGTTCTTCTCCTTTTCACCATAATTTAATTGGCTCACCACCCTAGTTGACACTACAAGTATCATACTTTTTTATCATACTCTTGAGCTGTTGCCAACCCCTCCCCCCCCCCCCCCCCCTCCGTATTCTTCTCACGCTCCTGTGTTCAAGGTTTCTTTTTCTCTGTGAGCTGCTTTGCCCGCTGTCTGATGAATGTCTTCTAGTTTATGGTCTGCTCTGTTCATGTTCTCTGATTGCTTCCTTGTGTGGGGTGTTAAGTGCTGTGGGGAGTGACAGGGTTGTTGGACACGCTACGGTCACTAAGGCATGTATCGTACCATGCGGGTCTGTTGCCCCAGGGGTATTCCCCGGTGGTCGCCTAACCGGGTGTGTCGCCTCAGGGGTATTCCCCAGAGGTCCCCTAACCTGGCTTGTTGCCCCAGGGGTATTCCCCGGTGGTGGTCCCCTAACCGGGTTTGCTGCCCCAGGGGTATTCCCAGTGGTGGTCCCCTAACCGGGTTTGTTGCCCCAGGGGTATTCCCCGGTGGTGGTCCCCTAACCGGGTTTGTTGCCCCAGGGGTATTCCCCAGTGGTGGTCCCCTAACCGGGTTTGTTACCCCAGGGGTATTCCCCGGTGGTGGTCCCCTAACCGGGTTTGTTACCCCAGGGGTATATTCCCAGTGGTCACCTAACTGGGTTCAGGCATTACCCAGCGTAAAACTTCTTGCACCAGACATCCCCCCCCCATGTAGGGGTAAAACACGTACATGAGCACCCCGACCTCCCTCTCCTAAAAACAAACACCCACAAAGCACACATGGTTCTGCTCTCTTTCTCACACACAACCCATACACACACTCACCGTCATGGACGCAGAGTTGGCGACAAATTGCGAGTCCGAGTCCACCGTGTTCAACAAGGCAGACACCACCGGATGCCAGCCGTTGACAAAACTCAACTCACATGCTTCACTGTCCTCTAGTAAGTACGGTCTGGGAATAACACACAACAGACACAGAGAGAGAGAGGTAGAGGGAGAGAGAGAGAGAGAGAGAGAGAGAGAGAGAGAGAGAGAGAGAGAGAGAGAGAGAGAGAGAGAGAGAGAGAGAGAGAGAGAGAGAGAGAGAGAGAGAGAGAGAGAGAGAGGGGGGGGGGGGATTCTCAAGCAGAACGTGTATGTGGGAGGATGGAAGGCTACAACTCACCACCACTGCCACAATTCAGGTTGTGAGTGCTGCTTCCCCTAGCTGCATCTCATGTTTGGCATTTAAGGTGGCTCATACCCAAATCCATACATCTTCACTCTCCAAACGGTCATACCCAAATCGGAAAATAAAAACGGCACGATTGATTTTGTTCAAAATTGCACATCTCTTTAATCATACCCGAATATTGTCAGTCCCAAAAAATGGGAAGGATTGAAACAGTTCTTCATAGTTTAAACCCGATTTAAAATTTCTGGTATTTTGGAGCATTTTGCACAAAACACATCCCAGCATTTTGCCTCTACTGTTGTATTGTTCAGACTAAATGTTGTAGTGTTCTTTTCAGGTATCTGAGTGGTGATTTCTGCGGTCAAGTCAAGCAAAATAGGGTGGCCGGGTTTTCTTTTTAGGGTTCTTGGCTGTCCGTACTAACAATCTCATTCGGTTTGGAACGCAATTATCGGTACAGCGGGGGGGGGGGGGGGGGGTGCTTCTCAAAATTGGCCCGATGGTTTTCTTCATTTCTTCAAGAAGTACAGCCAGCTACGTGGTTCATATGAAGTAGGCTTCTCCCCCTGGCCCCCGCCACACGACAACGAGAACTCTTGATCATATCTGCAATACTTATATTGTACCAAGAAATGACGAGGGCGCAGGAGGAGAGAGACAAACTTGGTGAGGACAAAACGACGACGGGAAGGACTCCCGGGAAAAGACTCAAAGAAAACAACAAGAACAAGCAGTAATATTGCGACGACAAATCGAGACGACCAATCAGGGACCAATACGTACAGAACACATGACCAAGACCAAGCCAACCAGACCACGGACGAATCACACACGACTCTCATTCCCAGACCAAACTAGCACTGCGCATGCACAACATTCACTTGACAGTCACTCTCACACAGACGGAAGCACATCCTCACACTCTGACAACGCGTACGCTTGCATGCACCACATACCATAAACGTCACACATCACACCATACTCGCGCGTACACCTAGACCATATATGACATCAGACACTGGACTCCACAAGACAAGAACCAAATACAACGACATGCGTAAATCATAGTCGTAATACAAATTCGCAACACATATGCTAAACATTAGGTATCAATGTGAAATTACTGAAATACCGTATATTCTCTATTATAAGCGCCGTGCTTATATTTTTTCAACACCCCTCTACCCCGTGCTTATATTGGAGACCGTGCTTATATTTTTTCAACCAATACAGAGCAAGAAGAAATGCATGCTAGATATCATAATAGAGACCGTGCTTATAATGTTTCGAAAGGTGCTCACAGTGTGCTAGTATTAGAGACCTGTGCTTATAATAGAGAATATACGGTACCTAATAGTTAGAACCGAAATTTTCGATGCATTTTATTTTAGCCTTTTTTTAGGTACTTGTATTTGTCAACACCGAAGATAGCGAAAATAAAACACCACCGAAAGTTTCTGCTTTTACAGTGTTTCTCTTGCTGGCTTGAGCACACCTAAGAACCTTCGGGAATCAGAGCGAAACGTTTAAGCTGTGTTCACAACTGGCGCGTGTACGCGTGAAATCACGTGAAATCACGCGTTTGTGCGTATTTTTGCTGGCTTTTGGGGCGCCATGCGTACGGAAACGCGCCGAAATGGAAATTCCAACATGTTGGAATTTTCAGCGCGTATCAGGCGCGTACCAGCGTACATGCCAGTCACTTTGACTGGCGGGGTCAAAAATTAGTACTCGAAGGTGTCCCACGCGCTAAATACGACTCGGATTGCTGTTTTTTGTGAAAGCCTGAGCGCACGTTTGGGCACGCATGAACCGCAAGCGTACCGCGTCCACGCGCCAGTTGTGAACATGTAGGGTCCTAGCCCTAGCACAACACTTAAAACGCACACAAATGGCGTAAATCGATAGAGTTGTATTATTACTGTAATATTGACAAAGCAATGAAAGAGAGATAGAAAGGCACTGACTTCGATGAAACCAAGCTATCTACTGGCCTAGAGCTCTAGGTTGAGAATGTCTTGGCCAGTAAGGAAAAGGGTGTACATGTGTAGTAATGACATAGTACAGTGACAGTGTGTATATGTCCTATATACAGATACGCTACGGTATAAATGCCTGGCGAAATACTAGGATGCATGATGGGATATATGCGTACAATCTGGAATCTGAACCAGAAGTAGCGTACACATTATAATTCCGGGAAATGGCCATAAAAATCAAAGTTACCGTTTATGGAAAAGCCAGGAGTGAAAATGGAGAAGTTACAGGTATGGGAACTGCTAAAGTCACCACAAACACAGCTTTAGCATGACACACTCAAGTGGAAAGAAAGGAATTCAAAAAGAATAAGAAAAAAACTAAAAAAGATCAGGTTCTACCGAGATTTGAACTCGGATCGCTGGATTCAGAGTCCAGAGTGCTAACCATTACACCATAGAACCCTATCTGGTAAGTGCACGGGGACATTTGAACTTCATGTCTTGCCAGTCCACATGCAAAACTACCGTCATGTACAGTGGATCCTCGAATTTCCGCCTCCTGTCAAATTTCTGCCTGTGCATGTGGCCGACGCATGCACTGCTGTACACAATACTTTGCCAGGTCCCTGATATGTGATAGATATTCATCCGTCTGTAGCTTCATTCCCTTTGATGCGAGGTCCGTTCTCAGTGTTGTTGGGAGTGTGGAAGGCGGCCGGCCACGGATTTTTTTTCTCGTCCTTTGTTTGCCAGAAGTAGGCTGTCATGGTCATTTGTGCTGGGGACCCCATGTCCAGTCTGCAGATGTGACCGAGTAGTCGTATCCGAGCAGCTTTTACCAGGACAGTTAGTGGTTGCGTCTCTGTTCTGCGGTGGAGGTCATCGTTGCTGATTATTTGTGGGTAGCGGATACCCACAACGACTCTCAGGTGTCTCCGATATGTCGAGTCAAGAGTACACAGCTGAGAGTATGAGAGGCCCCATGTGCCTGCGTTGTACATTAGCAGAGGCTTGATGAAGGCTTCGTAGAGCCTCACCCGTAGCTTTTCGGAGACCAGATGTCCGCGTGACCACACTGGTCACATCTTGTTGAATGTGCCCGAAGCAATCTGGATTCGTTATAACTTATGTATAGCTTTTACAATAATTGCAGTGGAGAAGTCGTTTTCACGGGTGCATGTCGTATCATGGACATGATAGAATATGCATGCATGAACCATACCGGTACCTATTTAGGGCACTATGTTTATCACGCTAGACTTGGCTGCAACAGACAGAGCCAAAAACAGTACGAGTACCAATTTCGGGCATGTATTTATTTACAGACTTTTTGCGGTGCTTTCCAAAGATGGCAGGCATAGTGGGATGGTCTAAGACCATGATTGAGAAACAGAGGGTACCTGGTTCAAGTCCTGCGGGAAGCGGAAGGATTTATTCCAGCCGTGCTGCGACCCACAGTTAATTGGGAACTCGTGGCCTGGCAGGAGGAAAACATGGATGCAGTGAATGGGATTTTCGGTCTTTGACCACATGCTGGTGAGCTGATCTACTCACCTCCCACCACTTTAGGAGCTGCATCTGCGCCTTGATCCTTGAAGGGTGGTGGCGTTCCAACGGATGCGGAAAACTCGGCCTCTATATATAGAAACCGAGTCTCATGCGAACCGTGACATTTTTTTTCCAAACATGGAATGGGCCGGATTGGACAATGGATCTAGGGAGTTATTGTTTTCACCAGTAAGTCTCCTGGAGGAATGGAACTCGTGGCCTGGCACGAGGAAAACATGGATGCAGTGAATGGGATTTTTGGTCTTTGACCACATGCTGGTGAGCTGATCTACTCACCTCCCACCACTTTAGGAGCTGCATCTGCGCCTTGATCCTTGAAGGGTGGTGGCGTTCCAACGGATGCGGAAAACTCGGCCTCTATATATAGAAACCGAGGCTCATGCGAACCGTGACATTTTTTTTCCAAAGATGGAATGGGCCGGATTGGACAATGGATCTAGGGAGTTATTGTTTTCACCAGTAAGTCTCCTGGAGGAATGTCATTGTACGCAGTCTCCACTGCATATCGTATTTTCCGGAGTACAAGCCGAACTGGAGAACAAGCCGCACCGCCATTCTTTGCCACAACACACAGACATCTACCATGGTAATCATAGTTAATTTGAACATCGGAGTAGAAGCCGCACAACCACAACCACATCCCCTCCTCCCCTCCTCCCCTCCTCCCCCCCCCCCCTTTTGGAGAGATATTTGAGTGTTCAAAGTGCCGCTTATACTTCTCTTAATTATTATTTTACAAAGAACACTATTAAATAGTATTTTCATGATGGACAGTTAGAAGCTGTATCTAAGAGTATATTATATCCAGCAGATAGAGTGAGTGTGTGGGAACTGTGAAGCTCAGCCGACCCGGACGTCTGGGCGTCATGGCTCGCCAAATGCTCCGGAAAATACGGTAGCGTGCACACAGCCCACAGCCCACAGCCCACAGCCCACAGCACACGGCCCAGGTGTTCCAGTCTTACCTAAAATACGGTAGCATGCACACAGCACACAGCCCAGCACAGCACACAGCCGTGAGGTGTTCCAGTCTTACCTACAGTAGCCGGGCTGAGACGCTAGCTTAGCCAACGACAGAAGGCAGTCGAGTACGGCCAAGTGACGCACGGCCTGTCGACACTGGCCTACCTGCCGTGAGCTGAACTCACTGTCACACACAACAACACAACAAAAAACACAAGGGGAGAGCGAGAGAGAGAGAGAGAGAGAGAGAGAGAGAGAGAGAGAGAGAGAGAGAGAGAGAGAGAGAGAGAGAGAGAGAGAGTGTGTGAGAGAGAGAGAGAATAATTATTCATGACGAGACAGATACATATGCGCATATATACAAGGGAGAGTTACCGAAAGATTTACCCAGAGTGCTGACAGTACTCAACACCACAAAGGCAGAGCGTAATACACAACAGAACAACAAGGACAATCAAGGCTTGTTTGCTGCTACTTCAAGTTTGATGCTCACGCAATCATCATGCAACATGAAGATCAGATGCCGACCATGCCGGTATATATGCCAGGAGAGGGGGATATAAAAAGCTGTGTGAGACTGTGGGGGCTAGCGGTGGTATTTTAGGCAGGGGGCTGTGTGCAGAGTGTGTGGTTGAGAGATATACAGAGAGGCGGACGGACAGACGGACGGTGATGGACGGATGGATGGACAAAGGAACAGACAGGCAGAAATACATACATACGGAAGGAGAAACATGTAGACCGATGGACAGACAGACATGCAGACATGCAGACATGCAGACAGACAGACAGACAGACACACACACACACACAGAGGTACAATGTACAGGGGAAAGACAGAGAGACAGGGACAGAAATACAAGAGAAGAGAAGGTGCCAGAGATGAAGAAGTTCTCCAGAGTTGATGAAAATCACACCAAAACAGTCGCTGAAAACTGGGAGCTGGTGGGGTGGGGGCTTGGTGGGAGGAGTGGAGAGAAATGTCACTCACTGTCCATGGCACATAGCCCTTGCAGAAAGTCAGTCAATTTCAGCAGAATTCCCTCACTAGCTACTTACTCTCCAGCCAAAAAAGGCACAAAATGTAGGAAAAAAAGGTTCTACCGAGATTTGAACTCGGATCGCTGGATTCAAAGTCCAGAGTGCTAACCATTACACCATAGAACCCTTTCTGGTGCTACAGCCATGCTGATGTGAAAGTAAGACACGGACGCCCTGGGAACATTTGTTAGAGTTGCTCTCAGCTGATGTGTTTGTGCAGTCTGTAACGATAATAACGATATGAACAGTGGCATATTGCCCGCATAAACAAATCATACGGGGGTCATGCATCTGTCAATGATCGTTAACCAGAGTTGCTTGTTGGTGGCGAGGTTGAGGCATTCCTGAATCGGCACATTCAGAGGTTTGAGGTCTTCTTTGGTGTTGTCGACCCATCTCTTAACTTCTCTTAACTGTAACGATGCACAACTCCAAAAAAAACACTATCATAGCATTGCACACTGTGACACAGAGCACTATGCGCCATGTGCCGGGTGTAAGATATCTCTATTCTAATAAATACTGAGCACTGTACCGAGCCGAAGGACTCTCATTTGCTATCGTAGAATTGCGTACATGACACCATGTGTTGCATCTAGACGCCCAGTGTTATGGAATCACGGTCATTTCGAGCCCCGGGGCACACTGACACAGAGTACGCTAACTTGACTCACAGGATTGGACTTCACAGAGCATCAGCACCGTAGATGAGCAAACACATGTACAGTTGCACTCACTGAAATCCGACCCAAAGTTCAAAACTGACGCTTCGGACCACGGGTTCCGATTACATCAATGTACTGGCACATGTGTACGTCCAGCCGCATTCGTACCGGTTTCCAGGGCCAGGTCAAGGGCCGTGCAAGTTTAGGGTGCAAGATACCATGGCTGGTTATAATCGCCCACATCATATTTACATTGGCTAACGCCACATGACTGTGCGTAATAATAATAATTTTAAAAAAAGACACACTTTGATGCCGTGGAATGTCTGAGTACTCCTTGTCAGTTTTGTGCTAGATTGTGCACGTCTGACTGCTCGAAATCCGGTTTAGTCAGTGGACTCGATCGCATAACTTGTGCCCACAATTTCCATGTTACAATTTTTTTCCTTGGCTTACCATCTGAGTTCTTAAAAAACATTTTGGGTTGGATTTCACCGCGCACAATTGTAGATGCACACAGTATGTACACAGTACAGGACACAGTACAGGACACAGTACAGGACACAGTACAGGACACAGTACAGGACACAGTACAGGACACAGTGCAGGACACAGTACAGGACACAGTACAGGACACAGTACAGGACACAGTGCAGGACACAGTACAGGACACAGTACAGGACACAGTACAGGACACAGTGCAGGACACAGTACAGGACACAGTGCAGGACACAGTGCAGGACACAGTACAGGACACAGTACAGGACACAGTACAGGACACAGTACGTACACAGTACAGGACACAGTACAGGACACAGTACAGGACACAGTACAGGACACAGTACAGGACACAGTACAGAACACAGTACAGGACACACTACAGGACACAGTACAGGACACAGTACAGGACACAGTACAGGACACAGTACAGGACACACTACAGGACACAGTACAGGACACACTACAGGACACAGTGCAGGACACAGTACAGGACACAGTGCAGGACACAGTACAGGACACAGTGCAGGACACAGTGCAGGACACACAGAGATATTCTCACCTGAGGAACAGCTGCCAGGCAGTGTGTGACTGCTGCGACAGCGTTTCACGCAGCAGCGCACGCGTCTTGAGCCGCTCCACGATGAACGGGCTGCGATAGCGCCCCGCTTGCTTCGTCCTGCAAGGGAGCGAACAAACGAGATGAAAGAGAGTGCAGGACACGAGTCGCATACATGTACAAGACGAGAAGAAGTGAGTATTGACTGCATGATTGAATGCACTGTATGCCTACAACGTGCCATAAGACCTCCAGTCCGAGCAGTCGGGAATCTCACTGATATAAATACCCCGTCGCTTGAATAGACAGTGAAGGGATGCATGGAGATTGGTGAGTAATAACCCATTCCCAACAGTCCTCCCCCATTCCCAACAGTCCTCCCCCCGCCCCATATATTATGAGTACTCAAGTGAATGGGGGAATGGGGGGGGGGGGGG
This sequence comes from Sycon ciliatum, assembly GCF_964019385.1. Classification (NCBI taxonomy): domain Eukaryota; kingdom Metazoa; phylum Porifera; class Calcarea; order Leucosolenida; family Sycettidae; genus Sycon; species Sycon ciliatum. The sequence continues at coordinate 29,920,203 of NC_088648.1, forward strand.
ACTGCCTTTGCTGTGGGTAGATATGATTGGACACGACCTGGGGGCAGCACAGATCTCTCTGCGGAGAGCGCTCTCCAAGCGGCGGGAGACAGACACGCTTAGCTTGACACTGTTGAACTGAACCCCGTTCCAGTCCAGCAGGTCCAGGGAAGATGCAAGCTGTACGTGTGTGCACTCATACCTCGGCTGTCCAGACTCCGAAGTGTCGGGCATTTCAGACTACCAGGCACCCTTTGGGCGAGTTGCAGTAGAAATATTACTACTCTGTTGTCACTTTTCGTGACGTCATAGGCCACATCCATGGTCTTTCCCCATCAAAATGTGTGTGATTCGGAGTTCCGGACATTTCAAAGTTACGGGCAGTGCCCGATCCCAGACTGCCCGGATAAACGAGGCATATATGAGTGTACTCGTACTCAATCTGAGGACAGCATGCTGTTTCGTTCTTTGTGAACTCATCAGCGCAGCACAGAGGAAATGAGGCCGAACCTGATAGCAATGAAAATAAAATTTCCAAAGCCAGATTTAAACCAGGCCCGAACGTACCTTGCCAGAGTGCTCAAACTGACAAGTCAATGAGCTCTGCATAACAAGTGTACTTGTATGTATTATTAAAAATTGGATGGGCAGATTTTGCCGTTCTTTTCTCGGCCACACAGTAGCTTAAAACCATGGCAAATCAGTTTGAAATCACACTGGCAGGTCAGTGAGGTGTGTGATCATCAAGTCCACTGACAAGAAGAAGTACGACTACGAGATCATTGTCTAACGCAAAGAGAATGTCCAGTGCAGCCGACTCGCGGAAGCATGGCGTGGCGGAAAAGGCGCCAGACGGTGGCAGCGCAGGCTATCCCAGTACCTGTATTGGGTCGTGAGCAGTACTGAAAAAGCCATTATTCTAACCAGGCGCATATAGAACGAATTCCCAAAAATGACTGATTTACGTGTACCAAAGGTAACGATTCTCACGCATTCTCAACGCTTAATAGAATAGTATATGTATCGATTTCTGTATAACGATTTATATTTTAACAACAGATTTCTCCTCGCTAACTTGTTAGAATTAGCACTTCGTTATATATATATATATATATGGCTTTTACAGTACCCTGTCACCGCCCTTCATGAACAAATAGAAATCTCTCTTTGATAGTGCCATGCCATTAGGGAGATGTTGGAAAGAACAGAAGCCCCCACCCGTTGTCCCCAGCCCCGGCCTCTGGGATTGCTAGCATGGCAGTGCAAGACATTGACATGCATTGGAAAAGGAGACGCAATGTTGTGGTCATGGACTTACGAGTTGATCTTGTCCCAAGTTTGCGGCACTTTGTGTTGGAGCTTGCCAGGAACCTCCACTAGATACTGTGTGGCACAGAATAGCAGCAACAACAACAATGATTATGAAGACGATGACGACAACAACTCATGGTGCATGGTGGTGGCGGCAGCGGCAGTAGCAGTGAAGATGACAACAATGAAACAACAACAAGGAAGTGTGTGAGTAGGAGTAGCGTGGGCCGCAGTCAGCTAAAACATGTCTGGGGGTTCGTAAATCTTCGGAGACATGACGGAATGAAGAATAGTTTCTGTTGAGCACGTTCACGCTGTGCTTCATTCATCACCCGGTGGCGTGAGCATTTTGTCAAACTTCGTTCTCACACTTATTCGGCGGTCTACTCCATGCAGCTGGTGAGCAAAGTGACATTTTTCTGGAATACATTTTTTCACCCCAGGCATGTTTTAGCTGGCTGTGGCTCATGTCATGATGTCATGATGATGTCATGATGTCATGACTACAGCCAAAAGAAGAGCTCGCTTACGTCATCGCCCGACACTGTCTTGTACTCCAGAGCGGGTATGCCAAGCTTTAGGCGAACCTCGCGACGATGCGCCAGCAGCTCGTCGTCAATATCTTTTAGAGCCTGCACGTGGACACACGCAGATGCATGTGAACATACATAGACACACGCAGATGCACGTGAACATATATAGACACCATGATCCGTTCCGCACAGGAGAATGCAAAACTGGTTTCAGCAGACTCTGACGGTGATGCTCGGGGTGTAGCTGTTGTGCGAGATCTGGCGCAAAAGCAGACATGCATTCCTGAAAGAGACTGTGAGATGAACTCTGCACTCCCGATCCAGTCGACGAAACCATTGAAAGAGATCATGTATACAACTCTGCGTACAAATCAGTTGCATGCATTCAGCAGATACACGTGAAGTCAAGAGAGAAAGAGGACACCAACAGTACAAACAATGCTGGGAGAATAAGTAATTCTGCCTTCACCGAGGAATCAACGGAATAGGATTCCGATGACAAAATGGAATTGAAGAGTGTGTGCATGGTAGGGAAATCCAGGATAAACAGAACTGTGGGTTTTCAACTACATGTACAGAACACATGCAGTGCACACAACACATGCAGTGCACACAACACATGCAGTGCACACAACACATGCAGTGCACACAACACATGCAGTGCACACAACACATGCAGTGGCTCCGAGAATCTTCAGTGAAGCGAGGAGATAGCTACCTTCTTCGTCGCCGCCAAATCCGGGAACTTGGACAAATCAGTGAAGAGCGCCGTCTTGTCGCCCGACCTGCTCACGCATGAATGTACACGCGTGCATGTGCACACACACACACACACACACACACACACGCACGCACACACACACACACACACACACACGCACACACACGCACGCGCGCACACACACACACACGCGCACACACGCACACACACACACACAACAGCAGCAGTGCCAGCAGGAGATGAAGCAGCAGCACGAGACGGCGAGAGATAAAATTCACTTCTTTCTCACACCTCGCATCAGCCATAACTAGTGCAGGGTTGGCTGCGAACGGCCATATTGCAAGACAAAAAAGGTGTTCAAAAAAGGTGTTCGTCACTCGAAAGAACAATGCTTCTCGTTTATTCCAAATATTCAGCCAACGAGACGCGTACACTTATCATAATCACAACCATCAGGTCCTCATATCCCTGAGACAGTCAGCCATTATTGAACACACATACAAATACCATACCACAGCCAGATAGCTATGCCATGATGCATAGCATTACATCATTGAACACAACCACATAGCCTTTTTTTGTGACATAGGCAATCCATGCAGCAATGCGCTCCAGTCTTCTACATTTCAGCAACACTGAGCTGCTCAGATCACCCTCACCTCGCTGCACCAGGATCCATGCAGTCCAAGAAGCGCTGCACCCCGCTCAGCAGAGCCGGTACCTGTGAGAGTAAATGCAACAAGACAGTGCAGCATTGGGGTTTTCTCAGTTGGTTGGCTGGTGATCTGCACAATGCATGGCACACTTCACTCGCACCACACATCAACGTCGGATAGAAACACTGCGATGCAAACACGGTAAATGAGAGGATGTTCGCAGATTTCCAAAATGCTTCTAATACTTTTAAAATTACTAATAGTGATACAGAAAATCGTCAGAAGTCAAGTACAGCCCTACCCGGGTAATCCGAGCCCCGGTTATCCACACTCCATTTATCCAAACTCCATTTATCCATTCATTGCATTCCCAACTCATCACAACCACGCGCTCTTCAGCCGAACCATACAGACACCAGCAAGGACACTTCCGTTGAGAGATAATAATTATTGCTCCACGCCTCTAGGCCTGCATACATGGACATTGCAACATCATAATAATAAACAACATACATGTACTTTCCTTTGGCATCAGTATTCCGCGTAAGATTTTCGTCGCCTGTGTGGTGTGTTTCTCCACCAATGAGCGCGTACTATGATTATTTATCGCTGTTCTCACACTTTACCATTTTAGCAGCTTGCATATGCCATTGATATATGTAGAAAGCGCGCACTTGCGCCATTTCTTGTGTATAAGAATGATCATTCCTCCATTATCATCATTATCATCCTCTACTGATGAGCTCCGACAGGGAGCGAAACAGCTGTCTAGAGGCGTGGAGCAATAATTATTATCTCTCAACGGAAGTGTCCTTGCTGGTGTCTGTATGGTTCGGCTGAAGAGCGCGTGGTTGTGATGAGTTGGGAATGCAATGAATTGAAAATATGGCCGAAAGCTCTGTCGCAATATTTAGTTCTGAAGTTTTAATGCGCCGTTAGTGGCAGAGCAGAGTGGACACGAAGAGTCGGTGAAGAAAGAAGGAGAGATGACAAGACGAGTCGGTGAAGAAGGAAGGAGAAAAGCAAGACACATCTGCAACATCTTTGTTTGATCAAAATGAGCTGAGCTGCTGATACGGGAGTTTTTGGACGGACAACTCCCGACACATCAACATCTCCTGGCACAACAAAAGGCACATTAGTTAATTAAAATTCATACTATTATTACAAAAATATTTGGATGAGACCTGACCGGTTTCTGCACATAGAGTGCTTCATCAGAGGAATGAAAAATGTTGTCTCTGACTATAGCTTATATACACAGCAAAAGAAATCAACAGATGCAGTAAAAGATGCGATAGATGCAATGCAGTTGCAATCATAGGGGTGACTGGCAACAAATGCAGTAAAGGTGCAATAGGTGCAATGCAGTTGCAACCATAGAGGTGTCTAGCAACAAATGCTGTTGAGAGCGAAAAAAGCGCAATGCTGCTATAGAGTTATACTGTAGAGTTCATAAACCGCGGGGTTAAGTTGTATAATCCAGGAAGGGTGCGTGAACTGCAGGTAAGGTTAAAAGCTAAAAGTTGTATTTTTGGTTGGTGCCAGAAATTTCTGGCACCAAGTATAGGATATTACCCAAGTACGAGGGTGTTACCTCCCGAATATCATCCCGACTGCGTAGCAGGAGGGATGATATGAGGGTACGGTAACACCCGAGTACGCGGGTCAATATCCTACTTATCCCAGGTACATCTACGCATTTTGGGGATCGACGCAACTGCGTTCTGAATACAATTACCAAGGTACAGCTATACCAAAAACAAAATGCTGCCTTTCTTTTCCATCCAGTCAAGGTTTGAGAGCGATGGAGCTCGGGAGACAAGTTGCATTTTAGTAGTTGGACGAGAGAATTGACGAAGATTGCACTGTTATGATACATAGTCATTTGGTTCCAAGTAAGGGCCCTACTTCAAGTCACAGCGAGATACAACGTCATTATGGATGCTGGTGCTGACTTCCTAATTCCTTGTCATTGGATCGGCGTGGAACTTTCAACGGTTTGGGATCCTTGCTGAACACTGTCCGTGCAGCAGTAACCACATTGTACATATCGTCGGACATTGGCACCAGTGAGTAAAGTGCATTTCGTTGTATCAAGACTCTTCGTTGTATCACTATCGGCCACTATGCAATCAGAAGAACGTTGATCTTGTTATATTATAGGCATACTGGATTTGTAGCAGCATCTACGTTTTAGATTGTTCTTGTGGTAATCGCACTGGATACAATGTCATGATAATCACTGCGGGTCGCATCTTGCATCCATATCTTATCTACATCACACATGGATTGCTGAGCTCTCCTTCTTTCACACCGTGTTGAATATTCTGTACAAGATTTTTCCTCTCACTTTCACGTCTTGCACTTTTCGTGTTGTTACGGTATCTCTCCTTGCAATTAGTAATTTTCACTCGGATGGTGATACTTTGTGTAGTTTTCGAGTTTACAAAGAGTGAATGAGAACAGATGCACTTCGAAGTCTCCTTTGTGTCGTAGTGTTGAGTTGAATAGTGATTGGAGTTCGTTGTTTCTTTGTGTGGAATCTGGTTTTGGACGTAGTCGCGGAGGTAAGTTCTCTCCGTTCACTTTTGCTGTACCGACGGTGCACTCTGCATTGGCATGCTCCCACCCTCTCACGGTTCTGTGTAGTGCATTTTGTCGCTGGGTTCTGATCGAAAGGCTCCAGTGGCAAGATGCATTGCATCGAATCGAGAGGGGGTGGGGGCATGCCAATGCAGGGTGCACCGTAGTAGGTACGGTAAAAGTGAACCCAGTTAATAATGAATATCATCCCGCGCGGGATTGTATTGGCTATTATTTCCCGGTCAGCAAGGCTCCTGATTGGCTGAAACAGGCCTATAGTACCGTACCATGGGATAACCAAAAATACAACTTTTAGCTTTTAACCTTACCTGCAGTTCACGCACCCTTCCTGGATTATACAACTTAACCCCGCGGTTTATGAACTCTACAGTATAACTCTATAGCAGCATTGCGCTTTTTTCGCTCTCAACAGCATTTGTTGCTAGACACCTCTATGGTTGCAACTGCATTGCACCTATTGCACCTTTACTGCATTTGTTGCCAGTCACCCCTATGATTGCAACTGCATTGCATCTATCGCATCTTTTACTGCATCTGTTGATTTCTTTTGCTGTGTATATAAGCTATAGTCAGAGACAACATTTTTCATTCCTCTGATGAAGCACTCTATGTGCAGAAACCGGTCAGGTCTCATCCAAATATTTTTTGTAATAATAGTATGAATTTTAATTAACTAATGTGCCTTTTGTTGTGCCAGGAGATGTTGATGTGTCGGGAGTTGTCCGTCCAAAAACTCCTCTACTGATGAGCTCCGACAGGGAGCGAAACAGCTGTCTAGAGGCGTGGAGCAATAATTATTATCTCTCAACGGAAGTGTCCTTGCTGGTGTCTGTATGGTTCGGCTGAAGAGCGCGTGGTTGTGATGAGTTGGGAATGCAATGAATTGAAAATATGGCCGAAAGCTCTGTCGCAATATTTAGTTCCATTTATCCAAACTCCATTTATCCCAACCATGACTAATTAACAAAACCCCAGCTACAAAAAACAGGGTGTATGGGTGATCTCGATATTCAGAACATGGCTTCAACACAGCTTTCCCTAAGACAAAAGTGTTTGGATAAGCCAGGTTGAAGGTACTAAGGATATAACAATTTCTTCACTTAGCACTCAGTTGAAGTTAGTAGTGAATATAAAGTAATTTTTCGAGGTCCCTTCATATCCTTGGCCAGTAATTTGACTTTGGATATACTGTACCTCGGGCACAAGGTACAGATTTGTATGTCGCTTGCATGTACATTCAAAGTTCAAAGTTCTAAGTTCTAAGTTTTGCTAATGAAGTGTTAGTGTACATGTACATATACATGAGTGATTACCTCGTTGAAAGCCTCAGAGAGCAGACTGCACTGCAGCAGAGTCAACGCTTCGCATTGGGCAGCTTGAACTTCTCGTCGTGCCAACAGCAGTGCCTGCAGCGTGCTGAAGAAATCACCCGTGCTACACTGGACAGCACATGTACATACATACACACACAAGTACATGTAAACACACGTAAACACATACATTGGTGGAAACCAAAGTTTTGGGGATTTCAGGGGGTGTCGGCCGTTGGGCGGTTCAATAGCCAATTGAGTCATCTTTCCGAGATTCCTTTTGAGTCTCTCTCCCCTCTCCCGGGGAGACCCACGTGACCAGTTTTGGCAGTGAGCAACAAGTACAAGTGCACGAGTGTATGTGTGTGGGTGTGCGTGCGTGCGTGTGTGGGTGTGTGGGTGAGAGAGAGAGAGAGAGAGAGAGAGAGAGAGAGAGAGAGAGAGAGAGAGAGAGAGAGAGAGAGAGAGAGAGAGAGAGAGAGAGAGAGAGAGAGAGAGAGAGAGAGAGAGAGAGAGAGAGAGAGAGAGAGAGAGAGAGAGAGAGAGAGAGAGAGAGAGAGAGAGAGAGAGAGAGAGGGAGAGGGAGAGGGAGAGGGAGAGGGAGAGGGAGAGGGAGAGGGAGAGGGAGAGGGAGAGGGAGAGGGAGAGGGAGAGGGAGAGGGAGAGGGAGAGGGAGAGGGAGAGGGAGAGGGAGAGGGAGAGGGAGAGGGAGAGGGAGAGGGAGAGGAGAGGGAGAGGGAGAGGGAGAGGGAGAGGGAGAGGGAGAGGGAGAGGGAGAGGGAGAGGAAGAGTGAGAGGGAGAGGGAGAGGGAGAGAGAGAGAGAGAGGGGGAGAAAGAGAGAATAGGGCGAGGCGAAAGTAAGACAGTAAAGAGAAGCCTACCTTCTTATGCACGATAGAACCCAGGCCTTTCTCAACGTCGGGTAAATGGCTGAGCAACGCTTTGGACTGCCTGACACACAGGGACTTGAAATTGGCACAGAGCTCTTCCACGGCCTCGTGACGAGCCACAATTGCACTATGCACACGAAATGACAAAGATGACAACCATAGAGTCTGGGTATTACACGCCTTGGCATTCGTCTTGTTGAGCACTCTCGGTAGGCTGCTTTAGTGCTGCTCCGCTATCCATCGCTTACTACTTTTCGTAGTTGGAGCACTCTGGCGCTAGAGCAACGAGCTATCCAAATGTCTGTGTTGCCACCTTTGCACCACAGCCAGTAGTTCAGCTTACTGCAAGTGCGTAGCTGTACTGATAAGGCCTAGATGACCGAAACAGCTAGCTGTCTACAGCCATGGGAAGTCCAGCCGAATTTGACAACTGGACTGACTCACGACTGCCATCCCGAGCACACGAGGAGCACGTCGCACCTTCCAGTATCCAGTGTCAAATTCGGCAAGAAGCGTGTGTTCCTCGTTAGAGCAATCAACTTTATGACTGATCACCGCCGAAGTCGCAACTTCTAAGTTCATAATGTACTATATGAGTTACACCATATCACGTTTCTCGTGTCCGGCTAAATGAGATCAAATCGCAAATGCTGACACAAGGAGAAGAAAAAAAACAGTACCTTCTCCTCAGCAAGGGCTTTGCAAGCCACTGACGGAACAGACGGCGTCCAAACGCAGTGCTTGTGTTGACCATGGTCGAAAACAGACTACCACGTTCACTGCCGTCCACCTGCAAACATATATCCGCCCAGCCACACACATACACACATATACACACACGGACGCACGCACACACACACAAACTTACAGAAGGAAAAAACCATGAACACATGTCCATACCCGGAAAGCGCAAACTCAAGAAGCCAACTGCAGAACTTGTTAAACAAGACTTTCAAGTAGCATCAAGCATGCACCCAGCCAATACTTACCCCATTGGCAAAGATCTCCAAGCTGCGTAGAGACTGCTCTGTCAACGTCATATGCTGCCTCGTATTACTGAACTGAACAAAGTTCCTGTGGAAGAAAGGAAGAGAAGGAGGGAGGGATGGGAGAGAGAGAGAGAGAGCGAGAGAGAGAGAGAGAGAGAGAGCGAGAGAGAGAGAGAGAGAGAGAGAGAGCGAGAGAGAGAGAGAGCGAGAGAGAGAGAGAGAGAGAGAGAGAGAGAGAGAGAGAGAGAGAGAGAGAGAGAGAGAGAGAGAGAGAGAGAGAGAGAGAGAGAGAGAAGATGCAGACAAACACACACACACACACACACACACACACACAAACACACACAACTCATAGACGCAGGATGGCATCACTGCACCTATTCACAAACAAACGAACCAATTGACGAAAAGGGAGATGGACGGACACTGTGAATAACGGACAGGCATACAGGCAGACAGGCATACAGGCACACAGGCATACATGTTGCGAAATTGTATTACGACTATGATTTACGCATGTTGTTGTATTTGGTTCTTGTCATTTTGGTCATATTTTTCAACTCAAAATGGGTGTGGCATGAGAATAGCAAAAAGTATGTGACCAATTCTTTCTTGCTAGGTCTTAGAAGATATCGAGAGTTGAATAAGATAATTTTTTCAAACACTAACATCTCAGGCTCATCTCCTTGCTCCATATTACTAAGGCCTGTGCCCTATTTTTCGAATCCTATATAATTATAGGATTCGAGATTATATTGGACCTTGTTTTATCCTTAAAACTGGTAGTTTCATGACGGCATGTGCGATATGTCATCATGAAACCACCCCGTACCACACCTGCAATGTTCTTCTGCACATTCACTGCCTCAGTCCTTTCCATGACAGCAGCTGAACAATTATGCTCAAACTTCCAATTATTGCTGAAAATGGGTATTCATCAGAAATATTATCACCCTATGAATCTAAAATGTAAACATTCATGCCTCAAACATATTTACAACTTCCATGAAAACCATTATGCCATTATTATTGGTCGTGATGACCACTAACAACGGCATAAAAGGCACACCTTTTCAAATCCTATATATAGGATTTTTGGCCAGCAAATTAAGAGATAGTCTAAGTGTACGTGCGAGTATGGTGTGATGTGTGACGTTTATGGTATGTGGTGCATGCAAGAGTACGCGTTGTCAGAGTGTGAGGATGTGCTTCCGTCTGTGTGAGAGTGACTGTCAAGTGAATGCTGTACATGCGCAGTGCTAGTTTGGTCTGGGAATGAGAGTCATGTGTGATTCGTCCGGGGTCTGGTTGTCTTGGTCTTGGTCATGTGTTCTGTAAGTATTAGTCCCTGATTGGTCGTCCCGATTTGTCGTCGCAATATTAATGGAAGTTTCCGGAGGAGGAAGGAGGAAACTGTAGTTATCACCAACCCTCACCGCGCCCAGCTCACGCCGCGACGGCGTGCGACCTGAGCTGGGCGCCCTGCCCAGTATGGAACTGTCCTCAAGCCAGTCACGTATTTGGCAGCCCAGTGAGCTGTCTACCGGATCGCAGCATTTAGAAGCGCCAAATGCGGCAGGGCCAGTCTCAGGCTGGCCGCATAGGCGGCAGGCCGGCGGGCGACCGGCAAGGCTGCATTCGCATTTGGATCACCGAAGTGATACAGGTGCTTCGACGGCACTCCGTGGCGCATCAAGGAGGCATCTGGGGCCCAGGCAGCCCGCCCGTAAGCGCACCACCGTATCAGGTATGCGCAGGTGGAGCAGCAGAGCAAGATGTGTGCCGGACACTCACCATCATCCGGTCGACTGCATGGTTGTGCGACTTTACACAGCCGTCACTCATTACTTGCTATTGCTTGCAGAAGGCCAGAATTTTTTTTGCTCTCGTTTGCTCTAAAGCTAGTTGGTTTACATGGTTTATACCCGTACCTGAGCATGGATCCTACTCAGCAGCGGATCGCTGATATTCCTCGTTTGAGACCGCGGCGACGGCAGCGTCGGCCCTGACCAACAAGCCTCGGGCGATGAGCATGCCGGCCGAAAATGCAGGCATGGACACTGTCGTGCATGACCAGTTTAGTTGAGTTCCTTGGAGGCGCTATGATGCCGGCCGGCGCATGTGTTGGCGCACGGGAGACGATTAGGACAATGCGGCGTGCGGAATACTTCGAGCTGGCCACAATGCTTCCTTCCTGTCCTGCCCACACGCAGCCAGCAGCCAAACGTGTTAGAATCGATCAATCCGATGGCAATCACTGAGTGGAATTGTCATTGGCGGCTCCTCTTCTGGCAAGAGAAAAACTGAATCTCTAATCTACTGGGTCGAGGCCTGGCAGACTTTCAGAACCATCGCGCCTTGCAACACGAGCTTACGCCCTCTGGGGCCCTAAGTAGTCCGACAAGAAATTCATACTGCACGGCGACAAAAAGGCAGTTGGAGCAGTCTGAAATCCGGGACTTGCCGAAATCCAACCGTGACGGAACTAGCCCACTTCAGCCCCCGCATGGTAGCAGAACACAAGGCTTTATCTCGCTGACTACCCATATTACGGCCACGGACAACTCCGCTGCGGACGCTCTTTCACGCGGACGATTAGTCCATTTCCTCTCTTCGGCTCCCTAATCCAGCTGCTGGACTCGGCTTAGTCCCGAACTCATGCTATGCGGGAGCAACTAATCATGGCAGCAAACCGGCTGAACTTCTTCTCAACCAATGCGTGCCTCCTTTTTCATTCGCTGTGTAGTCTATCTCTCTCAGCACACGTGGGTAAGCACGCAAGCACACACACACCCACGCACACGCATACATACATACATACACACATACATACATACATACATACACACACAAACACATACCCTCTCTCTCTCTCTCTCTTTATCCTCCTCTCCTTCATCCCTCACCCTGCTTCGCCTCTAAGTGCTGTCGCTCCCCTCCCCTTCCTACTCGTACTAGGCGGCATTACACCAAGTCTCAGCATGCGGGGTCTACTTTGCTGTTTTGGGGCTTTGTTTGGACATGGCGAGCTGTTATCTTTTTCCTTGCGGCTGTCGTCGCTGTTGCCATTGTTGTTTAGATACCACGGCGAGCCGGCAGTAAGTGCCGGTGTTGGCGGGCTGGCGACCTTGTCTTACTTTCAGTAATTAACACTTTACCCGAGGTGCGACGGACTAATCCGTCACGACCGCGCAGGGCATATTGCAGACACGCGTATGTGCGTTACACACACACACACTCACACATTATGCGCACCCGGCGGGCAGGGCGATTGGCCCATGCTGCTTATTCAGTTGTACTAGCGGAGGCAGGGGCGATTCCCCTTCGTAATCGCCCGTGCGGCGGAATACCCGGCGGCCTGATACGGCGGCGGTGCGAGCAAATGCAGGGGTGGTTCCCTTTTGAGCTCTGTTTGTGGCGGCGGCAGAGGCAGGGGCAGCGCCCCTAGCCCATGCGGCGGTTGACCCGGCGGCCCGACATGGCAGTTGACCCAGCGGTCCGGTATGGCAACTGACCCGGCGGTCTGATATGGCGGCTGACCCAGCGGTCTGATATGGCGGCGGCGGCTGACCCAGCGGTCTGATATGGCGGCTGACCCAGCGGTCTGATATGGCGGCTGACCCAGCGGTCTGATATGGCGGCTGACCCAGCGGTCTGATATGGCGGCTGACCCAGCGGTCTGATACGGCGGCTATGCGAGCAAATGCAGGGGCAGCGCCCCTTTGCGCGTGTTGTTTGCGGCGGCATTGGTCAAGGCAGGGGCAGCGCGCCTCGCCTGGGTGGCGTTATGCCCGGCGCTGCGGCTATGTTTGCAAAACGCAGGGGCCGCTCCCCTTTGAGCTTCGTATGTTCACAGCTATGTTTGCAAGATTCAGGGGCAGCTCCCCTTGGGGCCCGGTACAGTTATGTTTGCAAAAAGCAGGGGCAACTCCCCTCCGAGCCTTGTATGTAATCGTTTACAGCAATGCTTGCAGAAAGCAGGGGCAGCTCCCCTTAGTGCGTGGTATGTTCACAGCTATGTTTGCGAAGAAGAAACAAAAAAAGGGCTTGGAGCTAGGTATGTTTACGGCCACGTTTGCAAAATGCAGGGGTAGCTCTCCTTGGAGCTTTAGCTAGTTGACAGCTACGCGACAAAATGCAGGGACAGCTCCCCTTGGAGCTTTGGATGTTTACAGCTATGTTTGCAAAATGCAGGGGCAGCTCCCCTTGGAGCTTTAACTAGTTAACAACTGTGCGGACTAAATGCAGGGGCAGCACTCCTTGAAACTTTGGATGTTTACCACTATGTTGGCTAAATGCAGGGGCAGTTCCCCTCGGGGCTTGGATGTTTACAGCCAGGTTTGCAAAATGCAGGGGTAGCTCCCCTCAGAGCGTGGTAGGTTTACAGCTAGGTTTGCCAAATGCAGGGGCAGCTCCCCTTGGAACTTTGGATGTTTACAGCTATATTTGCAAATACAGGGGCAGCTCCCCTTGGAGCCTTCTACGTTTACAACGATGTTGGCAAAATGCAGGGGCAGCTCCCCTTTGAGCTTCGTAGGTTTACTGCTAGGTTTGCAAAACGCAGGGGTAGCTCCCCTTTGGAGCTTTGGATGTTTACAGCTATGCTTGCAAACTGCAGGGGCAGCTCCCCTGGGAGCTTTTGAAGTTGGATGTTTACAGGTGTGGTCGCAAAATGCAGGGGCAGCTCCCCTGGGAGCTTTGGATGTTTACAGCTATGTTGCAAATGCAGGGTCAGCCCCCCTTGGAGCCTTGGATGCTTACAACTATGTGTGCAAAATGCAGGGACAGCTTCCCTTTGAGCTTTGTTGGTTTACAGCTAGGTTTGCAAAACGCAGGGGTAGCTCCCCTGAGCTTTGGATGTTTATAGCTATGCTTGCAAAATGCAGGGGCGGCTCCCCTTGGAGCCTTGGAAGTTTACAGCTATGTTTGCAAAATGCAGGGGCAGCTCCCCTGGGAGCATTGGATGTGTACAGCTATGTTTGCAAAATGCAGGGGCATTTCCCCTTGGAGCTTTGTATATTTACAGCTAGGCTTGCAAAGTCAGGGGCAGCTCTCCCTCGGAGCGTGGTTTGTTTGCAGCTGAGATGGGGAGTGCAACCGAAGATCTCCTTTCGAGCTTGCTTGTTCGCATTTGCTTGTTAGCACCGTAGCTCAGGCACCCAGCAGGTCCTGACTGGCCTCTAGCGCATACTCCCGGCCACATTTATTGCCTGTCGCAGGATAGGGGCCTCACCCCATATATATTTTTTTTTGGACGATCGGCGGGCGGGAAGCCGTCATCGACCTAAGAGGCAAAATACAAGAATAACTGAGAAACTAATAATTGTATACAACGCGCCAACCCTTTGGCTCTGTTGTCGGCTCTGCGGGGGGCACCCAGGTATCCCCCTCGTGCGAACACCACCCGTGGAAGCGAAACAGTTGTGACGGCGTATTCAGTAGTGCCCAGCACCAGCAGGACCTACCAATCAGGGGAAAGCCTAGCAGTCCTTCATGGCAATTCCCTTGGTAGACCCCCTCAAGCTGACACAGGATCTGGCCACCAGGAAGGGGCCTGGATGGCAGCTCCAGGTCACCGGAAGGTGGTCAGGGTTGACCCGCAAGAGATGCATGTGCGGTGGAGCCTGTGACTAAACGGCCACCCCTTGGGGCCAGAGAAAGCGGTCTTGAGGGGCAGGTGGTCCTTAGTTGGAGGCTTGCACCGCAAACTATGAATGTGAGACCGTCCGTGCCCGGCGAAGGTGTCCATAGTACCAGGCGGGTAGCTAGTCACACTTGTATCCAACACGACAGCCCTTCGGCTGTTGTCTGCCCGGCTTGGGGCGCCCAGGTATCCCCCCGTGCGAACACTACCCGCGGAAGCTGACAAGTCGTCAGCGTATTCAGTAGTGCCCAGCACCAGCAGGAGCTACCAACCAGGGGAAAGCCTAGCAGTCCTTCATGGCAATGCCCTTGGTAGACGCCCTCAAGCTGACACAGGATCTGGCGGCCAGGAAGGTGCCCGGACGGCAGCTCCAGGCCGCCGGAAGGTGGTCAGGGTTGACCCGCAAGAGATACATGTGCGGTTGAGCCTGTGGCTAACGACCACCCCTTGGGGCCAGAGAAAGCGGTCCTTAGTGGCAGGTGGTCCTTGGCTGCAGGCTTGCACTGCACAACCATTATGAATGTGAGACCGTCCGTGCCCGGCCAAGTGGTCGGTAGTACCAGACTGGTCGCTGGTCATGGTGGTCTTTAGCTACTGGTTTCACTGTATACCGAATCAGGCATGCCATCACAGGTCTACAGCGAACAGCACAGAGATCGACGGGACCAAGAATAGGGGATAGCGTGCGGCGAGGCCACCCCCATTATTTTTGGGAGGCACGGCTTCATGTTAGAGCAGTAAATTGCAGTTAGGGACTCAGCTGAGTCAAGCTGGACTCAGCGTGTCAAGTTTGGCATAATACAATAAGCGCGCTATCCCCAAACAGTTGTGTGGTTATTGTGTGAGTGTATATGCAGGAGTCCGCGGTCACGTGAGGGGGGAGTGATAAATGGAAGTTTCCGGAGGAGGAAGGAGGAAACTGTAGTTATCACCAACCCTCACCGCGCCCAGCTCACGCCGCGACGGCGTGCGACCTGAGCTGGGCGCCCTGCCCAGTATGGAACTGTCCTCAAGCCAGTCACGTATTTGGCAGCCCAGTGAGCTGTCTACCGGATCGCAGCATTTAGAAGCGCCAAATGCGGCAGGGCCAGTCTCAGGCTGGCCGCATAGGCGGCAGGCCGGCGGGCGACCGGCAAGGCTGCATTCGCATTTGGATCACCGAAGTGATACAGGTGCTTCGACGGCACTCCGTGGCGCATCAAGGAGGCATCTGGGGCCCAGGCAGCCCGCCCGTAAGCGCACCACCGTATCAGGTATGCGCAGGTGGAGCAGCAGAGCAAGATGTGTGCCGGACACTCACCATCATCCGGTCGACTGCATGGTTGTGCGACTTTACACAGCCGTCACTCATTACTTGCTATTGCTTGCAGAAGGCCAGAATTTTTTTTTCTTTTTTCGCTCTTTCCCTTCTTCCAGGCACGGCTTCATGTTAGAGCAGTAAATTGCAGTTAGGGACTCAGCTGAGTCAAGCTGGACTCAGCGTGTCAAGTTTGGCATAATACAATAAGCGCGCTATCCCCAAACAGTTGTGTGGTTATTGTGTGAGTGTATATGCAGGAGTCCGCGGTCACGTGAGGGGGGAGTGATAACTGCTTGTTCTTGGTTGATTCTTCGTGTCTTTTCCCGGGTGTCTTTTCCGTTGTCTTTTTCTCGAGTCTTGTTTTTGTCTCCCTCCTCCTGCGCCCTCGTCATTTGTTGGTATAATATAAGAATTGAAGATACAATCAAGAGTTTGCGTTGCTGTGTGGCGGGGGCCAGGGGGAGAACACTATTTCATACAGGCATACAGGCATACAGGCAGACAGGCATACAGACACACAGGCATACAGGCAGACAGGCACACGGGCATACAGGCAGACAGGCACACGGGCATACAGGCATACAGGCATACAGGCGCAGCCCAAGATGGTGCTAAACTGACCGTGTATCTTTGAGGCAAGCAGCCAGTCTAAACTGCTTCAGGTGTCGCAGACATATTCCCAAGCAGACAATGACCGGCTTTGGTAATTCCTTCACAAACTCCCAATGTTCTCCTGGATGTGAACAAAACCAAACAATTCCTTTGATTCGTTCTAACCTCTGAAGATGATCATGGCTGGGAGCCGTTCGAAGAATATCGCATACGTAAAGTATTGGGAACAACGCACACACGTACACACGTACACACACACACACGCATGCACGCACACATGCACGCGCACGCGCACGCGCACGCACACGCACACACACACACACACACACACACACACACACACACACACACACACACACACACACACACACACACACACACACACACACACACACACACACACACACACACACACACACACACACACACACACACACACACACACACACACACACACACACACACACACACACACACACACACACACACACACACACACACACACACACACACACACACACACACACACACACACACACACACACACACACACACACACACACACACACACACACACACACACACACACACACACACACACACACACACACACACACACACACACACACACACACACACACACACACACACACACACACACACACACACACACACACACACACACACACACACACACACACACACACACACACACACACACACACACACACACACACACACACACACACACACACACACACACACACACACACACACACACACACACACACACACACACACACACACACACACACACACACACACACACACACACACACACACACACACACACACACACACACACACACACACACACACACACACACACACACACACACACACACACACACACACACACACACACACACACACACACACACACACACACACACACACACACACACACACACACACACACACACACACACACACACACACACACACACACACACACACACACACACACACACACACACACACACACACACACACACACACACACACACACACACACACACACACACACACACACACACACACACACACACACACACACACACACACACACACACACACACACACACACACACACACACACACACACACACACACACACACACACACACACACACACTGGCCTGTCACTCACCACCATGCTGACGAGCTGAGGGATGGCCGTGCCGATGCTGCGAATGCTGGTGCAGCCCCACTCCACTGGTGGTGGCCTCACCAGTAACAACTCCGTCATCGTTGTCCTCATCGCTACTACTCTCTCCATCGCTAAGCTGATCTACCGACGACGAGATGACCGACAGCTGATAGAAGTCTGCAAGGCAGCCATGCGAGGTGCCGTAATCGTTCCACCCCGTCGGCACCTCCTCCAGACGAACAAGATCGCCCTGAGACTTCCTGCATGCCAACATATGTACAAAGAGAAGATAGCAATACAGTCAGCCCTCACATAACCGCACACATCCGTTTTCCACGAAAATATCCGGATAGGCGAGGGAACCGGATTATCGAACACACATACTGTATGCATGCATCGCATATGCTGTAAATCGGTAACCAACGATTTTCTTCCGGATGGCGAGGGATCCGGATAAAAGAGGACGGGATAAGCGAGGTCTGACTGTACGTCTAAACAACGAGAATGCCTGCCCGGCATCCAACACATGCACTTCATCTACTGTCTCACATATAATTTTTTAGGCGTCTTAAAATGTCCGTGTCGGGGACCGGCCAGGTTTCAGGTGTAATGTAGAATTACCGGTAGGTGACCAGCCTACCCTTCACTGCATGTAATGTGTACTCTAGTGGTAGGTGACCAGCCTACCCTTCACTGCATGTAATGTGTACTCTAGTGGTAGGTGACCAGCCTACCCTTCACTGCATGTAATGTGTACTCTAGTGGTAGGTGACCAGCCTACCCTTCACTGCATGTAATGTGTACTCTAGTGGTAGGTGACCAGCCTACCCTTCACTGCATGTAATGTGTACTCTAGTGGTAGGTGACCAGCCTACCCTTCACTGCATGTAATGTGTACTCTAGTGGTAGGTGACCAGCCTACCCTTCACTGCATGTAATGTGTACTCTAGTGGTAGGTGACCAGCCTACCCTTCACTGCATGTAATGTGTACTCTAGTGGTAGGTGACCAGCCTACCCTTCACTGCATGTAATGTGTACTCTAGTGGTAGGTGACCAGCCTACCCTTCACTGCATGTAATGTGTACTCTAGTGGTAGGTGACCAGCCTGCCCTTCACATGCAGTGTGTACTCTAGCGCCTTTTAGGTGTAATGTAAATTTAGGTGAATGGCTTTCCTCCAGAAATTAAAATTACACCGAAAATAACGTGTTATACCGTACTTAATGATGTATTGTATTGTATTGTATTGTATTTATTATTTAAAGGATTTCCCAAAGGCATAGCCGTAGCGCCATTGCACTCAACCTGAGCACCCGGCGCTTAACATCATACATTGAATTCAACTCAAGCAACTTGCTTACATCCTGCAGCCTCGGGAGTTAATAATTCGACCTTTTCTTCGCCCTCCATGTACTCAAAGGGTGCGGTCGAATGTTCCCTCGCTTCTCGGAGAAATATGTCCTGGAAGTCGAAGAAATCGGAATAATTTAGGAGCAGGTGTCGAAGATTTTTCGCACATGAGAAGCGCCGAAGAGGCCGCGATCATGCAGTAGTTTGCACGCGCTGACCCAAAATACGGGAATCTTTCAACCACCTTTCAAGGTCGGGGATCTTGGAGAGTTTCGGAGAATCTCCTAAAGTTCACAAAGGATATTAGCGGAACACCTCTCCAAATTTTAGCAGAATCACGATCTTTTCCAAGAAAATTCAAGAAACACCGTAAGAACTCTTCCTCTTGCAGGACTCCTTGAATAACACCTACAGGCCGTTTCAGAATACCGCTTTCTGTGATGTGATATGCGACTTGCGATAATGAATTTCGCAAAAGTCGCACTTTGGTCCACTTGTGGCCTTGCGACAGTACGCGGCAGGCATTTTCTTGCCGCGAGTGTTGTATATAATTATGGCGCATGTCGCGTCGCAAAAAGTGGTACGAGGTGATTTGGCTTTTTTTAACATTTGGCATTTTTTAACAAATGTGTAAAATTTGCTTTTCTTCTGGCTGTTTCTCTGCTCCGGATGGCTGTATCGAAACATGGGTGGTGGCAAATGGGAGCCAGTTTATCGTAGATCAACATTGACCAGAAAATGTGGTGCATATAATTTAATTCTCCCTGCCACGTTGGTATAACTAGTGGTGGGTGCTTTGCCATTTTGTGTAAAATGTGTAAAACTGAGCCCCTGAATGGACGAGGAGGGCAGTGAATTGCTTCCGCAGGGCCTTTGGACGACGTCAGGCCGTCTTGCCATCACTAGAGACAGTAATGAAGAACAGTAGGTCACGGAATGCACTCTGTGAGAACGAAAACATCGCTGCGATGCTATGCTATCTATCCAATTCCACCGTATAACACAGCCACTAGTTACAAATACAAAAACACGGCTTTCGCAGCATACAATGCAGTTCACTCCTCTGTTGACAGATTAATTTTCATCCACTAGCAATCCTTTAAGTGATATCTATTAACTTCAGAACATTGATGACCGAATATCCCAGTTTATGATGCCATTTTACAAATTTGTTAAAAAATGACACACCAATTATTTGAATCCTGAGAATACTATGAATGTGGGACATGATTCAAGACACTTTCCAAAGTGGGATCATTCCCATTTTTGGACACACCGGGCATGAAGGATAGCACTTCCACTTGCAACAATTCATTTGGACGTAGCTTGTCTAGAAGTGACTGAACAAACGTCATTTTACAACCATGTTAAAAAAAGCCAAACCACCTCGTATTGTGAATGAAGCGGGATTCACAGAAGCTTTTTTGTGATGCGACACGCGATGCGACAGGCGCGAAACCGGGAAAACCCCAAATCGCAGCCATGTCGCGGCCCACGCAACTGCCGCAACTGGGCCATCGCAGAAGTTGAGCTTGGCTCAACTTTTGCGATGCGATGCGATGCGACAAGCGATTTGGTGTACGATTTTGACCTTTTCTACAGCAAAGTTGTACAAAGGTGCAAGAGTTGCCCATAAAATTTTACAAGTTGTGTCAAACCGCGCGAATATCATGGTGACGTACCCAAATCAGCAAAACTTTGTCGCATCGCTGACTTCTTCTGTGAATGGTATTTCGCGAGTTCGCATCGCACGCATCCATCGCAGATCGCGTCGCATCGCGTGTCGCATCGCAAAAAAAGTTTCTGTGAATCCCGCTTGAGTCTCGCCTTTACATTGCTGCTTGTAATGAAGTCTTTTTCAATATCCACCTTCCTGACATAATGCGATCATTAAAAAAAGAAATGTTCCCACACCGGGAATCGAACCCGGGCCGCGGCGGTGAGAGCGCCGAATCCTAACCACTAGACCATATGGGAGACACGATAACATGCTGAGGACATTCCGAACATCAAGAATGCAGAACACCCAGCTAGCTAGTGGTTCAGGAAATACATCACAGATGAGAGAGAGAGTAACAAAGGAGTAGTAATATTTCCACTCGCCCAAAAAGTGGCTGGAAGACCGAAGTGCCCATAACTTGGGTATCCGGAAAACATGAACATGTATTCCGCATACTATACAGAATGCAAACTTTCGATTGGCACACCTCAACTTCAGCAGAATCACTCCTTTCGCAAAACAAAATTAGCAGTTTCCACTACTGGGGAGGAATTATCACCAACCGAAGGGGGCCCAGGGTTATAGACAAAGGGGGCGCAGCGCCCTCCTACTCTGATTGAGTGCCCCCAGTGAAAAAGTGCCACCACCCCCCCCCCCCCCTCCCCCCCCCCCCCCCTACTCACCACCACTGATTTGTCGATGTTCATGTTTGCTCATGCCATTCAACGAAAATACAGTCAATAGCCATTACTAGAGGATTCACAAAAGCACATTTAGTCTGGGGAGAAATCAGGGGTTCGGCCCCGTACGTTGTCTTTTATATGGCAAGACAAATTTGGAAAATGGAAAACTGCGTCACGGGGTAACCGCTTCCCCTGCCCCCCCCCCCCCTACTTATTTTGACCTTGCTAGAACCCTGGGGGCGTATTAATACGTATTACCAGTACATGAAGTGTATATGTACCTGATGCTGCAATAAGATGCGATGGCAGCTCTACTCCTTGCACCGAAGTCTGCAGGAATGATGAGCTCGCAGGGGACGATGTGAGCAAGGTGTGTGAGCAGCTGAGTGCGCGACGTATCGTCTGCAAACACTGAGTAGACAAGATCACCTGTCGCTGGTTGTACGGCCTAGGTGGTGGAGAAAGAGAAAGAGAGAGAGAGAGAGAGAGAGAGAGAGAGAGAGAGAGAGAGAGAGAGAGAGAGAGAGAGAGAGAGAGAGAGAGAGAGAGAGAGAGAGGGAGGGAGGGAGGGAGGGAGGGAGGTAGGGAGGGAGGGAGGGAGGGAGGTAGGGAGGGAGGGAGGGAGGGAGGGAGGGAGGGAGGGAGGGAGGGAGGGAGAGAGAGAGAGAGAGAGAGAGAGAGAGAGAGAGAGAGAGAGAGAGAGAGAGAGAGAGAGAGAGAGAGAGAGAGAGAGAGAGAGAGAGCGCGAGAGCGAGAGCGAGAGAGACAGAGAGAGACCAACAAAAACATAACCACACATACCAGACAGAGTAGAGAAAGGCAAAAAGACATACTAGTAGGCCACACACAAAGGCACAATAGATTCACTGTATATAGAAACGACCCTAAACAAAGTAAAAGTGGGGAGGCTTCCTAAACAAGTAAATAAAGACTCAACCGCTGCAGTACACGACGGCACTGGAGAAAACTACAAGGAGAAACGTAGGAGACCACCCACAACACTACGAGTATGTACTGTTTACACTCCAGAAAATATGATATCATTCAAAACTTATTATGATACTTACTACAACTGCCACGTGCTCTGCAGAAGCCTCTTGCCGCCGCTGCTGCTGCTGCTGCTGGTGGTCACGGGATGTTGTAGACACCTCCGCATTTAGATCCTCTCTGGCAGCATCGACGATGAACAACATGAAGCTATCGGTCGTACTCGACCATGCCTCAGCAGCCGATGCCTGGCCATCAGCAGCTCCGACGCCGAAGCCATCGCCAGCCATGTGACCACCGTCGCCGCCAGCAGCAGTGATGACATCATCACCAGAACCGATAACATCGTGTTCACCGTCGGCACTGCCGTTCTGCGAAGCAGCATAGCGGTCTAGCGACGACGACGATGCTGCTGCTCCTGCTGATCGCGGTGACACTGCCTTTGTCGTGTTCTTGTTATACGTTTGATTGGGTAGTGGCGAGTCAAACTGTACTGGGACGATACTGGTCAAGGAGTACCCCCGTACATGTACTGGGAATGGACAAGGACCATGAGAAAGTCAACAACAGGTCTCTAGCAAGATTCGAAAAGGAGAGTGATGTGGCCCTAGCATGCAGCTTAAAGGCAAGCTTTCTTGATAATGACGCCCATCGTGCACTGCTAGACTGCACAGCCGTACTTCCACAACGATATAGTCGTGGACAAGTGTGCAGGTGACAGACAAGCAGATATGAACTTACTTGTATAGGATAACAAACAAGCAACGCGAGACAGTAATATTCAATCAAGGCTATGATTGTCACGAGAAAAGGTTACGGTTGCTTTACATTGGACTTCCTTGTGTTTCGTGATGAGTCACTAATGACGGCACACCTAATCTTACTTATAACATTGTGGGATAACCGTCCGTCTACTTTTCTCTGCCCTCCGCCAACTTAGACATGCCATCCTATAAATGAAGCTACAGGAAGCCTCACCACTGCTGCTCCTTTATTTCCATCCTTTGTTTTGTCTCCAAGATAACTCCACATGAATACATGTACGCTGTTAAAGGGGAAGTTAAGGCAAAAATCAAAATTTCACCAGTTGTAGTCATCGGGGTGCTGAGTCGAATGGTCGTGATCCGAGGAAGATGAGACGCTCCCTTCCTACTTGAATCCCAATCGAACTCGCGCACTTCAACCGAAACTGGGTGACTGCGCCCTACTAGATGGGGATTTGTATGAAAAATGTCACTAAAAGTGCCATTTCGTTCTTATAAAAGCATGGATGACCGCAATTGGCCCATATGTTGTAGTCTTTTGGACGCTGAGTCGATTGGTTTTGGTCCGAAAAGGCTGCGATGCAGCGCTCCTCCTTTATTCCCAACCGAACATGGTTGAGCAAGCGGTCACGTGCTCCTGCGTACACCAGTCACCTGGTCACCGTGCCTGCAGGGTACAACTTACTAGCCTGTTTGACCTTTTTTGGGTGCAGTCCTGTCACTCGAGTTGAACCTTGGTGTGAAAGTTGTCGCCTGCTGGCGTGGTGACCAGGTGATTTGGGCACCCAGGAGCACGTGACCACTTGTTCAACCATGTTCGATTGGGAATAAAGGAGGAACGCTGCATCGCAGCCTTTTCGGACCAAAACCAGTCGACTCAGCGTCCAAAAGGCTACAACATATGGGCCAATCGCGGTCATCCGTGCTTTTATAAGAACGAAATGGCGCTTTTAGTGACATTTTGCATACAAATCCCCATCTCGTAGGGCGCAGTCACCCAGTTTCGGTGAAAGTGCGCGAGTTCGATTGGGATTCAAGTAGGAAGGGAGCGACTCAGCTTTCTCGGACCAAGACCATTCGACTCAGCACCCCGAAGACTACAACTGGTGAAATTTTAATTTTTGCCTTAACTTCCCCTTTAAAGGTTTGAAGTATTAGTTGGTCATGCATGGCTCAAGACAAGAGTAGTGTTCTGCTGGCAGAACAGTACATGGACGCCAGTGCAAACAAACTGTGTCCCGATATTCATGAACCCAGGATGAGGAAGGGCACAGTATACACGATGGGGTAGGAGCGTGACCGGGACCCTGAGACGAGGGAGAGGGGGGGGGGGGGGGGAAGAGCAGGACAAGAAGGATATCTTCACCGATAAGTGTTGCTCGCGTGTACAGCTCGCTTAGACTCCTCTCAAACGGCGCGCCCTTCTTGTCACTGAGTGCCTTGTGTGCCGCGCTCTCCACCTGCCGCACCACACCCACCTTGTAACCTGCCATTACCAGCCTGAACAAGATAGGCATACAAACACACACACACACAGTTCATTATTCTTGCGAGAACTGTGGCAATACGCTCCGTGAGAAGGCAGATACAGCATGTGCCCGTGGTGAAGTAAATACAGCTAAAGAAACAAACATGCGCGCACGGTTATTGACACCAGAGGACAGGCGCAAGCAGTTTTTGATTGATCCGACCATACCCTAGTCTTTCATACAGTTTGTGTATGATATGGAGGGTAGTCACATGACATTCATACAGTTTGTGTATGATATGGAGGGTAGTCACATGACTTTCATACAGTTTGTGTATGATATGGAGGGTATACACATGACTTTCATACAGTTTGTGTATGATATGGAGGGTATACACATGACTTTCATACAGTTTGTGTATGATATGGAGGGTATACACATGACTTTCATACAGTTTGTGTATGATATGGAGGGTATACACATGACTTTCATACAGTTTGTGTATGATATGGAGGGTAGTCACATGACTTTCATACAGTTTGTGTATGATATGGAGGGTATACACATGACCTTCTCAGCAGTAAACACACGTTGGTGGGCAAAACGTTGGCCCGGCCATGGCCTGACCAAAACGTTGGTCTGGCCATGGCCTGACCAAAACGTTGGTCCAGCCATGGCCTGACCAAAACGTTGGCCCGGCCATGGCCTGACCAAAACGTTGGTCCAACCATGGCCTGACCAAAACGTTGGTCCAGCCATGGCCAGACCAACCGGACCGGTTCCGCCGGGCCTACACGCCAAAGACGACGAGAGACAAGCGAGCACAGCAGTTCTAACCGTACCTACGCACGTGAACAGGCAGCCGCTGCACGGGTATGCTGGCGTTCATGAAGTTGTGCATCGGGTGGCAGAAGATGTTGAGAACACGAGCTGCAACCTGCATGCCGATAGCAATAGCAGATGTCACAGACAGGCGGAAGGATAGGTGAAACTTGACACAAACACACAAACTTGAAAGCAGTGCAGCAGACAAATACCATACGCACAAACAGACGGACAGACACAGAGAGAGAGAGAGAGAGAGAGAGAGAGAGAGAGACACACACACACACACACACACACACACACACACACACACACACACACACACAGACGGACAGACGGATGAAAAATAGAATGGTAGATAAACAAGCCACGCAACCTTTTGTAGAGGGATCACAACGCGGCCAGCCAGATGGGCAAGGACAACTAAACATATCACACAGAGATGGAACTGGATTCCCACGAACTATCATACCAATTCACAAACCGATCTTTTCCAGTGAAACTGCAGCAGCTAAATATACACCCTCTAGGTGAGAAAGCAACATTGCACCCAAACCAGCAGAATAGTAATAAGACAACAACTTCTAAGACAGAAAGAATCTAAGCATCAATATAGGGCGAAACGTTCCCCGGCCCTCACAGCCACGACTGCCTTGTTCGTTTCTTGGGCTTCTCATCTTATCTCATCAAGAGAGACTTCAACGCCTATGCAACCTAGCCCTGCGAGCCGTGTACAACCTTACCTCCCGTACCCGTATGACTCCCGTGTATGCGGAACACAACCTGCTTCGTGTACACCAGCTCTTGCGTGAGACAGTGTGCTCGCTGGTCTACCGGTGCCTACATTCCACCATGGAGCAGCCGCTGATCAGCGCATTATTTGGAGATTTCGTCACTCCGACTAGGGCTGGCCAAACGCGCGGCTCCCAACAACATCTGCTGCAGCTTCCATCCAGAACTCATCCCGTGTCTCTTTCTGCTACACGCGTTCGGAACAGTCTTCCACCTGATGCGAGAAACATCACGTCCCCCCTCCAGTTCAAGGGTGTGTTGCACGCGTATTGTCTTACTGTAGCATGACAGCAACCCCCCTCCCCTATCTTGAGTATAGTACTAGTAGTATGTAGTAATCCTGATGCTCTGATACATGCCGAGGCTAGCTGTGCTCAGTCTCCGGCTAGCTGTATGCTCAGTATACATTCTTGATCTTCTCTTCTTTT
>NC_088648.1:29949483-29969483 GCF_964019385.1 Sycon ciliatum
ACACAGATGTGCATGTAGTTTACGTAAGACTTTCCGTAGATCGACTACGTTTTTTTTTTTTTTTTACATGATAAAGCCTCTTGTACGGGCAAAAGCAACACAATAATGGAAACGTTTTTTACTAACGTCATTACGTTACGTGTAACCTCTTTAATGTCTGAACAATGTGCGTCTCAAAGACAAACGCTATACTCCTGTAGTTAGTAAAAAAAATCGTGTCCATTCCCGGAGGGAACTCACGACGGCCGCTAACAGCCGGTAAACCCAAGCTGTAGTTAGTACTGCTGTCTAGAGATGCAGGGACATGCATATACATGACTGCATACATGTGTCAACAAACAATGGATCACTCGTAGTGTGTTGCTACTCTGAGTTTCATGCACTGTGTGCAATCATCAGGCAAACAATATTCAAGAAACCCCAAGGATTTGGATGTTGAGCACTTTTTCTGCAGCTGCAGCTGCATAGTCTAACTGACTGTATACATGTATATACTTCCTATACCTGCAACAGGATGACTGCCATTGCTGCTGTTGTCATGACTACCACCATCATCATCATACACTACATATACTTGAACAGCTGATGTTTTTGCTGCTGCTGTTGCCGCCACCGGTGTTGACGGAGGCTGTCGAGAAAGAGGAAGGATTGCATTCCCACGTGCGCACACACACACACACACACACACACACACACACACACACACACACACACACACACATACACACACACACACACACACACACACACACACATCATGACATGGACATGTACACAACGCACAAGCACGTGTTTCCTCTATGGCTTTCTGTTGCACATCTGCTGACATGCACAACCAGTGCAGTTAGCTTAGGAGTTACATACTCATCTGAGCCAGAGCACCCCTGAGCGCGACCTCATTCACTCGGCCGAATCGAAGCATGGATTTAGACTGCGTTTACACGACAACGCTGGGGGTGAAAACGCAAGAATATCCTTTCGGATGCATGGTTCATTTACACGGTACGAAGAGCAAAACGTAAAAGTTGTACACCAAAACGGAAGAAAACCAAAACGCTGGCCAAGAAGGAAGAATTTAAAAACAGAAATGTCTGCCGGATAAATTTGGGTGTGTAAATAGTCGAAACGGTATGCTGGCCTCGTTTTCCGGCACATGTGTTTCGTTTTCTGCCGTTTACACGGATCCGACAATCTAAAAAATTGTTTTTATAACTTTCATCATGTGACGAGTATTGTTTTGTGGCCTGTTCTCAATTATTGCTTGAGTGTGATCGGTGCTTCCACGACAACACTTGGCACATGACGAACTTTTGCGGATCCTTTGCTCCCGTCATGTCCCGTGTAGACGCGCGAAAACGATACAAACGGACACCACCTCGGATCAGCTTTGATCGTGTAAACGCACGAAAACGAAAAAAGAAATGCGGGACTGAAAACGGAAAACTGGCCGTGCGGTGTCGTGTAAACGCAGCCTTAAGCGGGATTCACAGAAGCTTTTTTGTGATGCGACACGCGATGCGACGCGATCTGCGACGGACGTGTGCGATGCGAACTCGCGAAATACCATTCACAGAAGAAGTCAGTGATGCGACAACATCTTGCTGATTTGGCTACATCACCATGATATTCGCGCGGTTTGATACAACTTGTACAAATTTATAGGCAACTCTTGAACCTTTGTACAACTTTGCTGTAGAAAAGGTCAAAATCGTACGCCAAATCGCTTGTCGCATCGCATCGCATCGCAAAAGTTGAGCCAAGCTCAACTTCTGCGATGGCCTGCGATTGCCCAGTTGCGGCAGTTGTGTCGTCACGGGTTTGAGAACCGTGAACGAACTGCGTCTACGCTCCTCGCCACGCCACACAACAGAGAGCCAGTACAGAATTGTTAGAGAGCTTTTCTTCTACTTCATTTCAGTAGGCGACTGGGGAACTCATAAAGAAGAACCAACACTGACAACGAACGACTGACAACGAACGTCTGACTCTGACAACGAATGTCTGACGACTGACGACGACCGTCGGACAACAGACGACTGACATGGCAAAAGGAAAACATGATATCAGAAATAATTGGTGCCCTCGTCAGCACAAAAGGTGGTCTACTCAGCACAAAAAGGTGCACGTGTCAACAACAAAGCAGCGCAGCAGCATGTACGGGTCAGCAACAAAGCAGCCCAGCAGCATGTACGGGTCAGCAGCACAGAGACACAAATTCACCAGCAGATACGACAAAGAGACAACACGTGCAGCCACACGTACACACAGAGACACAAATACAGCAGCAGCTACGACGAAGAGATAACGCGTGCAGGCGCAGGTACAACACTTGCGTGGGGTGCGACATGCCTGCGATTTGGGGTTTTCCCGGTTTCGCGCCTGTCGCATCGCGTGTCGCATCGCAAAAAAGCTTCTGTGAATCCCGCTTTAGGGGCCGTCCGTAAATATCGATGTTTTTTTAGAGACGATATTGGTGCGTCTGGGGGGGAGGGGGTTTGAGCCATGTGCGTCTTTTCGAGCATCAGAAAAATATCGATGTAAATATCTGAAGTTTCGCCGATCCCTAGGCCCTGCACGCGGACGTCTAAATGGCTATACAAGAAATGTGAAACCAGCTTCCGTTCGCGGAGCTAAAACTCGCGACACAAGAACAAAATCAAAAATTGGAAGCTGTACGCCCATGGCGAATTTCAAGAGCAAAAGAATGAGCTATTGATTGTGGAAATCGGCCGAACGATGCCTGCAGGAGACCTTTTCAAGACGTAGAGGCAGTGCGAACAAACACGGACGAACTCCACAAGAGTTTCCAGTCTTCACTGTCTGAACAAGGATTTGAAAAAATTCAAGCCCGAGCGTAGCCGCTTTGGCTACACCAGTACACGATGGCTGTGAGCACTGCAGCGCCAACCCGGTTCGCTCCCCCCAGGCGATGCAGCAATTGCGTGAGTGCGGCGGGATTTTCACGCCTACACCGGCTCAACATCCTGGGCACTTCATGAGCATCCAAAAATATTGATTCCATGATCTAGATGTACATGTGCGTCTTCTGGTGGGAGGGAGGGGGGTCAAGGGAGAGAAGCACCAATATCGTCTCTAAAAAAACATCGATATTTACGGACGGCCCCTTAGTTGTACAAACTGTACTGCATTGGTATTATATTCTGTTCGCGAAAATTATTATGCTTGATTTTCCCGGAATCATTTTCAGTCACGAAAACGACATGAACGCTACAGCCGTACAGGATGTACACCATTTGCCCACGAGCAAGTCTCTACTCATCACAGAGGAACGGTCGAGAAGCATACAGTACTGCTAGCTGGGCTTCACAACGTCCCAATCCCGTCTGGATGCCGCTCACCTTCACGTTGAAGAATTTGGAGAGCGCGCTAGCGTGGCCTGTTGCTGTCCGCCTTTCTCCGGGGTCTGCTTTGAAGAGCTGGTCGTGGTCTTTCCGCCATGTGATGAGGCACCAGGTGACTTTCTGGAGTACCAAGGCCGTTTGGACGACCTCATGGTACTATCCAATTACTGTCTAGTATAATTTATCTGGGAGAAATATCCACCCACTGACTGTGTGACTGAGCCTTCCTTGATTTGGTTTGAATGAAAGTCAATTTCACTTTTCGCGGGGTGCGATCGGATCCGGCGCCTCATTGGCGTCGGATTATGAAAAGCCGGCTAGCCATGCATGATCTGACCTACGACTACGACTACGAGCCAGCAGGAACGAAATCAAGCACCAAACTCCAAAGAAGGCAAACGCGCTAGCCGGTCCAACTCCGGTAACGGTGCAGATTCTACTCCTTACCACGCATGTACAAGTACTAGACTGTATAGTGCATGCCGTGACATGATCTGAATGAAGAGTACCAAAAAAAATAGTACTCGAAGAGTCGTAGTACTAGTACTATACCGTGAGTATACCCCAGTGACCAGGTGACAAAAGACGAAAAACATCGCTGATACTAGTGACGTGATAGCTGTCATTCATTCTAAATAATTATTTTAAATTTTTTTAGTTGACCCCAGTCACAAGCGTCACAAAAATCAAAATCCCAATGCGAATAATGGGATTCACGGGGCCGGGGTTGGCCTTTTGAAAGGTCCGAACGGACCGAAGCTGAGTCGGAAATACATGTAACTAAAGAGTAAAGTAACGTTGTAATACTTCAAATAAGTCACGCATGAAGCAACGGTGAGACGGTCGGCAATCTCTCACGGCCTCAGCTGCAGTCCCACCATACGGGGAAGTCAGATCAGCAGGAAAGGCCCCCACAAATAATAAGCGCAGTCTGTGGTCTGTAGTTGCGCCTGACATAATTCCCTCTGCAGATGCTGTTGCTCGCTAGCTCGCCAGAAATCGAGTTATGGGCGCTAATTTGTCGTACACTACAAATGGAGCTGAGTGGTCGTGTTGCAATCGTAACCGGTGCTAACTCCGGTACGGGCTATGAGACTACGAAAGCCCTGGCCAGGATGGGGGCCAAGGTCATCATGGCCTGCAGATCACAGAGCAGAGCTGAACAGGTAAGCAGGACAGACAGTAGATCACGGTAGATGCCCCGCTAGCGCTGTGCGCAGGCACGCTACCACCGACTAGCAGAGTACTGCAGCATATCTGCATTGGCGTGATGGATTTGGAATTAATATTTGGAAACCATAGAATGATGGGTCAGCCAGGATAGATGCTACCGGCATGCGAAAGAAGTCGTGATGATCGAGGAGTCAGCAGAATTCCGGAATAGATTGATATTTATTCCCGTAGCTATGCAGAAGACGTTACTTCAGTAACGTCTGGCGCTAGCCAGGGTCCACACAGCTTTAATTTGGTATTTGTGTGTGTGTTTGTTTGTTTGTTTGTTTGTTTGTGTCACGCCTGGCGCTATCCGTATCTGACGGCAAAAAAGCATAGGATGTTATAAATTTTTCAATTCTCCTATTTTTTCAGGCATATCCTGGGATTCGAACTCGCACTATCGCCCTACATGCATTCCCCCATACACTTCGCATTCATACCCATTCTTCCAAGTTGCTTCACGTTATTATCTTGCGTTTGAAAGCCCTATTTGAATATTGCGGGCAGCTGTATGTAGCCAGCTGTGTTTGATGGTACGGTACGGTACGGGAGACGGTTTCGTATTACCCTCGATCGTACCTGTCCCGTACCTATCCCCTACCGTACCGTGCCATCAAAGACGGCTGGCCACAATGCATATTCAAATAGGGCTTTCAAATGCAAGATAACAATGTGAAACAACTTGGAAGAATGGGTATGAATGCGAAGTGTATGGGGGAATGTATGTAGGGCGATAGTGCGGGTTCGAATCCCAGGATATGCCTGAAAAAAAAATAGGAGAATTGAAAAATTTATAACATCCTATGCTTTTTTGCCGTCAGATCACAATGTGAAACAACTTGGAAGAATTAGTATCAGGGAGCCGTAAAATACCGGTATTTTACGACTCCCTGATTAGTATGTATGCGAAGTATATCGGGGGATGCATGCAGGGCGCGCGATAGTGCGGGTTCGAATCCCAGGTTATGTCTTAAAAAAAGAGGATTTTTTTAAAGAATTTATAACATCCCTATGCTTTTTTTTGTCTAGGTCATCAAGGCAAAGAAGCATAGCGTAGGGCCCTGAGCTTCCAAGCTCTCTCGTCAACCATAGATAAAAAGTAGTGCTGAGTCGGGTAGCATTTTCTTCGGGTATCGGGTTCTGGTAGTTTTAGACGGGTAGCACGGGTACCGTACCCGATCGGGTAATGTGTCCATGGTAACACCACAATGCACCCCTTCCCTTACACACCGGGTAGACATGGAGAGAATTTGTACACGTGCACTGTACCTGTCATAATGATGTCATCTGCGACTTCGGGTTTTCGGGTGCTATTCTGTACCCGAATACCCGAGGTCCTCACGGGTAGCACGGGTACCCGACTACCCGTGCACACCCCTAATAAAAAGTAGTAAAAAAAGAGAGTAAAATTATCGTGTCCGTTCCCAAAGTGAACTCACGACGGCCGCTAACACTCGGTAAACCCTAGCGGCATCATATCCAGCGCCTAATGCCAATGGTGGGTCCATTGTTATTGCTTATTAGGCATCATGCCTGTTTTGATTTCCACTATTAAAATAAAGTATACAGCAACAACGTATACAACCACTGGCACAAGTGCCGAGCAACCCCACTAGCCGCATCCGGAACCGATTATGGGTGCTAACAACAAAAAAACCCGCGGAACCGCTTATGTGCACTGTGTACATGCATGCAGTATACAGTACAACTGCCCTAACAGTTAATCCGGGCGCACCTAATCCACACACACCCATCTACTGGGTACCTTTCTAACCCATCTAGGGGCACAAATCTTGACTTTCAACGCTAAACTGCCGCAAAAACAGTTCTATACGATTGATTTGATTGACATGAAAACAGGTTTCCCCAGTGCATGCGGTAAGTACATGCATATCTGTTCTGAATGTGACGGGTAATTCCCAGTTTAATACGGGCAGTGCTTTGTCCCAACCGGCCCGGATCTGGGCAGTTTTACTGTATTTGCCACCATTGGTGACCGAGTTGGCTAGTGGTCGCTTTTTGGTTCATGCCCTCAGATGCGCAGTCCACATGAAGAATCAGAATATGCGAGTGTTATGAATAGGATGGAAGATGATGCCATTGACAATAACAACTCTGTGGTGCAAGATAGTGCAATGCGTGTGTGATGATCCAATGTGTTTTTGTTTGCCTCAAATGTTTTTTATTTGTTATATTGCTGTCATTCTTCTCCAGTTAATCCATTCGACCGGAAAGAGTTTGTAAGCGTCATTCTGCCCAAGCCGTACAAGATTCCCTGCGCCAAGTTTCGCAGCTGTGTCCAGGGCCAAGGGCTTCTGCGGTTGGAAGACATCGAGGAGTTAATTCGCCGTGAGAAGCAGAGCGGAAAGGAGGAGCATCACTTGTACGTGATAAACTGCATACGTGCATGCGGACGGGATACCTACGCCAAGTTCTGCGATGCCATCGCAACCCATGTTCACCCACCGCTGGCTTACGAGATGCGTACGCTTCTCCGGTAAGAGCATCTTTTGAAAGTTAGTATACGAGGGACCGTGAGTCTGCTGTCTGTGTCTGCGTATGTGAGCTTGTGAGTGGTGTGGATGAGGCTGCCTTGATTTTGTTCAGTTCCTATATTGGGCACAGCGGCACACTGGTGCAGTGATGGACATGTCACAGTAACACCTGTACCTAAAGACCACCGTCACTAGCAACCAGCCTGGTACTACAGACCACCGTCACTAGCAACCAGCCTGGTACTACAGACCACCGTCACTAGCAACCAGCCTGGTACTACAGACCACCGTCACTAGCAACCAGCCTGGTACTACAGACCACCGTCACTAGCAACCAGCCTGGTACTACAGACCACTTTGCCAGGCACGGACGGTCTCACATTCATATATGGTTGTGGGGAGCAAACCTGTAACTAAGGACCACCTGTAACTAAGGACCACCTGTAACTAAGGACCACCTGTAACTAAGGACCACCTGTAACTAAGGACCACCTGTAACTAAGGACCACCTGTAACTAAAGACCGGTTTCTCTAGCCCCAAGAGGTGGTCGATAGTTATTACTAAACCGTAAAACAAAATATTGATCTTGCATAGGACAACTGCCATTCGACCGACCTACGTCCTGGAACTCAAAACTCACTTGACCCGCGACAGACGTTATGCCTAAGATCACACTCGAGAGCACACGTTACACGGTCACCGCGCATACCGTAAAGTATAGGGGTGAAAGGGATGATCCGGGTACCCGGGTACCCGTCTGTTTAGCTGCTGATCCGTTAGCAAACGAGTACCCGTTAGCCGTGTATGACGGTACAGTACGGTATTATTAGCTGGCTTGTACAGTCGTACAGTTTGAATGTGTTTTTTGCTGGTTCGATCCTGCTACATATGACGATTTTGACTGTTTTGCATGTAGCGCAGTAAGTGCGCATGCTGCGCTTGTCGCGATGTAGTACACTTGCTGTGAATTGCATGACTTTGCATGTACTCCTGGCACGAAATATGGAAGGCTAGTGTATAGTAACTGCCACTAGTGGCTGCTAAAGGGTACCCGATAACCCGCCCGTTAAGCCACGTACCCGTTTGCAACCTTAAAGGGTAACCGTTTCACCCCTAGACTGACTCACTAAAGTACCGCCAAAGCGCCCCGTCTCGCTGGAGCACCCCACCTTGATTTTACAGCCAGGGAAAGAAAAATCGTATGGCAGAGTGCAACGACGTTTGTACGGTGTGAGAACCTTAGTGTACTAAGGTCAAGTTACGGGCCTAAGGGAGCATCTCATAAGTTTGCATTTATTTTGCAAACGTAACGCATTTCGAATAGCCTTTACCCCCTACCTCCCCCCTCTATTCGAAAGTCTTATCGCACATTGTTCTGTGTTTATCTACTGTACACGTCCATGCGGCCCCATGCTATGCTATGCTTATGTACATGATTGTACATGTACATGTACATGGATATGAATGTTTTGCTAGAGCGGTCGTGAATGGCATACAGACTCAGTCATTAGTACCGCATTTACTGAGTACAAGTACAATCAATGACATGTACACGCACCTAAACATAGACTTCCTGCACAACAACTGTACTGCTGTAAACGCTGGCCAGGTACACTGTACACGGTTTGATCAGGCTGGTGTGACATTTGACACCTCTAAGTAGCCTGCATGCATGCATGCAGTGCAAGGGTTAGCTGATCTGCAAACACAGGTAGATCTCCACCTAAACACACTCTTTTGCTGCAGGGATCTAGCACGGTAGTAGATTGTACAGTTCCAGAAAATGTGCCAACAGTCATTTTTCTATTCGAAAAGGGCGCTACCTCCCTACCCCCATTTCGAAATGCGTTACGTTTAGAAACAAAATGCGAACTTATGAGATGCTCCCTAAGCAGGTTTTTGTGTGGAGCTCGTGTCCGCTCGAAGGTACGGATTGTCTGCAGAACGTGCAATATGATTGTGTACAAAGTTCGTGTCGTATGATCTACGGACTGGAGACCACCTCCACAATACGACCATGAAAGGACGAGATGGTGGGGCGCTCTGGCGGTACTTTACGGTACTACTAAAGACTATCCAGATTGAAATTTTATTTGCTCTACTGACATGACCTTAGCAGCCTGTGCACCGGCCTGTTTGACCATGGCTGGATCACCTTCAGGACAGCCGGAAGCAGGCTTTTCATTGGTCCTGCTGAAACATGACCTTTCACACAGTTTGTGTATGATATGGCGTGTACACATACCCTCCACAGTGAGAAACATGTGTTGGTGGGCAAAAAGCTGGTCCGGTGTCAAGCTGACCAACTGGACCGGTTCCGGCGGGCCTGACATTATTTACTAGAAATTCAACCCAGCCGATTCGTGCACAACGGGGTTGTCTCCGTCATTAATGTTCATTTCCGGTCGTGTGTCCCATGTGGCCAGACTATAGTGGTGTATGCGTGCATGCATGCATTGTAGTGTACACTCAGAATAGAATAGACCATGAAGACACCAAGCTTGCAGGTGACACCAGCTACACAGCGAAGCCAGAACCAGCAAGCAAATACTGTGATAATTTTTCTGTAGTTTTAATCAGGACTGTACAACACTGGTGACTGTTGCTGTACTTCAATATCAAAATAGTAACAACTGCTTCACACATACTCCTGTTGACATAGGGCAAAATGCCAGTCTACAACGATTGCTATACACTACTTGCAGCACAGATAGCTACAGTCATTCATTGGAAACTGGCACCCTAACTTTTTGGTGTCTCCGGCACATAGTTGTAGATATCGTGAAAACAACAGTACATCCTGCATCGTGTGACCCGTGCAATTAATCCTTGCCACATTTGAGGCGAGAAAAGTCCAAGGACAGGGAAATAGAAATTCAGCCAGGTTTTACAAAATTAGGACAGGTATTCCATGGCAAAATGTGCGGAGAAGCAGATCCCAAACCCAGATTTTGAGATTTAAAGCGGGCTTTTAATCCTCAATTCGGCCCAAATCGGACTTTCATAAGCTAGCGGGACTGTCTCCGATGAATGGACTGTAGATGTATATGAGATGTGTGGCGTGGTGCTCACACTAACACAACACTCACTAACACTTCTATATTCAAACTTGAGCATGGAAAATAGTATGAAAAAATCTCACCTGGCTGTGCTGGAGGCAGTCCGAATTGCAAAGCTGAAACCTGTTTTCACATTTTGTCTCTGCACTGCTTTCTTTCTATGATCTAACCATGCACAGGTAATTCAGTGACGTCGTCCGGCGAAATTCAACTGTCAAGTTATCACCACCAGTTCTGTACAAGAGACAAGTCGGGGATAACAGTTATCAGTCGCGCTGAGGTGCAGGCGCCCGCGCACGCGTGTGTCTGTGTGTGTGTGTGTGTGCGCGTGCGTGCACACACGCGTGTTTTGCGAGTGCACACACGTGTGCGTATGTTGTGTATTTGTATTTGTATGTCATAATGTGCAGCTTCAGTTCAGGTTTTGTCCCGCTAGTGTGTACATAATGCTATACATTGCCTTTGCTTTGTCACGATGACACACCCTGGCCATGCTCTGTTATTCCCTGCATGCTGTTCACTCTAATCATTCCTGACTGACTGACTTTGCCCCAGTCAGTATAGTACAATGTGCTACAAGCTGGTAATCTTGTTTTCAATGCCCGTTGCTCTTTCACGTGCCACTCAGCAGTATCTGTGTGTGTGTGTGTGTGTGTGTGTGTGTGTGTGTGTGTGTGTGTGTGTGTGTGTGTGTGTGTGTGTGTGTGCGTGAGTGTGTAGGAGGGCACATACACTTGCTTGTGGGCTTGAAGTACTTGCTTCCAATACCCAGATAGCTACTACAGTCGTCCCTCTCTAATCCGGCACTTTATAATCCAGCACCCTCGATAAACCAGCACAATTTTCAGTAGCCAAAATGTCCTCTTCATGCACATTGCAGCAGTAAATCAGATTTGTTAATCCAGCACCCTCCCTAATCCAGCAGATTTTCATGGCACAAATGGTGCCGGATTATAGAGGGACCACTGTACATGTATAAGCTATTTCAAGCACTAGTCTATTAGGTCTCAATACAGTGTGTACTGTGTTTGTACGTCTGATCTTGATATCCTCAATGCTATGGGTTGATCGCCACTTTCCAAAACTAGTTTACCGCCTAAATCATGTATTTTCCCTCCTTGCGGTGCCCGTACGCGCTTTGCACCTGCATCGTACGAACGCTTCCCCATATTTTTTTGTATATGCTGCTAGCCGTGTCCGCTGTCACGTGATTGCTGCACATTGCTCTGTGTCTGCCTTTCAGAGCTATTACTGCAATGATCCACTGGACCCCCGGTCTGTGGTGAACACCTGATTTGCTCTCTCTCTCTCTCTCTCTCTCTCTCTCTCTCTCTCTCTCTCTCTCTCCCCCCCCCCCCCTCTCTCTCTCTCTCTCTCTCTCTCTCTCTCTCTCTCTCTCTCTCTCTCTCTGTCTGTTGTGTGTTATTCCCAGACCGTACTTACTAGAGGACAGTGAAGCATGTGAGTTGAGTTTTGTCGGCAGTACCTGTTCTGCATTTATGTCCTCGCTACCCCTACCCCCCCCCCCCCCCCTCCCCCACCCACCCGGCCCCATATCCTGGCTGGTATGCATTGATTATTTTCT
Organism: Sycon ciliatum; assembly: GCF_964019385.1. Lineage (NCBI taxonomy): Eukaryota > Metazoa > Porifera > Calcarea > Leucosolenida > Sycettidae > Sycon > Sycon ciliatum. Next base: position 29,961,201 of record NC_088648.1, read on the forward strand.
ATCCCACTATACTGACTGACTGACTGAATGATAGTATGTCTTAGAGGGACATCAGCTCCATGCTTACCTTGGTATGGTGCTGGCTGATCTATGTACTTGACTATGTACAAGTATTTTCTCTATGCCCCCTCTCTCTGGTCAACACACTGTATCCAGTCATGTTGTGCTACGTGTAGGCATAATTATAAGAGTGTCGGCCTGGGAAGGAGGGAAGGAAGGGGATAGTAAGAGTGGAACTGGAGTAAGGTGATGGTGGGAGAAGGATTGGGATGTCGATGGGGTGAAGGGGTGCACGTGAAGGGAGTAAGCTCAAGGAGACGAGGAAGGAAAGTAACTGAAGGGGAGGAAGTGAAGGAGGTGATAGGGGAAGGGAAGAGGGAAGGGGGTATGAAGGAGAAGGGTGAAGACGGGGTAATGAATGAGATAACAGTTAGGTATCAAGAGGTGAGTGGGGAGGGTACTGCACCCGCCGAGGGCACTCCACCCGCCGAGGGCACTGCACCCGCCGCCCCAACCACAAATGAGAGAAATGAACAAACTGTTTTCGGGCTTTTAGAAATGTACTCTCGTGCCCACCTGGAATGTAAAGCTGACTACTGTCTCTGAAAAAAGAACTACTGTCTCTGAGCGGATCGCGACTGAACCGAAGAAGCAGGTGAAGAGAGTTGGCTCTATAATAGCCTTATAGGCAGTAGAAATAAAATGAGAAAGAGACTTCGGAGGAAAGCAGCGGGTAGTAGCATAAGTCAGAACACCATCACCTGTTGACCAGCAACTGGATGCAAGCAACCCACGCATTGTAAACCTGCTACATGAATTTGCTGAACTACACGCTCTCATATACTCTCTCTCTCTCTCTCTCTCTCTCTCTCTCTCTCTCTCTCTCTCTCTCTCTCTCTCTCTCTCTCTCTCTCTCTCTCTCTCTCTCTCTCTCTCTCTCTCTCTCTCTCTCTCTCTCTCTCTCTCTCTCTCTCTCTCTCTCTCTCTCTCTCTCTCTCTCTCTCTCTCTCTCTCTCTCTCTCTCTCTCTCTCTCTCTCTCTCTCTCTCTCTCTCTCTCTCTCTCTCTCTCTTTCTCTCTCTCTCTCTCTCTCTCCCCTCACCTCCCCCTTCCCCTATTCTTTCTCTTTCCCTCATGCTTCTACTTTATCTCGTGTGTCCAGAGCATGACGATGTCGAGACAAGTTGGTCGACGGAGCGCCTGGCCCCACCATGGCTGCTGCATGTTCCCATTGCGTGCACCATATGGCTTTTAGTAAAAAAAGAAGAAATGGAAAGTGTAGAATGAACAATGACAAAGGTTGAGACATGGAAGTGTGTGCGGTGTTCCATTCATTAGCCTGCCTGTCCCTATGTGCCCTGTGAGTCAATCTTCGGTGCATTTATTTGCTCAATGTGCATTCAATAATCGATACTTAGCCAGTAATAACAATTTTTAAGGTAAGAGAAGAAAACACATGAGAACGAGTTATGCAGCAACTATCCACGACTGTAACAAGATGGTAAAGAGTCAGACCGAGCGATAATATGGCACAAAACTGACAGGCTACTGAGACATTTTATCATCTTATCATCTTGATGCTCGGATAGTCTTATAATGCCGAATATAATACCGGCGTTATCCGCTGGACCCTAAATAATTTATGATACAGTTTTTCTGGCATTGCCATTAGCATTATCCCGTAAAATAACTACCGGCAGAGAAATTGGCAGAATTCGGTACTTTTTCTGGTAAGCTTCATGCATGTTTGATATGTGGATAAAGAAACGCAGCAGAATTCGACGAATTGCCTGCCATAAGGTTTGTATGGCTCTGCCAATTTCACTGCTTTTCGAGCAGAATCTGCCACCTTTTCGAGCATTATCCGCACACCCCTATTATTCGCCCAGGCCTACAACACACCAACCCAGAACTTCTCCTTTGGAAGAAACGGTTGTCAACCTTGGACTTGGTGACCCCTAAGAATACAGTCTGTATCGGCTATAGCGTACGTACCCTTTTGATTTCCGTGATTTTATCACTATAGCCGATGCATCAATATAATTCGACACGATCGATTTTCTTCTTCTTTACCGATCGACACATGAAAGGCAAGGAAATACTTCCAGCATGGCGTTTTGACAAATGAGCACGCCACATAGTTGACAGTGCCCGCATTTCCATACAAACATTCTGTTATGTACATGTACATGTATCACTACAAAAATAAGCAACGTGAAGAAAGTAAAAAATAGGGCCTTTGATATTATTGCTACATGTCACATGTGTGTTAAAGTTATCACTAGAGCCGATAATATTAATTATAGTGTGTTATGCATGTTTTGACTCTTTGTTGCCATCATAATATCCGATAATATTATCATTACATCCGATAATAATAGCTATGAAAAGTATGAATGCCGCAGACATTACCACGCAACATGACAATTTGTTCAAGGTTTGAGATTGTGTGTTCGAGAAACGATTTTCAAGCTCCGATCATCAGTGGAAATACGGAACTAAAGTGCATGATCAAGGGAAAAACAAAGGTTTAAAATCCAATCCCCGAGAAGTGTGACACATGACGCGTAAGTATTACAAAAAGTGAGGGGCACTGTTCATGCCCATTTGTCACACTTACTCTTTATCTTTAATAGCCCTCACTGAGGGCTAAGATAAAGAGTAAGTGTGACAAATGGGCATGAACAGTGCAGAAACAACTCATGAACACGGGGTGCAAACTCACGAAAATAACCTAAGTGCTACAACATGTTCTTTTTGCTAACACAAATCGGGCTTATGCGTACGAATACAAACAGCTTCAAGGACTTTCAACTGCTGGACATAACGGGCACGACACAGTACAGAGAAGTGGGAATCATCATACACACTCAAACAATCAGGACGAGATAACAAATGCAAGTACACAGCTGACTTCTTACGAATTTCACCCTCATCAGCTCCATCACCTTCCCTGCCACCTGTCTCCTCCTCGTCCGTTTTATCACCATCACCACCAGCCATCTCATCGTCATCCGCCTCGTCGTCATCCGCCGCCTCGTCATCATCTGCCTCGTCGTCATCTGTATCTTCGTCATCCGCCGCATCATCACCCAACTCATATTCACCACCAGTCAGTCGTCTGATACCATCCGTGTTCTCCTTCCTACGTCTGTCCCGTGCCACTGTCCTTACCTCATCTACGTCTCGAGATTGTGTTCCGTTTAGCTTCTGGCTTCTGTTCTCCTTCGATGCTCCGCGTGGGCCTTGGCCATTCCTAGCATATATTTCGGTTGAATAATTGTCGGTCGACCTCCGTGGTCTCTGGACGCACGGATCAAGCGCCGGAGGGTGCTGCGGTGTCCGCACAACCGGATACTGTGTCACAGAAATGGGATCAATTTCTGTGATTGGCGGTACTGTCGTTGTTGCCGACTCCACCCCAAACCCAGCCACCAACGGCACTGGTGGTGGCTTCGGTGGCGGCAAGGGCAACGGTGGAGAAGGCACATTCGGTTGGCTTAGTGATCCAATGGTGGTGCACTCTTCCTCTGCACCGTGTGTTCGACTTGCTCTGGCTGTGTCGGTGGCAGAGGGAGCGGGTTCTTGCGTGGTCTTCCCCGCTTAGGGCGCTTCGCTTTTGCAGCGTCCAGCAGCATGTGAAGTGGTACGTGCTGCTTGATACGTGCGCTCAGGTGTTGAAGGGTCCTACCAACGTACCGTATTTCCACTGATGATCGGAGCTTGAAAATCGATTCTGGAAATACACAACCTCAAACCTTGAACAAATTGTCATGTTGCGTGGTGATGTCTGCGGCATTCATACTTTTCATAGCTATTATTAAACTTTTATCTCCTCGTAGATTATTTGTACATCCGATAATATTGGTTATAGCGATATTTTTACTGGATAAAATACGTTTTACTTGAATCGGTTGCAGGCAACCTGCCTACACTCAAGAGAGCACTGCATTTCACACAAATCCATTAGAGGTATCGTTACAACGTTTCGGTCTTTATGACCATCATAAGGAATGAAGTGGACATGGAAAGAACAGCAGTATAAAAGAAGGAGGCAAGCAAGCAAAGCGCGGTACATAGTGACAGCGCGCGTAGAGAAGTGCAAAGCACGTCACGGCGGGTGTGCACTACAACATGTACATGACAACACAAGCACAAACGGCACGAAAAGTAGATACTGCGCTACAGCAGTGATACAAGCACAGTTCCAGTCTCACACCACCAGTGAGGTGTGTAGAGCCCCGCGCCACTCGCAGTAAATAACAGCTGTATTCAATGCCGGCAAAGCACACGGGTCAGTACAACAACATCCCATGCATGATGCTAAAGGTAGCTGAGCAAGAAAGATGATTGTAGACCATGGTAGAATGTGGAAGAGCATACTCCATAAAAGGTGGTAGCCAAGGTACATGAAGGCAAGCATTGCCCACACACATGTGCCGAGTGTATCACCCAGAACGCATGCTAGAAGCCAATATGGGGCACGGGTGGTGTTATAGCAGGTCCCAGCCACTGTTGTTGTTGTTGATTTCCGGGGATCGCTCCCTGATGTTGATGGCCTCTCGGATCCTCCTCCTGGGGCGGTCACGCTCAGAACCAAGAACCCGGATACCCGAGAAGGCCGTTGCTCCCCATGGCAATGGTTCAGATGCATGCTTGGCTGCAAAATGCTCACCCAGCGCGGTGCCGCTCACTGTGTTGCGTGCGTCGTCGTTGTTTCCTTTTGTCCTGGTGGCGAGGCTGCGGTACGTCTCTCCGACATATTTATCACCACATTTGCACTCGAGGTGGTGTACGACGTTTCGCTCTGTGCATGCTTCTGAACGGACATGCAGGCGACACAAGCAGCTTTGGGCCGCCCTCGTTTACGGGGCTTGGACGGGTCTACATACGGGTCTGCACGGGTCTGCACGTCTGCCCTCCGCAAACCACCATGCCGTTATTCAGCTAAACCCCTTCATTCAACAACTGCTTCTCCTCTGATGAGTTCCCCGTTATTATCTCTATGGAACGAAACAAGACTTGTCAGGAGTACTACTACTTGCTTTCGTGGAGTGTGGCTGGTGAACTGTTCGTGCTGTGATCTGCAAGCGTCGTATGGTCTCGTCGGGTCAAAATGAAAAACCTACTACTACTGTATTTGACGGACCTATTGAAGATGGCACAAAGAATTATGACTTCTCCTGGACCAGGAAATCTGCCATTGACCAGAGGATTTGATCTGCTGCTCGGATTTTAGCGTTAGACGCCAACCTTGCAGTCAAGATCAGGATGGATACGTCGCCTCAGCAGCCCACAGTTCGATGTCACACCCAGCAGCCTTCCTTTCACTATACCGCTGGCTGAATTTCAATTATCGAGGTTTGTGAAGTATTTGTCTTGTGCCGCTAGCAATCTTCAGATGTGACGTTAGACGTTCGTGATGATTTGTTGGCTTTCACTTGGCGTCTACTTTTCACCTATCTTTGTCACTACCTCAGTACCATTTGTGACGTGTAAACTAGCGCAATCTATTCCTGTGTACCTCTCCTTCTCATTGTGAATGATTTAGCACTTGTGATAGTTGTGTCTGGTAGGGTTCAGAACACCTCCATTCTGCACTATTCCTTTGGTGTTGATATGTCACATATGTGAGTTAGTTGAGTGTTTACACCTCAGGCTCAGTGCGCCAATATCTTTTCTATAAAATAGCATTATTCAGCTAAACCCCTTCATTCAACAACTGCTTCTCCTCTGATGAGTTCCCCGTTATTATCTCTATGGAACGAAACAAGACTTGTCAGGAGTACTACTACTTGCTTTCGTGGAGTGTGGCTGGTGAACTGTTCGTGCTGTGATCTGCAAGCGTCGTATGGTCTCGTCGGGTCAAAATGAAAAACCTACTACTACTGTATTTGACGGACCTATTGAAGATGGCACAAAGAATTATGTATTGCCAGTACGGTACTTTCTAGAGAGCATTGCCCACCGTTTTGTGGTGTAATTTTGTGTAGTTGTGTGCATTGTGCACTGTACCGCCTTGGCGGCGCCAACGGCGTGTCAGACATGGGACGACACTGCACGTGGATCAGACATCATCTGGGATTGTCCCACCGCAATGGCACCATTCACCAACATTACATGCATGATCGCCGAGAATCTGTCTCTTAGCTGCAGCATGCACTCATTGCGCTGACAGTTGCGTACTGACCCTTCGCCGAGTGAGTCTGTACGTGCCTGGGACATGATCAGCAGAGTGTTCCCGACTCCCCCTGCACTAGCTGCATTGTGAAAATTTAATAATAGACCCTTCATGAGCTGTGCATGTGGAGGCCTTCTGGTAATTTCAGTATATTCCTGCTGTGCTCATACGTACAGTAGGTGTGTAGTAGAATACTACTTGTAGTATTTGCCTGCACCTTTGTGGGTTCATACATGCCGGCTGGCATGGTATAATAACCCTTTTTCATATTCAGTGCAATGGCTATTTACCTCCAATGGTTGGCTCACACGTCTAAAAACAACGCGAGTGACCTGCACTGCTGCAGCTCACGTCGAAATTTGGAGTTTTACGCCAAATTTGACATGAAATTGCGCGTCACGTCGGAAAATTAATAATGACAGGTTACATTGTACGTGCAAATCTCTCTTGTAAGTAGTACTGTAAAAGCCATTATTCTAACGAGGCGCATACATGTATAAATTATAACGATTTCCCAAAATTGACTAGTTTACGTGTACCAAAGGTTACGATTTTCACTCATTCTCAACGCTCAATAGGACAGTATATGTATCGATTTCTGTATAACGATTTCTATTTTAACGACAGATTTCTCCTCGTTTTAACTCGTTAGTTAGCACTTCGTTATAAATATTAATATTATTGCTTTTTATAGTATAGTGTGACAATCACCATGATCACGCGCGCACACGCACGTCGTCAGGTAAGGCCTACACGTAGGCCATAGCCTGGCATAGGCCTAGGCCAGGCCAGGGATAGCACCCATGCGTGAGTGACTGGTCGGTTGCCATTGTTACGGTAGCTGCGCTACTTCTGCTGCCCTTGTCCTTGAACAAGACTTAGTAATCATGGTAATAGTTGAAGGCTTGAATCTGGCTTGCGGAGTCTGTCGCGTCGGTACCGGTCACGATGAAGTCTTGCCCAGCCGCCTAGCTCGGTCTACCAAGTCTACCTGGTCTACGTCTGCGCCAGGCGAGTAGGGGTAGAAGATCTAGTACTACTACTACAAGTACTACTACATTATGTACTGCAAATACAATCATAATGCTGTGTAGTACATCGCGTGTACATGTAGTGACTTGTTTACAGTTGCAGTTGAATGTCGGACAAACTGTGAAGAGCTCTGTTGAAGAAAGACTGAACAGTTTTGTTGCCTGATTGAAATATAAGCAAGTTAGTTAGTGTTTTGTTTTCAGAACGTTTCCACCTCAGGGCGGCTGGTGCGTTTCGGTCAGCACAAACCCAATAACACGCCAGTGCACTGTCATTGCTAGTTTGTTAGCGACTGCCGGACTAAGTGGTAGCGGTTGAGCCGGTACGGTAGCAGTCGTTAGAACGGCCCCACTCTGCGTGGAAAGCAGGTGGGGCCGGTTTCGCTTGTAGGTGTACGTGCTTGCCGCGCCACGCAACCGTTGGTGGTGACGCATCCCTCACTGCATCGTCGAGCGCAGCAGCAGCAGCAGCAAGGTAAAGAAGAATAACCGAATTCTTGGAGTAGAGAGTAAGACCATTATTATTGTGAGATATGTTTAGGTTTAGGTTGTATACTGTATGGCACTGAACTGGTGTATGTATGTATGTACAGGTAGACTCCCGAACGCGATACTAGTAATTCGAATATTCCGTGAGCCGCTCGAAGTACGAAAAGTGCCCCCGCTGGAAAGTAACATAAGTTCGTACTCTGTATTCGTACAGCAGAGCAGTTTAGAGTACAGTGACTATGGCCCTCGATCGCTTATTTACAAGTGAAATGGAGTTGCTCTACTCGTGTGTTGAAGTTCATTTTTTTCCTTTCTAGCCAAGTGTAACTCAAAAACCGATCCCTGCTGGCTGTTCTGCTCCAGGATCGACAATAGCGTTGAAGAGACCCACCTTCTCTCAAACTTTGATTCAAACCTGTGCAAGGCAAAGTGTAAAGATGTGATTGAAGACGACTTCTTCCAGGTGGCTGGCTCCCTTTGCGGATCTCAGTGGCGTGTCATGTCGCGCCAGCTCATGCGCGGAGACGTTTGCGACTGAACTGTGAACAACACTATTGACGGGAATTCGTAGAAGAAACTGTCT